>NW_020954681.1:20793-116045 GCF_900497805.2 Vombatus ursinus
ACACACACACACACACACACACACACACACACACACACACACACACAGAAAAAAAGATTGTCCCAAATGGGCCACCCTAGGCAATTCACACAAGCTGGCAATGGCTTTCTGCAGCCAACGTTTAGCCAAGGGCGCTAGATTTCTGGACTGCCACCACAGTTATGCTGCCCCTTTGTCCACCCTGGAAGGAAGGAAGGGAGGGAGAGAGGAAGGGAGGAAAGAAGGAAGGAAGGGAAGGAAGAAGTAAGAAAGGGAGGAAGGATGGATGGAAGGAAGGAAGGAAGGAAGGAAGGAAGGAAGGAAGGAAGGAAGAAACCATTTATGAAGCACCTGCTGTGTGCCCAGGCTCTGTGCTATATGCTTTACAAATATTATCTCATTTGATCCTCACAACAGCCTTGGGAGATAGGTGCGATTATTGTCTCCATTTTACAGCTGAGATAACTGGGGCAAACAGAGGTTAAGTGCCTTGCCCAGGGTCACACAGCTATTAAGAGTCTGAGGCTGGATTGAAACTCAGCTTTTCCTGACTCCACGCCCAGCACTCTATCCACTTCAGTGCCACCAGCTATCCCTAGATTATTTCCCTGCCATCAACACTTTTCTTCCTACTCGTCCAACTGCTGTGCAGAATCAAATGGGCTGTATTGGGCATCTAGTGGCTACTTTTCCTTTGTCCTTTACTAGTCTTTTTATATGAATTTATATCAGTCAGTTCTCCAGCAATAGAGTCATGAACTATTCATCTGTTTGTACATCATCTCTGAGGGGGAAGTATTCATCTTCATTACTCCCCACCCCCACCACTTTAAGTGAGGGGGGAGCCTTTTGCTAAGACCCTCCTTCTGTGACTCATTGTGGCACGGAGATGACCCATAATCATTAGAGTCTGTTCTAGAGAAATGCAACTCTAACAAGAGATATGGACAGCCTGTGCTCAAAGCCTCATGGACTAGGCCTTTGGAGAATTGCCAATGTCTGGCTGCTAGGCGTTTTCAGACCATGCCAATGTATAAAGCCATCGGACTGGCCAGGAGAAAGCTGCCTGCTACCCACCAAAGCCATCTAAACCTGGGCTTGACCCACAAGCCCTTGCTGGGTCAGCAGTCAGGCTGCTGTAGCTGTGGTTCCCAACAGTCCACTGTATTGTCTTGGGGGCTGCTGCTATGGCTTTATACAGGTCCATCCCCTTGGAGCACGTGAACAGCTTCTCTAGGCTGAGCTGTGCTATTTGCTATCTTTGAATCCCCTAGTGAATATTTAATAAATGTTGACTGAATGAATGATCCAGGAATAGAAGGCAGCAGATATCCATCTCTCTAACATTTGGCGGGAAGATGGCCAATCTCAAAACTTTTGTGACCTTTGCTTATTGTAGTTTTCGGTAGCATGACTGACCATGTGAATAGACTGCCAGTGATACTTCCTGCCCCCTGCCAGTCCCACATTTCTTTCCCACCAAGTATACTAAGACCTCACGTTCCACTATTAGAGATTAATTCCTTTTCTAGAGTTTATATAGTTTATTTATAGTTTATAGTTGTTAACAAGCCAACATCTATCAATCATATATACCTCAGTGTGAGTGAAATTCTCAGATCTTTTGTTAAGAGCAGGTTTTAATGGTTTTAATGGATGATTTTAATGGTTTTAATGGATGATTGATTGGGGAGATGTTTTAACGGATGGCTGATTGAGGTGAGGGGGTGGGATGGGAGAAAGAGGAAAAGACAACAGGAGTTCCTTGGGAACCTGGGGACAAGTGGAGACTGTGCCACCATCTAGAAACTGGGAATGCAGAGGACAAACTTCAGTGATTTCAGACGGTAAAGTTTTGGGTCACAACAACATGTGAAGAGTGTGCAGAGTATTGCGATCCATGCTGGTGGACCTATAGTACCTGCATGAATTCAATTCAACCCAATTCAATAATTACAGTTTTTTTTTTGAAAATGTATCACAGATGGGTGATAAGTAACAAATTATCATTAATAGATGGGCAGATAAATTATAATAGAGTATGCAACAAGCATGACCATAGCTGAGGTGGGGAAAGGAGCTCTAAGGTTTTTTTTTTTCTTCACTTCAAGCTTCATTCTGCCTCTCTATATCTTCTACCCACTGCTCCTAGTTCTGCCATCTGCAACCATGAAAAACAGCTCAACTTAGAAAGATGTCTTCAGTGGGGGGGCCACAGTGATCTGTCCTTGGCCCTGTGTTATTTCACCTGTTGATCAATGACTTGTTTGAAGTCATAAATGACATGCTTATCAGATTTGTGGAATGCACACAGTATAGAGATGGCTCTGTGTGTGTGTGTATATTCTATCATTATATATATATATATATCATATATATATATATGATATATATGTATCACATATGTGATAGAATTAAGCTCCAAAAATATTGTGAAAGGCTAGACTATTTAGATGAATCTAAGATGTAAAATTCACTATTGATAAGGATCAATGTAAAATCCTACACATGAGTTCAAAAAATAAACTTTCTAAGTATGAGACGGGAGAAGTACAGCTAGGCAGACAGCACCTTTTTTTTCTTTTTCCTGCTTTTTTTTAGTGAGGCAATCAGGGCTTAAGTGACCTGTCCTGGGTCACACAGCTAGTAAATGTCAAGCATCTGAGGTCAGATTTGAACTCAGGTCCTCCTGACTCCAAGACTGGAGCTCTATGCATTGCAACACCTAGCTACCTTGACAGCAGCTCTTCTAAAATGGTCTTGTGGTTTTAGCGCAAGCTTTTGGGTCATAGGAAAGAGTGGTCAGAACTAGGAACATGATAGACCTTTATACTCTTCCCTTATTGGTCTACATCACATCTGGAGTACTGGGTTTGGGTCACCACATTTGAGTACCACAAGGACATTGCTAAAATGTCATGATGAATGTAAAATACTTTGCAAACCTTAAAATGCTATGCAAATGGAAGTCACTATTAATCATTATTATGAGTTGGAGAACATCCAAAAACAGTTGGTCCAGTTTGATAAAGGGAAGGAGGATCTGAAAGCTGTGTTCAAGTATTTGAACAACTCCCCACCCCTTTGTATGCTTGGCTACAGAGCCGAGTACTGAAGCAAGCTCCACAGCACAGTAGATAGAGCATTGGGCCTGGAGTCAGGAAGACCTGAGTTCAAATTCACCTTCAGACACTTACTAGCTGTGTGACACTGGGCAAGTCACTTACCTATATCTGCCTCAGTTTCCTCATCTGTAAAATGGGGAAAAAAAATAGCACCAACCTCCCCAGGTTGTCGTGAGGTTCAAATGAGACAACACTTGTAACGCCCTTAGCAAAGTGTCTGGCACACAGTGCTTGCTACATAAACATTAGCTATTATTAGGTGGGAAGTCTGTGAGAGGCTGATTCAGGTTTGATAGAAGTAAAAACTATCCCAAAGGAAAATTAATTGGATTGGATTGAATAGATGCTTTAGGACCTAAAGGTCCTCGGGTTTGGCCTTTGGACTGAGTCCAAGTTTTACAGAAACCAATCCGTATATTAAGGAGATTTGTTCTGTGAAGTTTAGATTTGGTCAAAAGGCTGCACTTGAGGACCTAGAGTGATGGGGTATGGCTCTGCAGGTTCCCTACCCCTGCTTTAGGTGATAACAAGTTCTCTCACACTTGAGGTTTTTAGCTGAAGGTTGGATGACTGCCCATTTATTGCAAATTTTGTAGAGGAGAAAAATCTCCTCAAATGGTCGGGCATGGCTTCAACTAGGCAGCCCCTGGGATCCTTTACAATGTTGAGGTTCTGTGATTGTCAGTCCTAATGCCATGCCTTCACGGGCAGGAAGCCAACAATCTTGTTCCCTTTAAGTCTTTTCTTCCTCATTTCCTTCGACTAATCTTCACATGGCCTGGTCTATAGTATCCTCACTCCTGGACCTCTCGCCCCAGCCCTCCTCTAGTTTCTAAATGATCCTCTCCCAGTGCGCTGATCCAGCCAGGGTACCCCTTGATTTACACCTTTTGTCAGGAGACTACTTCATTTATGAAGATCGTCTGCCCTTGCCAGGAAGGGGCATTCCGTTTCCTACCTGGGTCCCATGAGCCTTTGCATCGGCTGTCTCACAGGCCTCAGGCGCTTTCCTCGGGCTCCCTTCGGGGATCAGCTGCGGAAGTTTTTCTTCATTGCCCCCCAGTCATTGGATGTCCCCACCTCCACCACTCCATTCTGAAATGACTTTGCGTTTACTTAAAGATGGTGAAGGATAGAAAGACCTGGCCTGCTATCCTCCACAGGGTCTCGAAGAGTCGGACAGCCGGAACAACAAATGAAGGAGGCTCTGGAGAATGGCCAATGAGGCCTGATCCTGGGAGCATGCACAAGGGGCTCTGCCTGTTGCCACATCAAGTGGAGCCTGCTTACAGAAATCCTGGGTGGGTAGTGGAAGTATCCCAGCTCCAACTCCGGGAACTGGGCCCTTATTGGTCGGACCCCATTGCTTTTCCCCCACAAGTGGAGTGTGGGCTTCTTGAGGGCAGGAAATGCTTTGTTTCTCTTTGTACCCAGAGCACCTACCAGGTAATAATAAGTGATTTAAAAGTGCTTGTGGAATTGAATGGGATCATTTTGGTTGACCAAGGAGGCCCCTTTCCCCTCCCCTCACCCCTCCCCTAAACCTGTCAACCAGCAGTCCGGTCCCACCCTCTCTTATAAATAAGGAAACTGAGGCTCAGAGAAAGAAAAGGAAGGAAAGACAGAAGGTAGGGGAGAAAAAAGAGTACTGGCTGAGATGGGTTTCTATCTTGTGGGTGTCAGAAGGAAAGAATTCCATCAGATGAAGACTAAGTGGTTGGGAAGGCAGCACCGCCACCAGCAGCCATTGAATGTCAGGCCTTTTCCAGAAAGTGTGTGCAAATGTCAGAGCTCCTTCTCCTGCATCTCTGCCCCCACCCACCTAAGCCTTGATTTCGCTTCAGTCAGTGAGCTTCTTCCCTGGGTTTCTGACTTTAAAGGCTGCCAAGTTGTTAAATAGCGTTAAAAATGTTATCTCCAATAATCAGTTACACTGTCTGCTCAGCTAATGGAACTTAATGACGAGTGGATTAGTTCATTGTGTCCTATGTAACTAATGGGAAAGGGTCAGACAGTAAAAAGGATAGGAGAGTTGGAGGAAGGGAGAATGAGACTGCAAACGTGTTGGAAATCCAAAGGAAACCCACATTTTGATCACAGAATTCTTTAAATGATCTCTTGACATGTTGATCAAGAGAGAGCCCTGATCACTAAGAACAATTACCAGAAAAAAAGATGTGGACAAAAGTTGAGGCTTAAGGACTATGGATTACGTTACTCATAAAAGGGGAGCATACTAATTTTTTGAAAGTATTTAACTATGACTGTCCTTGTTGCTGTTTTTCTGTCTAAACCATTTGGAGTGAGTATCCTAACTATATGCAATGGACGGTGTAAATAAGTCATAGAATTTTGTAAGTTGGACGGGACCTTAGGAACCACTTAATTCAATCCATACCTGAAAAAAATCCCCACTATAGTAATCCTGATATGTAATCAGAAGGGGTTTTGGGGGCATAGTTATCTACTGTCATAGCACAAAACCATCCCTGCTTGACCTTTTGATTTAAAATTGGTATAGACTATGGAGATCATTTAGTCTAATGCCTTCATCTTACAGATGAGGAAACTGAGGCCTAAATGGCTTTTGGCCTGAGGTCTTTGTTTGGAGACTTTCAGTGAATGGGGAGCCATATACCTCATTTATTAGGAATATAATATATGAGGTATTGTTGTTGTTGTTTTTAAATATGGTCAGGTTAGGCCAAAGAATGCATAGGTACTCAAAGGAAAAGTAATGGTGACAGAGACAGAGACCTGATATCTGGGGCCCTCTTCCTTTTATATACTGAATTTTGCAAACTGGCCATATTCTGAAGCAATCCAGCCTCAGCCTTAGTTGGTCCCTAAATGTTGCAGACTAATCCACAACGAAGATCTGCTGTTGCTCAGGGATCTCTGGGGTCACCTTGATGACCTGTACCTCTCTTCCACTTGAATAGCCATCAGTAACATCTTCACTGGGGCTGCTAGGTGAAACAGTGGAAAAGCACTAGGTCTGGAGTCAGAAAGACTCACCTGCCTGAGTCCAAATCCAGCCTCAGACACTTCCTAGCTGTGAGACCTTGGGCAAGTCACTTCACCCTGTTTGCCTCCATTTCCTCATCTGTAAAACAAGCTGGAGAACAAAATGGCAAACCAATCCAGAATCTCTGCCAAGAAAACCCCAAATGGGGTAACAAAGAGTTGGACATGACTGAAAGCAACGGAATAATATCTTTATTTGTTGGTATCACGAGAGCTTAGATCCTCTGTCATGGAAACAATCCAAGATCTAAGGTACTGCCTTTCTCCTAAGAGTGTTACCACAATCAGAGGAAAGGAAGGCAGCCAGCAGCTGCTGCCAATGCTTCTAATGAGGACACTATCTAATTGTGTAAGGTAGAGACCTGGGTTCCCATAAAAGCAGGGAAAGCCAAAGCTTCTAGGTTTGTACTATCAAAATTACCATTTAGACTGTGGCTATATGGCCTTAGAGGCAGAGCAGTACTTTGGAAAGTATGGTGGATTTGGAGTCAGAGGACTTGGTTCTGCAACTTACTAGCTATGTGACCTTAACCAAGTTATTAGCCTCTCTAAGCCCCAGTTTCCTCATCTGTAAAATGAAGGGATTGGCCTAGATCACCTCTAACAACTTTTCTAGTTATAGATATAGGCTCCTAACCATGCTCCTATGACCTTGTTAATACAGAATAGTGCAGTTTTGATTACCTGAATGATTCTCCCTTTGTTTGCATTTATGTTCCGACATTGTGTGTGTGTGTGTGTGTGTGTGTGTGTGTGTGTGTGTGTATCTATATCTGTGTATCTGGAGAAAGCCTCCTGCATTGGACTGTATTGTAAGATTTTGGAGGTCTTAGGAGCCAAATATCCTATTTATGTGAGCTTAGGCCTCAGTTTCCTCATCTGTAATTTGAGGACATTAGACTAGATGATCTCCGTAGTCTATACCAATTTTAAATCAAAAGGTCAAGCAGGGATGGCTCTGTGCTATGAGAGCAGATAACTATGCCCCAAAAACCCCTTCTGATCACTGCCATCTTCTCTCAGGCACGCTTCCATCAACGACTACAGGCCACTTTCAGTCAATGGTCATGAGGCCCTAACAGGAAACATGGAAAAGTTGAAACCTAGAAAAATGTAAAAGCCTTAAGAGTGGGTAGAGAAATACAGTCCCCAACAAATGGAGATAGAGATAGAGATGTAGACAGAGCTGAAGAAAGAGACAGATAGCAATAGAGATAGAAGAAAATAGAGATAAACACCTTCCCTGTAAAATGGATTGCTGATTCTCCATTTCAGATTGTTTCTTTCAGTATAGTAATCACTTGAAGAATAGAGGTAGGTGTGAAAGTACACCAATGGCAAATGAAGGTGTTTGCCTTAAATAAGAGTGTGGGGCCACAGAAAGAGAGAGTGCTACCAGATGACAATGACAAGTTAATAATGTTCAAGCTCACTGGACCCCAAAATGTCCAGATGGTGTCAAAGCAATTTGCAGAGACCTGGGTAGAGTATGATTTAAGTTCGTGGTTCTATTAACTGAATACAGTTAGTTTTGTCATCAGTGGAAGGGAGAAAAGGATTAGTGAGTCTGCCTGAGCAAAGTTCAGTAAGTATGCATAAACTCTGTAAAAGCTTACTCCCTCAGGCCCTGAAGGAGAAAGGAAAACCTTTCTGTTCTGAGCTCTGCTTATGTGCCATCTTCTGAGATAATACTTGAAACTGCAATGACTCCAATCTAGGTGGCTCTGCTCTTCACTCTCAATAGTTTATGCTTACAAGGAAATCAAGGCAAATTAGAATTTGGTTAGGAGCCTCAATTTTAAATAAGAGAGACCTGGCATTGACAATGGCTAATGCAGTTTTAGAGGCAGGTAGGTGGTTCAGTAGATAGGGCACTCAGCCTAGAATAAGGGAGACCTGAGTTCAAATGTGTCCTCAGACACTTACTAGCTGTGTGGCCCTGGGCAAGTCACTTAACCTCTATTTGCCTTAATCCACTAGAAAAGGAAATGGTCCGGTATCTTTGCAAAGAAAATCCCTGGGATGGTATTGACTTGCTGTGGTCCACAGGTTCACAAAGAATCAGACGTGACTGAACAGCAACGTAGTGTTTGGCTACATTTGGAGAAGTGTGGTATCCTGGAGAAGGGAGATAAAGTTCCCATCATGCCTTGCCCTGGCTAAGCCACATCTGAAGAATGGTCTTCACTTTGGGAGGGGGAGGCACATTTTAGAAGGCGTACTGAAGAACCATAGACTGGGTCCATAGTAGAACAATCAAGGAAGAAAAGGGGCTTTAATCTCATTCATAAGGGAACACACCTATGGAATTAGAGATGTCAAAAATGGAGAATACTGTGGATAAGAGTTGAGGTATGGATAATATCTGTTTTCAGATACTAGAAGAGGTTTTGTGTAGAAGAGGAAGCTGTCAGTCTTTATAGCCACAGAAAGACAGAGTTGGGTCCCATGGGTGAAAGTTTTAGAAAGGCAAATTTAAATCAGCATAAGGAAGAGTTTTCTAACAAGTAGAAGTATCCAAAAATGGAATGAATGGGCTCATTAGGTAGCAAATTCCCCATTGCTCAGGAGTGTTCATTAAGAGACCGGATGACCACTTGTTCATGCCTTAACCAGCATTTATCAAGAGCCTACTATGGGCATGACATTCCCTGCAATTGTTTCAGAGTTGGACTAGAATGGACATTGACATCCCTTTCAACTTATAGAGCCTGTGAACATGAGCCAACAGGGGCATATATTCTAAGCAGGCCTCAGTTTCTGTTTGTTTCGTTTTGCTTTAGTTTTTTTTTTTTTTCCATTTTTCTCTCCTTTTGAAGGAGATAGATTTTCTGTCCCATCTTTTTTCAGTCCACAAAACAATAAGATCCCAAATGTATATAGCACTTTATACTCATTATCTCATTTGAGTTTCACAACAAAATGAGAGACAAGTTGTCTGTCTGGTTGGAATAGGAGTTCCTTGAGGGCAGGGACTAGGATTTTAGCTTTTCCTTGTGCTTAGGATGTTACTCAGCACATAGTAAACACTTCATTGCTGTTGTTTGTTGTTTGTGCTTTGTTCTCAAAGAGGACCATGACATCATGGAGGTCATTGACATGCAAGGGAATTGGATTTAAGTGAGGGAGGGCTGTGCAAAGTCACCAGCCTCACTTTCTCCTCCAGAGCCATCTGGGTTCAGTGGCAAGATATGGATAAGGGCCACTGGAGATGACCGCGGATGCAGTGGGAGACGTTGGCCTTTTTAAGCTAAGATCTTTCCCAGGTCTCAGTTTGACTGAGGCAATACCCATTCAGTGATTAAAGCTAGGTAAGAAATGAGGCAGAGAATGGCCTCTTCTACCTAGTCCAAAAAAAAAAAAAAAGCAACCTAGGAAGGGAAGACCCTCAGGGTTTCTGGCCAAAACAGAAACAATTGCTAGTTACATCCACCCTGAGCCAATCAGGGCCCAAACAATGACCAAGTGAGGCTTGGCCTGGGTCCTACTGTTGGCCAGTCAAGGAAAGCCAGAGTGATTTGGGTTTGAAGAGTCAGACAGATTGAACAGCGACAAGAAGCACTTCATAAATGCTTGTTGACTGACCCTTTTTGTAAAATGAGGAAAGGGCCCATGGTTTACAAAATGCTAACCTCAGAACAACCCTGTGCACACAGCTGTTTAAGTTTTATCATCCCCCTTTCAGAGATGAGGGAAGGGGGCCTAGAAAGGGAAGGTCATCTGCCCAAGGACACCCCACTGGCAAATGGCAGTCCATAGGACTGACTCAAGGTGAAGTCTACTGCCTGGAAGTGCACTAGGAAAGTGCCTCCTCCCACCCTTGCCCTGTGAATAAAAAGATAGATGTGGCCTAGATGCCGCACAGAATGGGCTTCCAGTCAAATAAGGAGATGCATTTACACAAATGCCTATAATAAGAGGGAGAGTGAGATAAGTGCAGACCCCGGGGTGAGACAGGTTGCCATGGGAATTTGGGAGAGGAAGTGTCACTTTTCACCTAGAGAGCCAAAGAAGGCTTCCCAGAGGAGGTCCCTGCCAAGTTAAGGGCTTGAAGGAAGTGTGTGTTTGGGAACCCCATTCAAGGGTCAGGGGCTAGCTAACCTGAGCAAAGGAAGGAAGGAAAGGAAAAAATAACCATTAATCAAGTGACTACTCTGTACCAGGCACTGCTAAGTATTTTATGAACAGCTTATTTGATCCTCACAGCAACCCTGGGAGGTGAGTGCTATCATTATCCTCATTTTGCAGTTGAAGAAACTGAGGCATTTAACCTGGGGAAGGTTAAGTGACTTGCCCAGAGTCACACACTTAGTAAATGTCTGAGGCCAGATTTAAACACTGGACTTCCTTCCTCCAGGCCCAGTGCTCTATCAACTATGCCATAAAGAAGGGAGAAGGGAAGAAAAAGAAATGGGATATACAACAGAAGTAAAATTGGGCTGAAATTTAGAGTGCATGAAGGGAAATAGAGTCCTAGCATTTTCCACAATTGGTGAAGGGTTGGGCTGACATGTCAGCACCACTTCACAGTATGTCTTCTGACTAAAGGCATGAACTAGTGAAAGCACAGCTGACTGTGGTTGGTGATGTAGTTGGGGAGTGGCATGGCATGAACAGGCCTGAAGTAAGATGGGCCATAGGGAAATCACAGTCATGACCTGACTTAGGACTGTTTCTCTCCAACTGAATGAGCTCACCAGTTTTGTACAGACCCTCATTGTACACCAGTACTGGGCTGAGGCAGTGTGGTCATAGGCAGAGCTCTTATTAGCAGTTTCTTCTTTGGGGCACGTGCTTCATAGGGGTCACCCTTATGCTCATCTGGCACTTTAACCCAAGGCTCCAGACTCCACGTCCAGCACTTTGGCCATTCACCAGACTGCCTCTCATCTCTCTTATGTTTCTTGACACAGACATAAGCCTGACCTTATTATAAAGGTCACTGGGATCTAGCAGGCTCTGTCTTTTTGGAATGAGCAGCTATTGCAAGAAGACCCTTGAGCTCAGAAGGTCACTAACCTTTATATGTGGCCTAGCTTATGAATTGCTTTGGGATGCATTGTACATTCATCAATATCAGTTTTTTCAGTATTAATGTGTCTGGAATGGAGAATTTTAGAGGTGTTTACATTTAATCTAATGTTGATTAATGCTCACCACTGGAAAGTCTTCTTGAGAATCTTAAAATGTTTTGGCTGTAGAAGGACCAGCACATTTCATGACTTTGTGTGTCCTACCAGGTTTAGTTGAAGGAATGGCTCTTTAGTGGTTAGAACATTGGGTCTGGACTTAGGAGACCTGGTTTTGAATCCTCTCTGAGCTATAGGCTTCTCCAACATAGATAAAATGTATTTTATAGCTGTTGTAAAGAAAGCACTTTGTTAACCTTAAAATACTATATAAATATGAGCTTTATTTTTTTCCCAGAGAGTTTATAGTTGGCATGTTCTTTTGAAAACAAAGGAGGGAGAAGGATTGAGGCATAGGATTATTTACTTGGCCCAGGGCCAGCCAGAGAAAGAGATGGGGGGGAGGGAGGGAGGGAGAGAGAGAGAGAGAGAGAGACAGAGGCACAGACAGAGAGAGAGAGAGAGAAAGAAAAGGAAGACAACACTTAAAAGGGGACAGGAAAACTGAGGAGGGGGAGGGAGAGGGGAGGCACTTGTACGGGGGCAAGTCCAGAAATGGAAGAGCAGAATCAAGGGTCAAGTGAGCATGACCTCATGAGATGGCAGTCCAGGTCAGGGACTCACCAGTCAGGAGAGAAGGCTGCAGGACAGTGGCATTAGCTGAGATGACCCAATTGTATGTTTTGTGTGGGACTGGTACCTGTTGTCCTCCATATTGGGCTTGCTTGAAAATCGGGTTAAAGTGTTCATTGGTTGTAGTAGGGTGATTCCTGAAATACCTTCACAAAGTAGCATTTGTCACACATTAGACAACAGGGATTGTCAAAGGGATGGTCCAGTTTGGGCCAAGTCAGAAAAGAAGATGAGAGACCTAGTGGAAGAGAGAAGAGAAAGTCAGGGCGTGAAGTACTGGGGTCAGAGATCTAGAAATAGAGATAGGATGGAGCAAGTTTGGGCCATGTTGGGAGTAGTAGCAAGTTGAAGAGGGATTTAACAGAATTCAGTCAATCATTCATTCAACAAACTTTTAAAGCAATTTCTATGACATGAGCACTGTGCTAAATACAAAATTTAGATAAGACACAGTCCCTATCTTCAAAAACCTTAAAATCTGGTGGAAAGACAAGACGTAGACATTATTTTCCAGTTGTTTTCAGTCATTTCCAGCTCTTTGTGACCCCACTTTGGGTTTTCTTGACAGAGATACTGGAGTAGTTTCCATTTCCTTCTACAACTCATTTTACAGATGAGGAAACTGAAGTAAACAGGGTTAAGTGACTTGCCCAGGGTCACACAGCTATTAAGTGTCAGAGGCTACATTTGAACTCAAGAAGATGAGTCTTCCTGACTCCAGGTCTGGCATTCTTTCCACTGCGCCACCTAGATGACTAATTATAATATAAAACATTAAAATATAAATGTGCTAGAAAAGTATAAAGCAAAGTGTTATACAAAGTACAAAGGAGAAAGTCATTACCAACCAAGAGCATTGGGGAAGATTACCTGAAATAGGTGCCTTTTGAGTTGAGATTTAAAAGGTTGGTTAGAATTCTTAGGTTCATAAATTTAAAGCTGGAAGTACCTTAGAGGGCTTCAACTGCCAGTTTTGCAGATGAGTAAATTGAAGCCCAGAGGGGTTAAGCTACTTGACCAAGGTCACACAGCCAATAAGTGACAAAGCCAGAATTCAAGTCAAGGGCCTCTGACTCCAAATTAAACACCATCTCCACTGTGCCGTGCTACCTCTCATAATTAAATAGGCAAATATGGCAAAAGAAGCTATTCCAAGCACTGGGAATAGTACAAGAAAATGTCTAGAGGTAGTGGGGAGGCACATGATCTGTTCAGGAGATAGAGTGAATTAATGGAAGGCATTTATTAAGTGCTTATTCTGTGCCAAGCACCATAAATACAAATACAAAAGCAAAGCTAGTTCTGAACCCAGTAGGGAGGGATAACATATAGAGCAGTGGTGGCCAGGGAGGGGGATTTTGGGTTGGAAAGTTATAAGAATGGTAAAGGGAGCCACACAGGAGGAGACTGGTCTGATCTTTCCAAGAGCAAGACAGAGGTGATTTGATTATTGATCCTGAACCAGAAGGGAGGTAAGAGGCCTCAGGGTTGAAAAGATTAAGTCTTTTGGGGCATGGTTTCTGGTCCAGAACATGAGGCTGCTAGTGAGATGGTTGAGGAATGAAGTGTAAATGGATAGAGTTGGACCTAGTTGTAGCAGGCAGCTGAGGATAGTGGCGCCCCAAGATAGGCATCCCTGAATAGAAGAGAGAGGTGAGAAGACCTTGGAAGAAGCTATTGAAATAGAACAGGCAGTGAGGGTATGAGGTTGACAAGTCCTACCCTTGTACTGTTGAAGTGCTCTGGTCTTAAGATACCCCCTCATCTTCTGAAGGAACTTAAGTCCTACTTGGATGATGTCAGTACTACTCCCCTTAGTCCCCCCTCCAAAGGGCTCCCTATTCAGAGGTCAGAAGTTTGAAAGTGTACTTCCCAGGGTCTTAAAGTATTGTTCCGCTCTGGCTCCATGAAAGATTGCTGTTTTGTCTGTCCTCAAGAAAGATGAGGAGAAGCTGGGCCTCACTTTCCTCATCTGTAAAATTAAGGAGTTGGACCAGACAGCCTCTGAGGTGTCTTTCAGCCCTAGATTTATGATCCTTACGGTGCTGTGGTAGGCCCCACAACCATTTTTATTTTGGCCTCTGAGGAATGAAAAAGAAAGGAATTGGTACACATTCCTGAGAGGTTAGAAGCATATATAGCATCTGAGGAAGCAGGGGAGCCATGGTAGCTGGGGGTGGAAGCTGCATACTTAAGAAGGGAGATAGAATTTACACATCAGCGCTCAAGGACACAGAGGGAAGTTAGGAGCCAAAGACCAAAGAGATGTATTCAAAGCAATCATTCTCTATCTCTTGTTATTCTGAGATCTCTATGATTTCTCCTTGAAGTGAAGAGCTGGAGGGAGAATGAACCACACAAGGAATATTAAAACCTTGTGTTTGCACCTGATGTGAATTCAGTGCAAATATAAGTAACTCTCAACAATCTCCCTTTTCTCTTATCAGCCCTTTGAACTGAACTTGGAACAATATTTGTTCATGTAGTTACTTATGAAACAAAGGGGAAAAACCCTAACAGATTCTTTTGAAAGCAGTAAATATAGATCATGGGATCAGAGATCACTGATTCCATCCCCCTCATTTTACAGATAGTATCTATTTTTAAGGCCTTCACAGAAGGGGGCTGGCTTGCCAAAGATCAGATACAGCCCAACCCAATCCAAAAGGCATTTATTTAGTGCTGATTGCGTGCAAGATAGGGCAGCTAGGTGGCACTGCAGCGGATAGAGTGTTGGAACTGGAGTCAAGAAGACTCATCTTCCTAAATTCAAATCTGGCCTCAGACACTAACTAGCTGAGTGATCCTGGACAAGTCATTTCCCCTGTATGTTCATCTGTAAAATGAGCTGGAGAAGGAGACGCGAACCACTCTAGTATCTTTGCCAAGAAAATCCCAAAATGGGGTCACAAAGAGTCAAATATGACTGAAATGACTGAACGAATTTTCAAGGTACAGTGCTGGGTGCTGAGAATATAATGTCAAATGGAAATTGATGCCTACTTTCAAGGAGATTAGATTATTTTGGGGTAGGGAAAAAAGAGGAGTAAAATTAGTGGGAGAACTGGGATTAACACCAGTACTTAACCCCCTTATTGGACATGGTCTATCTTTATTCCTTGATAGTTAATTTGATTATTGTTTCATTTAGTATGAGATACCATGGTACAATATTTAGTTGCTGAAGTAATGATGAAATTCACCTACCTGGGGTCTTATCAATGAAAGAAGAGGATAGTGGGGTATAATAGAAAGAGCCTGAATTTGCAGCCAAAAGACTTGCTCACAATCTATTGCTTCCTACCTCTCTGGGCCTCAGCTTCCATATCTGTAAAATGCAGGGATTGTACTAGATAATTCTAAGAATCCTTTCCCTTACAACATTCTGCCATGATCTTTTCCACTTCTTTTTGCTTTCTCTACAACCTTTGATATTTTTATTGCCTCCTTACAGATGAGGAAACTGAGACAAACAGGTTAAGTGACTTGCCCAGGGTCACACAGCAATTAAGTGTCTGAGGCAGGATTTTATCTCAGATCTTTCAGACACTAGGCCCAGTACTCTAAGTACTGTACCACCAGCCACTTCTTATGTGATGCTTTATGTAGATTATTGCGTTTAATATTCATGATAAACTGTGTGGTAGGTGCTATGGGGTATTATTACCCCCATTTTAAACATTAGGAAACAGATTGAGAAAGATTAAATAACCTGCCCATGATCACACAGTTTGTATAAGAAGCAGGATTTGGACCCAGGGCTCTCCTTCCTTCAAGTCAAGTTTAGTTGAAAGTTGAAGAGAAGCATCCTTAGGTTTGGTTTAAGGGAAAAAAAAAAAACCGTAATAGGTATTATGAAGTAGAATAGGCTGCCTTGGCAAGTAGCTCCTTGAGGGAGCTCTTGAAAGCAAGGCTGGACCACTACTGGTCAGGAAAGCTGTAGAGAAAAGGATTCTTCCTTTTGATGTGTCCTCATCCCTTTTGGCGTTCTGTTGAAGTCCATGAAACCCTTCTTATTTCATTTAAATGTGTAAAATAAAACACACAGGATTATAAAACCAATTATATTAAAACACAGTTATCAAAATATCAAAAAGCAAGGTTGTTGTTTTTGTCCTTGTCCTTCATTCTCAAAAAGGACCATGACATGCAAATGAATTTGATTTAAGTGAGGAAGGGCTGTGCAAAGTCACCAACCTCACTTTCTCCTCCAGAGCCCTCTGGGCCCAGTGGCATGGACCCCAGGTTTAAAAGCCCTGTTTTAGAGGGAATGAGTTGGACTGGAGGGTCTCTAAAATTCTTCCCAACTCTGAGATTGTAATTCTGTATCTTCTTTAAAAAATACTCTTCTTTTCTAATTATTAAAATATACTCTTTTCTATGAAGTTAGCACTACCACCTCTTAAACTCGGGTTCCTAACCAACCAGGGCAAGATTTATCCTTAGTGACTATTCCCACCTCACTGTATTGAAAAAAGAGAGAGTGAGCTGGAGAGCAGTATATGACAGCTACCATAATTTAGATTGAGTGGAAAAGTTTGATTGCATGGACTTCATGGAATGAAGTATTGCTGAGTAAAGGAGGTAAAGGAAGATTCTGGGAGTGAGACTGGGGAGCAAGGCAGATTCCTCTTCTCCCTCCCAAATCACTGTGTTGAGGGTATGAGAGAAGGTATGTCCAATATTGGAGTGGATAGCTGTTGTCAGAGGGGAGCCAGGACTCAGTGAGACAGAAGGAATGTGAAGGAAGTCCCAGATAAAGAGGAGATTGTTCATTATGGAACAGGAATTCCAGAGGGCACAGTGGAAAGGCTTGGGCAGGATTGGAGTAGGACAATGGGTGGGGTAAGGTTGAGGATAAGAGAATGGGAGGAGGGGGCTAAGTATAGTTTTCTCTTAAATGACCAATGATTAATTAGTATAAGGATAGAGAGAAAAACAGAAGGCATTGGGGCAGCATTGGGGGGCAGAGGAATAATGAAGCTCATTATCTCCAAGTGGCATTGCACAGGGAGGGAGGCTGGGCCTTGGTCTATTCCAGGCCTTCACAACTTTCAGCATGCAGGCTGTTTGGCCCTTGGGCTGCTTTCAGCATGCCAAAAGATATTTTCCTCTTGGGCTGAGAAATCCTTTGGCATGCTGCAAGCTCCAGCTATAAGCAGCCAGCAGGTGGAAAGTTGTGTAGGACTGGTCTACTCTATCACCTGGGTGCCTGGTAGAGGGAGAGGTCAAGGGTGGGGAGGGAGTGAATGGAAGAGATAGGCTGTGTACCTTTATTAACTAAGCTCTCCTATTGGCTATCTCCTTTTTATCCAGACTCTTGTTTCTGGACATACCACTCATTTTCACATCCTTTCATAAGTCATAAGCCATGTCTGTATGATACTCAAACCATTGATTAATTTAGTCAACCAATCAGTTAATATACTGAGACTAGGGGAAGTCAGGATGATGGTGGGGGGCAGGAATCACACAGCCCAGTTATTTGTTTTGGAAAATTATAAAATCATAGGGTGATAGGGCCAATGGCCACCTAAGAGATCATTTGGTTCAATGCCCTTATTTTGCGGATGATTAAATTGAGGCTCAGACAAATGACTAGGTAATATGTGACCATGCCAAGAGTAGAACCCACTAGAACTGACTTCACCCCCCCCCGCCCCTTGCCTGGCATATGTGGTATGTGTATGTGTACATATATGCACACCACACACACTCCTGCAGTTTGGCTGATTTTTTTTCCCACATTTAACTTCTTCTGCTATTCCTGTAGATACTGCTTTCATTGACCAAAATGTGTCATGCCTTATTGCCTACACCATTACTTTCCATTTTGTTTTTCAATCTGGAATATTAGACAAGTACCTGAAATTTTAGAGAAGACTTTATAGACTCACTTGTCTATGTCATCAACTTTTACTCAGCTTCTATATGGAAAACAAAGATGTAATGTATGCAAATTTATGGCATTACAGCAATAATAAATAATAATGATATATAACTGAGAATTCAATATTTATAAAGTGCTAGGCTTTTAAATATAGCACTTTGATAATTATTACTAGAATTATTCATTATTTATGTATAATAACAAATAGGAATAGAACATATTCATTAAAATTTGAAAAGGAAAAATATCTACTTGTTATCTCTTTGATGAATCCAGACGATTAAGGGCTTTGTAAATTAATGGTTATTGTCGCACATTTTGCTTGCTATTTATCTGACTCTTTTGCCTGATGATGAATGTGCCTTACTTAATTTCTAAGTGAAACTTTTAGCCAATAGTAGAAGTGGAAATGTCTCAGTGCATGATCAAATGGGTCAGTGTTTGACAAAATCATCACATCTCATCATCCTCTTTGCCTGTTTCCCCAGATAGGAAACCCTTCAAAGCATAGGTCAGTCGCTTCTTCTTCCACAAAGCCTTCCCTGATTATCCCCCCACTCCCTTCGGAGTTCAAATATATTCACTGGTATCGATTTGCAGCATGGTACAGTGGAGGAGAGGCCCAGCCTTGGAGTCAGAGTCATAGAATTTTCGAAATGATCCAGTCCAACGTCCACTTGAAGGATGCACCTTTTGAGTCACATCTTCTAGCTGAAGACCTGCAGTGATGGAGACTTCACTAGCTTTGTTACTGTCCCATTCATCTTTTGCACAAATCTGTTAGCAAATTTTAATACTATTCACATAGATTTCCTCTATTGCAAATGAATAGAAGGAAATGATAATATTTCAAGCATGCTTGTAAAATTATTTTGCACTTTGCATTGGACAAAAAGTAGAAATAGAAAAGAAAAAATATATTTTCAATTTCCTCTTTGGTCCATTTATGTCCTCCAGTTTCCTTTTGCTTCTGCAGTGCTCTCTAGTTTCCATGATACTCCTGTAAAAAAGGGAGAAGCAGGTTTCTTCTCTAGGCAGCAATTTGGATTATGTTTTTCATTTCTAATAAATTCTCAATAACCTGCTTTTAAGAGAGAAAATGGCCTCTGCCTCTTGTTTCAACTCAACCAAAGTTCTGAAAGTGTCTATCCACATTTAAATGCCTTTATTGCATATTCCTCTCTACATTTTCTTCCCTTTTGCTTTGGCTAGTTGAATCTTTATTATGGTAAACAAACCAAATGCATCTTGTCATTCATTCTAATAGCCTTGGGCTTGAAAGACACACAGGTCATTTCAACAGCCACAGACAATACGTTGAGTTTTCTAATTTGAAGTTAATTACATATTTCCATTATTTTCACTGAGGTACATCTTGAGATGAAAAATGCCATCTGGTTATTAAATTCCTGGAACCCTAATAGTTTATTTCATTTGTAGGGCTTTCATGGTTTTTAATTCCCTGATGTCCAATAAAATTCTTTTTGAAATAAAATGACGTGGATGGTGTGGCTAGCTATTTGATATGCCACACAGTAGCAATGGCTGCTTATGTGTGATTGACAGTGGAAACATAGCAGTTAGCCTGACATGAGTAAAGATTCTGCATTTTATCCCCTTTGCATGTGATGCCTTTATTTTAAAGGAGCAAACAGTAGGCTTTCCATCCTGAAGATAGGTATGAATTTTTTTCCTTGATAAGAGTGATGTACACTCCTTACTATATCCTTTTCAGGAAGGCAACGTTCCTCTAAGGGTGAGGGCTTTTAAGTCCTTCTTCAGGCCCCCAAGATTTTGTCCAGTTTGAGTCCAATCAGAACCAAGAAAGGCCCAAGCACCTCAAAAGGCAGAAGGAAGTACCCATTAGCCAATCGATCAAAGATGAAGCTATCAACCAAAGGGCATTTGATTTTCAGTCAATTCATTTGAATTGGTCAACTTTTTTTTCTGAAATTATGATTCAAATGTAATATTTGTTATAAAATACTGTACCATGACATGAAATAAACCTGAACAGAATATGACAACATGGCCTAGTGGGTAGATGGGCCACCCTTGCAGCCAGGAAGACCTAGGCTCACCTCTTTTTCCTTGTCATATACTCACTGTGGAACTAGGAGCACTTCAGTTAACCTCATAATACCCCAGGCAACTTTTCAAGACTATAAGAAACATATAGATGAGTTGCTGACTTTCATTGGTGTAGAGTTTCCACACAGAGAATTCACCATACCAATGAAATCATAGATACAGAATGACCAAGTGTTTAAACATTTAAACAATTAAGATAAGGCTCCCCTAATCCTAGGCTGCATTCAAAATAGCGGGAGGAGAAAGGGAGGCTAAAGTATCAGTGTTGTGACCTGCGGTATTCTTTCCAGTTGGGAGTAGCACAGTATGAGGAAGATTTTCAGATTCTTGAGAGCCTATATAAAAATCAGATCAACAAGATGATCAGTAAATAAAGGAAGGCATTTATTCAGGGTGAAAGAATTGCAATCCAGAACAGTGCAGTGTACTACTGAGACAAGGAAGTTCAGTGAGAGTAGTTACAAACAGAGGTGATACACATTCAGGAGAGGCAGCTAGGTAGGTAGATGGAACAGCGGGTGTGTCACAGGTTATTTATTGCAGAACGATAGCACCTTGCTGAAAAAAAAAAAAAAAAACACAGGATCAGTTTAGACCACTCTTAGCCACCACAAGTACGCAGATGACCAGGGTCCAAGCCAGATTCACCTGTGGGGTCATCAGAATAGCTGAACTGCAGGAAGGGAGGAGTTGTGCAAGTGTCCTTGGAGCTCTCTCTATCTGGGTACAAAAGCAGTTAGAAACCACTGGCCAAAGCTGAGATTCCCAGGAGTTTACCTTGGGAATAGGGGATGATTAGAAATTGCTAGTCAGAACAGGATAGGGGGCCGGAATTTCCCAGGAATTGACAGTAGAATAGTAGATGGAGCACTGGGCTTGGAATCAGGAAACACAACTGAAGAAAAATGAGGAATGGGTTCAGCTTTTTTTTGTTTCTCATTGTCATCGTCCCATCTACCTAAGGCTAGTTCTGAATCTGCTTTGCTCTTACAGTTATCCACAGTCTTTTCTGTTTGTTTAAAGCCTGATGCTGTTAGCATTGAACCTTGACCTCCTTTCATTCTGGACCTTAATACTCCCGACATAATTTTTACAGGGTCAGGTTACTTTTTTAACATCAGTCCTCCATTATTTGCTCTCACTTCCATCTTCTCTACATATCATTGTAAAATCTTATTTTGTCGATGAGTCTGCAATACAGACACATCGGTCATTTCCTCATTGGAAGCATTTGGGTTTTTGTCATTTTGTCATCCTCCAGAGCATTTGTCATTTTTTGTCATTTTGTCATCCTCCAGAGCTACTCCTCCCTTTGAGATCAACTTTTCCTTGAATCCCATAGGATCCTTCCTATCCTTTCACAGGACTTTTAACAATCTTCTCTCCCCAGATCTAGGATGACTGTTAGGCTATACCTATGTTTCCTTTCTTCTTTTAAAACTTTTAAGCTGAAATGGCTCCTATTCCCTTGTCACTTTTATAAACATTGCAGCTTTTGAAGAAGGTATACTTTTCCAGGACCTACTCATCATAAATGTAAAGCAAGGAAGCCTCAGTCATGATACCTGTGGGCTAAGATTTGCTTCTTTATATTTGTTTCTCTAGTTGACTGTTTATACCTGGATTTGAATCCTGCCTCAGATACTTACAAACTGTGACACTGGGCAAGTCCCTTAACCTCTATTAGTGTTCTTTTCTTTATGTCTAAAATGGGAAAAATAATTAACACCTTCCACTCACGGTGATTATGAGTATGAAATGATATAACAAATGCAAAATGTTGTGTAAACCTTAAAGCACTATATAAATCCTAGTTATAATATTATTATTATCATTATGATTATTTTTTTGCTTTATGTATTTGTGAATCCATACCTGAGGTCATGTGTTTGATTTCTGGGTTTTTTTTTTTCCTTAGTATCTTTTGTGAATTAGTATTTCTCTTCTGATAGTCACTGAAGTGTCTTGTTTTAACAGTCAATAAATATGTAGCTGGGGTTTGATCTAGGGAATCCCTAATCAGTTGAGTTCCCTAATCCACTTGATGAAATTACAAAGTGTCTGACTTGTTAGTAGCCTGTTTGCAGTTTTTCAAGGTGCCATACTTTGAGTGGCCACCTTCACACATAAAAGAGTCAGGAAGGAAAAACAATGGACTTTCCTCTGGATAATCCCTGGTTGTAGATTGTCCAGGAACCTTGTCTCTACCTATTCATTGACCAGAGGAACCAGAACTAATCCTGGAACCCAACGACACTCTAGAGACTTACCTGTGGAGGAATGACTAAGCTCTTGACCACTCACTTCTCACCTTTTCCATGGTGCCTCTTACAAAGCTCAATAAAAAGGTGGGGCTAGATTTCTGGGTGAGTCACTTCACCCTGTTTGCCTCAGTTTCCTCATTTGTAAAATGAGCTAGAGAAGGAAATAGTATACCCTCCAGTATCTTTGCCAAGAAAGCCCCAAATGGGGTCACCAAGAGGTGGACATGACTGAAACAACTGAACAGTAACAACTATATTTCTCTCTCCTCTCCCCAATCGGCAATCAATGGCATTCTGTGGCAGAAACGTATGGCCATAGGAGGCCTGTACTTGCATGCAGCATAAAAGGAGAATTCAAGGGCGTTGCTTCCTAAACCCCAATGTTCTGTGTAGAGTGGGATTGAGGAGAAAGAGCTTGATCCTCAGAACAGGGATCCAGCTGCTTGGGATAGTAGAACTCAGAGTAGAGAAATGATAAGTGGGGAGGCTTATCACTGGCTCTAGACCAAGGGGTCTGGATGAAAGATCATAGTACTTGTCTAGTCAAGGGCTTCATCTGAGCCAGAAAGAAGTAGGAGATGGTAAAGATTATGGCCAACTAGCAGGGTAATATGCCCTGCAGAGAGTAGGCCCAGTGAACCTAACAGAGCAACTCGTCCAATCAAGATGTCTGACGCAGCAAGGACCCTGAACATCATGAGTGGAAATCAATGGCCCTGTAACATCAGAGTTCTTCACGTTTGGGCTCCATCATTCATGAATCTCCATACTTGATAATTCTCCCCATTGATGGTTTGTATGTATGCAGAAGTATTCTCTAAATTTATAGGGGGATTATTCTATTACAGTGGTTCCCATTTAATGGTTCATGAACCCCTTGGTTCATGACAATTGTCCAAGGAATTCATGCTAAAAATTCTTTAATGGTGCTTTAAACGGTAAGTAATTGCCTAATTATGTTACAAATATATTTTTCCTTTGTGAACGACAAGCATGTGCATGTTTGAAGCAGTGTAGATTTATTTCTACAGTGGTTTGGAGCTTATTTGGGCAAAAGTTATCATTGTAGTTATTGTAAGCACTTAATGAATAAATCTAGAAGAATATTATATGTAGTATATTAAAGTATATTAAATTACAATATTTTGGCGAAATGAATTCTCCAGACAAAAAAAAAATTGGAAACCATCTTCTATTGTAAATCTTCTTTCTATGGCATTTCAATAAATGCCACGGGGTTGAAATAGTTGTGTCCTCTGGCTATCAAAAGATAAACACATCAGTAGGGGGCTCGTAAATTGTAGTTTTAAAGGTGCAGGTCCAGAGTAGCTTGCAAATGGGATAGACCTTCCCTAGAGGACTTGCCCTGTGAGTTGAGAGGTGCCCCAGAAAGTTACAAATTCTTACCATCTGCAAAACATCAATTAATGTTTACTAAGCCAGGCTTTAAATACTGCCTCAGCTACTGACACCAATTGAAGGAGAGACTTATGAGTTATCTGGTGAATTTGAATTTGGAGGCTACATTAACTCTAAAGGTTGATAAAGGTACTATTTAGGCAGTTCCATGAGTATCAAATGTATCACTTGGAGGAACTGGGAATATTTATCTTGGAGGAGAGAAGACTTAAATGAGGACACAATAGCTGTATCTGAGTGGTTGTCATCTGACAGAATGGAGATAAAACTAAAAACAATGAACAAAAGTTTTAGAGAAGCAGGTTGTGTTTTTCTGTAAAGAAAAATTCCTTGCCCTCCCTAAATGGAAAGACTTGTTGGTATTGTTCAACCTTCATTTTTGAAGAGGACCAATGACATCACAGGGAGAGGAGGAGTTGTAGATTGGATTCATGGTTAGGTATGGGTGGGAATTGACAGTCTTCTCAGGTTCCATTCAACTCAGATTCTGAGATTCTTTGAAATGGCCTCATAGCACTGTCACCAGGAACCATTGCTTCAGCACACAAAAGACTTGACTTTCACTCTAAAAGTAGCATTGAGCTAGATTACTCTACCTGGGCCTTGGAAAGAACTGTGGATTTAGAAAAAGAGGACCTGAGTTCAAATTCTAGCTCTGTAACTTGTTATCAGTGTGTCCTTAGGCAAATGATTTAATTTCTTTCTCAATTTGCTCATCTGTAAAATGAGACAATTGGATTATGTGACCTTTGAAGTACCACCCAACTCTAAATCGATGATGATCTTGTGATCTTAACGAAATAAAGAATATGGCATCAGGCCACTTGGGTACCAATGAGCGTAGTTGTGCTGTGTTGGTAGGTGGCCATATAGCAGCATGGTGTCTACATTAACCCTGGAAAAGCAAAGCAAATTGGAAGTCATTCCCCAATTGAAAAATGCTCAAAGGATGTGAACAGGCAGTTTTCAAAAGAAAAAACCAAGCTATCAATAGCCATATGAAAAAATTCTCCAAATCACTAATAAATAGAGAAATGCAAATTAAAGTGTCTCTGGGGTTCTACCTCACACCTTTCAGACTAATAAAATGGAAAAGGAAAATCATAAATGTTAAAGAAGCCATGGGAAAATAGATACATTCATATATTATTCATGCAGCTGTGAATCTATGTAGCCATTCTGGAAAGTAATTTAGAATCATGTCCAAGGAGTTACCAAACCAGGCCTATACCCCAAAGATATAAAAGAAAGAGGAAAAGGACCCAAATGAGCACAAGTATTTATTGCCACTCTTTTTGTGGTAGCAACAAACTGGAAACTAGGTGGACACCTATCAACTGGGAATGGCTGGACCAATTATGATATATGAATTTAATAGAACACTATTGTGCTATAAGAAATGATTAAAGGGATGCTTTGAGAGAAACCTGAGTTGACTTCTAAAATAACAACATTAAAAAGAAAAATAACTTTGAAAGACTTAAGAACTCTGATCAATGCCATGACCAACCAGGATTCCAGAGGACCAATGGCATGCTGTGCTACCCAAATCTTAAAAGAGAGCTAAATGTCCTTAAAATGTAGAGTGACACACATGTTTTTGGACATGGTCACTACAGGAATTTATTTTCCTTGAACATGCATATTAGTTATATGCAATTTTTTTTCTTTTAATGGGGAGGGGGTGAGAGGAAAAGAAAATAAATATTAATTTAAAAATTAAAATAAAACACAACTTACATTTTAAAAAGCATTTGTTAAGTTGTAGGCTGTGTTCCCTCTGTTCAATTTGGTCACGTATTTGAAGATGGAAAGATAATCCATTCCTTCTAAAAATTCAGCAGTATACAGAGTCCTAAAACTGATCATATTATTAAGAGGAACTCTAAGAACACAGAGGGAAATGGAAGTCTAACTAGAGGAACTGTTGGCCTGCTTTGCTATTGACCTCTGGTGTTACTTTCATCAAATTCCTTGGTCTCAACTCTCCCTCTCTTCTGAATCATCATAGCAGCCTCTTTCACAAAGACATTGGGACGTTTAATTGAAGTAGTAGAACCAAAAACGTCAGAGCCCTGAGGACAGCAGAGAGAGATGAGTGCTTTAGCAATCAGGGAAGCAAAAACCCCATCTTTCAATTTAGCATCTTCCCTCATACTAAATTCTGCTATTTTCATGACCTTTGAACTCACAGAAGAAAGTGAGTATCATCTTATTTCCATACTTCAAATGGAAAGTTAAACTAGATTTGAATGAGTTCAAAATTATGAAATTGAGCTATCATTAAATGAGTACCCCAGGGTCCTAGATGACTTGAATCTTTCTGCAAGTGTTTACATACTGAATTTGGCCTCATTTGCTGGTTTAAGGCTATGACTAACTCTGAAAAGGAGAATGCTAGAATAGGTTGTGGGCTGTGAGCCCCTTGGGGGACCTCCCAGTGATTGCAAGGGGGTCTGCGGGCTCCTATGTGCCCCAACCAGTGGCATATTGGCATTTTTTACTAACAGAATATAAAGCATAACTCATAAAATTAAATACCCAAACATACCTTCTATGAAAGGATAAATATGTATCTCCTCCTTTTTGTGTTTGTATATGAGTTACCACTTTCCAAATGTATATAGATGCTAGTGTGATTAATGAAATAAACATTTATTTTAAACTATTACTATTAGCTTTTTGTCATCATTTCTTTTCTCAATGAAGGGTTAGCAGGGGGCAGCTAGGTGGTGCAGTAGATAGAGTAACGGTCCTGGAGTCAGGAGGATCTGAGTTCAAATCCGGCCCCAGACCAACCACTTGACACTTACTAGCTGTGTGACCCTGGGCAAGTCACTTAACCCCAACTGCCTAAAAATTAATCAATTAATTAATTAGTTAATAAATACAGGGTTAGCAGTAGTGGAGTTACTACCATATGGAAATCTGTGAAATTGTTTATGTTAGAAAGAGGTCCTTATACTTGAAAGGTTGGAAACCAATTTAAATAGGCTTCTAAATAAACTCCTAGGGTAGGGGGGTGGTGCACTGTGTAAGGGGCAGGGAGGAGGTTTGGTTTGGCCTTGTGGCTTCATTGATATTGGCCACTTCTGCCATGCAGATTAATACTGCCAGTACAAATGGGTTCATCAATAATGCACAGTCATGCCTAAGGTACTAAGAAATTAACCAATTTGCCTATGCTCATGTAGCAAGTATGACTCAGAGGAAGGAAATAAACTCAAGCCTTCCTATCCCTAAGGCTGGCCCTCTCTCCACTCTACCATGTTGCCTTTCCCACTAGATCTGTAATAATTGCATTCCATCTTTAAAATAATGCATGTCATTGTTTCCTCACTTTACTGCCCAGCCATTGTGTATCCTTTCTCCCTCCACATCACATTTTCTCCATATGTTATTCACCAGCGTCAGAACTATCAAAGGACACCTGCCATAGCTCATGGGGGGAGGTGGGGGGAGGTCTGGAACAAAGCTATGTTTCTGAAGGCAAATATCCAGGTCAAAAAGCTGGAGATATTTTTGTGAGTAACCATGATGAATTCTGGCCTAGGATGTTAGGGCAGAGGCATCTCCTCCAACCGGGTATTCTCTGATATCATCTATGCTCCTAGAGAAATTCCCTATGCAGTCTCAAAACTGAGGGTGATTATTCATTGATTTTTTTAAGTCCCCAGTATTTACTACAAAACAGGTGCAGTTACCTAGAAAACCTGTGAAGTGGAGTAGCAGGCCTCCTTCTTTGAACACGGGATATAGAGTGGTTGCTTTGATTAAGGGGATCCATTTGCCTTCTTACCTACTTACATCTCCCAGGAATTAAGATAATCCCATTTATACCATTTTGAGCTTGGAATAAAATGGGGGCCACCAATATGAGTTTTTAGCTTAGAGGGTAAATGACAGTTTTAGTTTCAGTAGTTGTCTTTCCAACAAATAGTTAAAGTGAAATAGGGAAAGCCTAGGGAGAAGGCTCCCTTCAGGTGGAATTTCAGTTTCTCATGCTGTCCATCAAATACTGATCCCAGGTACTGAGATTGACTTGGAAATTGGAAAATGGGACTCAGAAGAGACTCCACAGTTATCCACTTGTTCTTTGGAAGAAAAAAATAGTATTTTCCAATTTGATCATCTTGTATTAGAAAGCCTCAGAAGACACATTGTCGAGAGAACTGTTAAGAATGGATTTCCAGGGCTAAGCTAAGAAATAACAGATGGGGGGAGGGGGGAACATTCAAAATGGAGTTGAAAGGTTTTTTTGGAGTTCTCCGAACAAGTCACCCTAGGGACACCCAGTCCTTTAACTAGAGTCACAGTGAACATCTGGCCAATCATTGAAGGGCAGTGGTCTTAATTAAAAAGCAAGATTCTAAGGACAGCTTGTCTTAATAACATCTCAAAGTGCCAATAGATGTCTGATTAGAATTCCAATGATTCATCTTACTCACCCTACCCCCACACAACTCCCTTTTCTTGGGTCGATTCCTTTTAACCTTTTTTTTTCTCTTTTAAAAGAGTTGCTTCTTGTAACTGCCTGAACTAATGTTTGTATTATGCCTAAAAAATTATTGTAGAAAACCAGCTCTTAATAAACATATTTCCTAGAAGAATTATTTACATTATAACCAGTTCCTAGATAGGCAGATGAAAATCTTCTAAGGTGTATCATTAATCATCTAAATTATTATCATTCCTAGCAGAATAGTATGCCTTAATACCCTTGGGAAAATGTTGCTATATCAGAGAATCAAAAATAAATAATTTTCAGATAGATTCAATTTAGAATCACCAGTGGCTAAATAGTAAAAAATGGTCAGTTTTATCGGTGACCAAAGAATCCATGTCTGCACTTTACACAACTTAAAATGCATAAATTTATAGAAACATAGTTCATTCATTCCTTTAACATTCTTTCAAAACACATTTATTAAGCATCAGCTGCATGTAGAACAAACATCCCAATTGGAATGGATTATAAATAGGGATAAAAACAATTTCAGTTAAACTACATTCCCATAGATTTTATGATTATACAACAACTCTGGCATAAACACAAATTCCATAAATGAAGATCTAATATGACTTTTAGATTCAATTTTATTTTATTTTCAGTTCTAGATTCTCTGTCTCTCCCTGCCCCCTCATTCACCCATTGAGAAGGGAAGAAACACAAAACCCATTACAATTATGAAGTCATGAAAAACAAATTTCCACATTAGCCTTATTCCATCAACAAAAAAAAGAAAAAGGAAAAAAATGTTATATGATTTTTAAAAATCACAGCAAAATGGCACTCAATGACAGCAAAATGAGCAATGTGTTTATACTAATTAGCTTAGTTTCCCCATTTTAATTTGAAATTATTTCTTTCTTCTTCTATTCCAGGGTATAGAATCACAGAGTCTCAGACGTGGGAGAGACCACAGAGTGATATCAGATCAAAAACATCCTCGGTAAGTGATCATCTTGGTAGAATTAGCATCTAGCCCGTTCCACCCATCTCCAAAGGTGGTGTGAGAGAATTTGTTAAATACTTTGTTGACATCTAGGTATATAATAATTATATCATTCACTTGATTAGCCAACTTTGCAAAAGGGGAAAAAAAGCATAGTCTGGAATGATCTACTCTTCATTGAGACATGGTGACTCTGATGATCACTATTCTGCTGTCAGAGGATTCTGAACCCTCCCATTAAAAGCGTACATTAGAATTTTTCCAGGAATCAGCGTTAAATTTACTGACTTATTCTTTGTACTTACTTCCCTCTTCCTTCCTATCTCCCTTCCTTCCTCCCTCCCTCCTTTTCTTTCTTTCTTTCTTTCTTTTTCCTTTTTCTCTTTCTTTCTTTCTTTCTCTTTCTTTCTTTTTCTCTTTCTTTCTTTCTTTCTTTCTTTCTTTCTTTCTTTCTTTCTTTCTTTCTCTTTCTTTTCTTCTTTCCTTCTTGCCTGCAGCATCCCTCCTTAACTCTGAGGACCATTCAGAAAACACTGACAGTGTCTCCCTATCTATTTTTTCAGTACTTTGAGTTATTGTTCATCTGAGCCTGGTAACTTCAAGTCATTGAGGGTAGCTACCAGGATCTTACCATGTCCACATTTATCTTTATTTTCAGCTCTGTTAACCATTTTTATTCTCTCTTTGCTCATCCAAAGATAATTCAACTTGGCAGGGAAAATAGAAACAACACTAGAGTTGGGCCTTAATACTAGCAGGCCTTACCTACTCTGAGCAGAGGTCTTGTCCTCTTCTTGAGCCTTCTCTTATTTCCAGTATAGCTAATGAATCCCTTGGGGAAGCTAGGTGGTGCTGCAGTGGCTAGAGTGCTAGGCTTGGAATCTGGAAGACTCATCTTCCTGAGTTCAAATCTGGCCTCAGACATTTATTATCTGGGTGACTCTCTGCAAGTCACTTCACCCTGTTTTCCTCAGTTTCCTCCTCTGAGGAGGAAATGGTGAAACACTTCACTATCTTTGCCAAGAAAACGCCAAATGGGGTCACAAAAAGTCAGACACAACTGAAATGACTGAACAACAACAACAAAGAATCCATTTTAAGATGAACAAGAAAACCTCCACACCGTAGAAGTCTCTATGGATCTTCCCCATTCTTTCTCTCTCTGGAGGAGGCACTACACTTATTGGTCAAGAAGAATTTATGAAACACCAACTATGTATGCCAGGCACTATGCAAGGTTCTGAGGATACAAAGACAAAAGTGCACGCGCGTGTGCGTGCGCGCATGTGTGTGTGTGTGTGTGTGTGTGTAAAGACTGTACTTGTGATTTCATTGCTTTAGGAAACTCTTATGTGAGAAAATTCTACCAATGCAGATTGTCTAGAGCACTGAGAGGTTAAGCAACTTGCAAAATGTCATACTGTCAATATGTGTTAGAGGCAGGATTTGAACTGAGGTCTTCCTGTTTGTGAGACTGGATCTCTATTTACTGAGCCATGCTGCCTCTTATGTATGTATGTGCATATATGTGTGTATGTGAAAAGTGTATATGTGTGTATAAATTGCTTATATAAGTATATATATAAAATATAATTATATATATATATATACACACACACACACACACACACACACACACACACACACACCCAAAATAGATAGAAGGTGAAAATGGAGATAGAAATAAGATTGGGTGATAGACTGGCGGGAGGGAGAGTGAGGAATTGAAGATGACCCTGAAGTTGCAAAAGTGGATGTCTAGAAGGATGGTAGAACTTTTGAGTGAAAAGGAAGTTTAGAATATGGATATTTCAGGGGAAAGAGACTGAGTTCTCTTTCAGACAAGCTGATTTGGAGGTGTCTATGGGATATTCAGTTTGAAATGTACATATAATAAGCAGTTGGTGCCATGAAACTAGAGCTCAAGTGTGAGACTAGGGCTATTATTGATAAATGGAAATTTCAGCAGGAGCCAAGATGGTGGAGTAAACAAGTAGTTGCTCTCACCCTCCCCTATCAACCTCTGAAAACCCAGAAAATACCACCCCAAAAAAAACCTGCAACAGCTGAACCAGAAGAAAGACAGGGTGCAGCAGTGCAGTAGCCCAGGTAGCTAGAGGGATTAATGGGAAAGGCCCCTCTTACTCTGGGGGAAGGGGAGAAGTACGAAACAGGAGTCGCCCAGCCAGCTAGTGGAAAGCCCCACTTTAGCACACCAGGAGGAGATTCTAGTGCCTCAACATTCTACAGCAAACGGGTCTCCCAGTACCTCAGCAAAAATAAGGGATGCAGTACTACAAAGGGCCGAAGGCGGATAAGCACCCTGCAGCATTTGTCTGAAAGGAGCTGAAGAATGCAACCTACATTTGCCTGAAAGTTCCAGCCTTGTTGATTCCAGCCCAACACCAGGTAAGCTGTCAGAACCCTACAACCTCCAACTGCCAAGCAAGAGGAAATCCCGAAGCCCAGGTGGTCAAGCAGGCAGACACCAACAGCTGGACCTCCAAGTGCCTCAGTGAGGGCGGGAGAACAGGTGAAAACCAGCTTAGAAAATCACCAAGTGCCAGCATTCTACAGCAAAGGAGTCTCCCAATGCCTCAACAGAACTAAGGAAGGCAGCACTGCAAGGGGCCCCAGGCAGATAAACACCCAGGAGCACCCATCTAAAAAGAACTGAATGAAACTAAAGGAAAGGAAAAGCAGGCAACCTAGATTTGCCTGAAAGTCCCAGCCTTGTTGATTCCAGCCCAACACCAGGTAAGCTGCCAGAACCCTACAGCCTCCAATTGCCAACATAAGAAGCCCCAGCACACAAAGCCAGTGACCAAGATCTAGGCTCCCAACACAAGAAGCTTAGGTCAGTGCTCTCTGCTCCCCAGCAGGAGAGCATAATCTCTTTAAAGGCCAGGGAATAAAGAAACACCATAAGTAAAAAGAAATGTATGATAGATACATATTATGAGAAGAGTGAAGATCAAGACAGAAATTCTGAAGAGGACAACATTGTCATCAAACCCACATCTGCAACATCAAAAGGAAATATGAACTGGTCTGAAGCCCAAAAAGCCTCAAGAAGGATTTTAAAAAGTCAAATGAGAGAGGTAGAGGATTCCTTAAAAAGTACAATTGGCCAATTGGAAAAAAAGTACACTGAAGAAAACAAGTCCCTAAAAAACACAATTAGCCAACTGGAAAAAAAAAGTGCGCTGGACAAAACAAATCCCTTAAAAATACAATTGACCAATTGGAGAAGAAAGTACAAAATCTAACAGAAGAAAACAATATGTTAAAAATTAGAATTGAACAAATGGAAACTAATGACTATGAGAGAGCAAGAATCAGTCAAACAGAAACAAAAAAATGAAAAAATGGATGAAAATGTAAAATACCTCATGGGTAAAATAACTGGCCTGGAAAATCGATCCAGGAGAGACAATTTAAAAATTATAGGGCTACCTGAAAATCATGATGAAAAAAAGAGCCTGGACAATATCCTTCAGGAAATCATAAAGGAAAACTGCCCTGAAGTCCTAGAACCATAAGGTAAAATAACTATAGAAAGAATCCACCACTCCCCGCCTAAAAGAGATCCCAAATTGAAAACACCAAGAAATATAATAGCTAAATTCCAAAATTACCAGATTAAAGAGAAATTACTGCAAGCAGCCAGAAAGAAACAATTTAAATATCATGGAACCACAGTCAGGATTACACAGGACCTTGCAGCTTCTACATTAAAAGACCATAGGGCATGGAACATGATATTCTGTAAGGCAAAGGAGCTTGGAATGCAGCCAAAGATTAACTACTACCAAGCAAAAATGAGCGTGATTTTTCAGGGAAGGAGATGGATATTCAATGAAATAGGGGACTTCCAAACCTTCCTGATAAAAAGACCAGAGCTCAACAAAAAATTTGATCTTCAAGTACAAGATTCAAGAGAGACATAAAAAGGTAAATGGGACAGAAAGATACAATATGTTGTTAATAAGGGCAAAATGTTTATATCCCTACAAGGGAAGGTGACACTTGCACCTCTTAAGAACTGTATTGTTATTATACCATGTTAAAGGAGTATACATAAAGGGGGTGGATATAAGTTGACTTTGATGTAATGATAAAAAAAAATTTAATCAAGATAAGTGGAAATTTCAGTCATCTGCAGAGATGAAAAGGAAACCCATGGAGCTGCTATGTCTTCTCTTTCTATCTAAATCTGGATTGAAATTTGGAACTGAAAAGAAAGGAAAAATGATTTGTTTAAAAATAAATTTATCTCTTTGAAGAAGAGTTTCCTGATTGCCTCTCTGGAAAGTCTGAAACTTATACCTGAAAGACCTTGGGTAAATCACTTACACCATCTAGGCTTCAGTTTCCTCCTCTATTGAATGAGGGAGTTTGACTAGATGTGTTTTAAGGTTCTTTCCAGATCTAAAACGTATGATACCATAGTCCTTTTGGCTTCGATAAAATATGGTCCTTTTGGTATTCAATAGAAGGCAGGCTTCTTGAGGCAGTCAATGTGGTTCGTTTTTTGTTTTTTGGGGTTTTTTTGCCTTTGCATCCCCACAACATAATATAGTGAGTGCCTTGCAACATAGCAGTAATAGATGCTTATTGCATTGGATAATTGAATTTATGTACTTGGTTTGTACTGTGATTTTTCACAGTATTCATTTATACTTCACTTTCTCAGGTGTTCTGAATAGATGGGCATACTGTATGTATCCCTTCTAGGGCAGAGGTCACTTCTTTTGTGATAATATCTTTCAAAGGGCTAATTTCCTATCATGAAAGCATCATTGGCAAAACTGACAGCACAGGGACAATCTACGATTACTCTTTCCTCTAAGCCCTCATATACAAAGAGCAAGGATTCCTCCCTTGGCTGTGTGCTTCTGACTTTCTGGACTTCAATACCATGCATCAGCTGCACTTTGCCTTTGGACCCTCCCTCACCACCGTGGGACTCCTCACCCTGGAACATCCATTTGCCCTTTAAGCCTTTTTTCCTTTTCACTTTTTTCGTTATTTCCCTTATGAGATTCTTGACATTTGTTCTTCCAGATGAATTGTCTTGTTGTTTTTTTTTCTTGTTCTCTAAAATAATCCAGTGGTATTGCATAAGTAACTTAATTAATAAGTAACTTAACTTAATTTTTTGAGTTTGAATTTTTTTGAGTATTTACATTTTTATTATATTGGCATGACTCATCCCAAGAGCAATTAATGTCTCCACTTACATAGGTCTGCTTTTATTATTGAAAGAGCGTCTTATAGTTGTAGTCATACAATTTCTGTATGAATCTTGTTAGGTAGACTCCTAATTATTGTATATATTCTGTAGTTATTTAAATTTAATTTCTTTTGATATCTCTTCCTATTGGATTTTTGTTGGCAATATATGAAAAGGCTAATGATTTGTATGGGTTTATTTTATATCCTACTACTTTGATGAAGTTATTGTTTTAATTATTTCTTTTTATACTTGACTCTCTAAGGTTACCTTTGTAGACCATCATATCATCTATAAAAATCAATAATTTTGTTCCCTTTGTTTTTTTATTTTTGTTGCTATATCTAGCATTTTTATCATCATATTAAATAATAATAGTGATAATGAACATCTATGCTTTGCCTCCGATCTCATTGGAAAGACCTCTAGTCTCTCACAATTACATAAAATGCTGAATCTTGGTTTATATGGAATGCTATTTATGATTTTAAGGAAAGGGGCATTTATTACTACGGTTTCTAATATTTTTAACACAAATTGATACTTTATTTTGTCAAAGCTTTTTCTGCATCTGTTATGTAATCATACAATTTTGATTATTTTGTTATTAATATGGTATGTTTATCCTTTTTCCTGATATGGAATCAAACTTGCACTTTTGGTATAAATCCTATTTTTGTCATAATGTGTAATTTCTTTGATATGTTGCTATAGCCTCTTTGCTAATACCTTCTTTAAGATGTTTGTAACAATATTTATTAGGGATATTGATCTGTACTTTTCTTTGACTGATTTGTCTTCCTCTGATTTTAGGTAGCAAAACCATAGTACCCCATATTTTCCTACTTTTGCCAAATAGTTCATGTAATATTGGAATTAATCATTCTTTGAATGTTTTGCTTATAAAGTCAACTGGTCTAGGGAGTTTATGGTTTGTTCAGTTTCTTTTTCTGATATTGGCTTATTAAAATTCTCCTCCTCTGTTAGTCTGGGTATTTTATGCTTATATTCATTTTTTTCACCTTAATTGTCCAGTTTGTGGAATATAATTGGTCAAAATAGTTTCTGCTAAGTTCCTTAATTTCTTCCTCATTGCTTGTATTTTCAACTTTTTCTTTCTGTTTCTATGTTTATAACATTTCTGGCACCTGATCCCTTCACTCCACTTAAAGCTACCACCTTTGATCAAGAGCTCATTATCTCTCACCTAGATTATTGTAACATCACTTCTTGATTTATTCAGTCAGAACAAGTGTGAACAGGACCTTTCTGCCTCTTGAATAAATCAAAGCCTTTTAATGAGATCACTACCTAAGGAACATATAAAAAAGAAGAGCCATCTCAAAACCAGGTGGAGATTTCTGTTGTTTTGGCTATCTCTTTGTAGAAAGCACTCATTTCTTGGTCCATTGAATTGTTTTTTTTTTAAACCTTAGCGGAGAAGTGTGGGAGACAGAATATTATACTTCTACCCATTCAGCCATTTTGAGGAAGATCCAAAAGTTTCTGTTTTCAAGAACAAGTCTATAGCATAGATAATTTAAAGTGAATCTTCTTCATTATCTCCTTAGAGACAAAGTTAGAAATATACTTTTGTTATTAGCATTGGACTGTTTCCTTCAGCTCTGTCATTGACATTCCTGAAGTTTGGGCATGCCTTGGTGAATTCTATATCATCACTGAGCTGTTACAAGAATATTTAATATTCATGTGTGTTTTGAAGACAGTGCTCAGTGACTTCCAATACCTTCCAAATGGACAAATTTGTGCAGATATTGAATATAAAAAAAGATTTGTCACATCCCTAATCAAGAGTAACAAAGATGCATTTTGTGATATGAATCAACAGTACAAAGTATGCTAAAGAAAATTATTGACAGAAAAATATAAATATGCATTTTGGTTTCATTTATTTGCAATAGATGAATGAAAAATATTTTTGAAAACTTAAACAGAGGTATGAAGAAATAAGGGATGATTTAAACTTTAATTTTGTTTTAGCAACTTATATTTCAGATGCCAAAATCTGAAACTGAGAAATAGTGTAGCATAGTGGAATCAGTGCTGGATAGGAAAGATGAAACACTTCATGCTAGCCCTTCCTGTCAGACATTAGCTAGGCTACCTTCAGTAAATCACTTGACCACTGAGCCTCAGTTATGTCATCTGTAAAATGGGTATAATACTTGAACCAAGTACCTTACAGGGTTATAAGTAGTAATCATCAGTTGAATGCAAGTTTCTTAAGACAGGGGCTATTTACTTTTATCTTTGTATACTCAACAACTAACACAATGTGTGACTCAGAGTAGATGCTTGATAAATGTTTTTTGATGGATGAATAGTAATTTAGACCATAGGGGCATTGCTTAGAGTTGGATGAGAACTTAGAAGTGGTTTTCTCCAAGTCTCTGATTTTACAAATGAAGAAGTGAGACCTAGAGACTTGAAATGATTTCCTCAATGTCATATAGGGAGTGAAAGAGCCAGAATTAGAACTCAGGTTCTCTGATTCCAAATCCTATACATACATACATACACACACACACACACACACACACACATATGTATATATACATACATGTATGTATATATTCATACATATGTATGCATATATAGACATAAATACTCAATATATATACAGTATATAGTGTGCACATATATATATATATATATATAGATATAGATAGATAGATAAATAGATAGATAGATAGATAGATAGATATTGCTCAAGCTGGAAGTATAGTCACTCATAGTCTGAATCCCACTGCTGATTGGCACAGGAGCTTTGAACTGCTCTATTATCTGACCTTGGCTAGTTTGTCCCTCCTTAGGCAGCCTGTGGGTTCCCTGCTCCCAGAGACTCACCATTTTGTTGCTAGACTTAATGTTGACACTCAGTTGGCTTCATCCACTGCACAGCAGAACTGTTGAGCTCAAGCAATCCACCAGCTTCAGCTGCTACAGTACCAGGAATTGCAGGTCTGCACTACCACACGAGGCTCCAGAAGGTTTTCCACTCAGCCCATTAGCCCAGTGAAATATGGTCTGGCCTGGTGGCCTTGACCAGCTAGATATAGTGGGCTAGGTGAACAATAATAATTCTTATCCCAAGTCCTATTTTCCAAATGGGATTGCACCTGCTCACAGTATGTTAATGTGTCTTCTAATCATGTCCCTATCAGACTTCGGTTGCCAAGGGAGGTTTGCTTTAAGCTTCAGAATCAGCTTTGTATCATCCCTTCAACTTGTTATGGTTGTTTAGCATGACAGATTCCCTTGACATTTTGGTATACAGACAAAATCATTTCTTTGGGGAGAAACAATACACATAGAGTGAACACATGCTGAAATTTAGAAAAATGAGAATCCTAAAAGAGGTATGAAAGCTATACAGTCATCATGACATGTAGAAAGAAGATAAATGAGGATTCTTTTATGATTAAAATATCTGAAATCAAAATGATCAAATTTGCTTTACTAGTTAACATGAATTTTCAAATGGCCAATTCACACATATATTGAACATAAATAATGTCATTAGTGTCTTTAAAATATAAATAATCATTACCATAAGTAGAGGGTTTTGTGCTTCAGGCAGAGATCACAAAATGCCACACAGTAATGAGGGGGGTGAAGAGCATGGTTCCTGGAACATCATGCTGTGAGTGGGGGAGAAAGCACTCAGGGACACTAGATCAAGGCACTGCTCAAGGCTGCCCCTTGGGGGTAAAAAAGAAAGGAACTCACCACAGCCCATCATATAATAGATTTCTATTTTTAACTCCATATCTTTGTTAACTAGGTGCTAGCATTTTTCTTTTCTGCTGAAGAACTCTAAGTGCTGACAGAGCCTTCTAAATTGTGTGTCCTGGCACAGATTCCCCATTGCCCCACCCTGGTAATGTCTGTATAAATCATATTTATACTGCCTTTAAAAGCTATCCACTTTTCAAATATTGTTGAGAATGCCTCTCCTAACTTAGCCCCCACATACCTCCAAAAGACAAGATAAAAAGTACTGTAGATGTCAAATTATAGTTTGGGGTTAAAAGGATTAAAAAATTCCTTTTAAAAATGTTTAATATGACTAGTTCTCTAGCTTTTTAATCACCTAGTCTTCTTGCTTCTCTTTTGATTTCTCCCCCTTGTGATCTTTTTATTATTTAATTATAATTCATCATTAACACATCGATCATGCCCCTACCTGTGACACACACTGGCTGTGTGACCCTACACAAGCCATTTAAGCTCTCATCAGTCTAAGTAACTCACTAAGATTCCAAGTTGCCAAGAAGGAATTCGCCTGAATTGGTAGAGGGAATTTCCTCATCCTGGAGATCCATATATTTATAAAATCACAGGCCAGGCTTTTCTAATGCACCACACTGCAGTGAATGCTTGAAAGAGAAGATAAGGTGTGGGGGGGGAACTGGCCCAGAATCACAGACATTTTTTTTCCACAGTAATTTTTTGAGCGCCCACCATAGGCTAAATACTATGGGGAACTGGAAGAAATAGAACATTCGGGCATTCAAAGAATCTGTAATCAGTTAGAGAAAAGTACAAATGCAAAGCTTTGAATTCAATTAAACATTTATTAAGGGCCTTCTACATAACTGAGCTAGGGACAGGGCATGCAAAGATAAAAAGAAATAGTGCTTGGCCTTATGGTGCTTAAGTTCCAGCAAGGTGGGGGGGGGGGGTATAATTTGTGCACCTATGCTTAAATGCAAATATATGTAAATAAATACAAAATGGGGGAGAGGTAGGTGGAACACCAACTGTTGTAGAAATCAGGCTGTATTGTAAGGAGGTTCTACTTGAGCTAGGCCTTGAAATGAGATTAGGTGTACCTAGAGGCAGAGTTGAGGAAGAAAATCCCATGCCTTTGGGCTATTCTGTACAAAGCCATGGAGAAAGGAGATGGGATGTCATTTAGAGGAAATTTCCAGCAGGCCAATTTGGCTGGAATGTTAAATGTGTAAGGGCTATTTGAATGTGAAATCATCCTAGAAAGATAAATTGGAACCAGATAGAGAAGGGCTTTAAATGCCAAGCAAAAGAGTTTTTATTTTATCCTAGAAATGATAGGGAGCTACCAAAAGTTCTTGAGGGAGGGTTGTGACCAGACCTGGACTTTAGAAATATCAGTTTAGTGGCTGTGTCTAGGATTGATAGGAGACAGAAGAGGCTGAAAGTATCATCGCCAGGTAGGAAGTTACTGCATTAGTCAGAGTAAAAGGTGACTCATGATCTGAATTAGGGTGGTGGTGTAAGTAGAGAAAAGAGGAAAGATGTGAGAGATGTGGAGGCAGATTCCACAAGCCTTGGCAGTTAATTGGATATGGAGAGGGGGAGCTAAGGGAGAGGAAAGAGTAGTTGGATGAATTTTAAACTGCAACCCTGAGTGGTTGGAAGAACAGTGGGGCCCTCCACAGAAATAGGAAAGGGGAAGAGTGAGTTCCAGATTAGACATAGTGAGTTTGAGATGCCTAAGGAACATCCTAGGGAGCTGTCCAACAGCCAATTGGAAGTGTGGGGCTGGGGCTGGACTCCAGAGAGAGATAAATGTTTCCTGAATCACCAATCCCTAGATTAACTAGATATCATTATTGAGCTAACCAGTGTTTGTTGGGTAAACAAAGCCACAAGATTTCACAGGCTCCTTCCTCCTGAGATTTTCATGGGAGAAAAACTAGAGCAGGGGTACATCTATACAGGCTTGTTATAGTGTTCCAAACATCATTACTGCACACATTATACAGTAAGGAAACTATTATCTCAGCACGAAACTTTGGCATAATATCTATATTAGGTGTTCACTCTTAGGTTGAGAGAATAAGACCTTCCACCTCTCCTTGTGATTTACCCTCCTAGTAGACTATGAACTCTCTGAAGGCAAGGACTATGGACTATGTCTTGTCTAAACTTTATATTTCCCCCAGAATCTAGCACAGTTCTCTGTACACAGTAGGTATTTAACAAATGTTTGTTATTTGAATGAATTAAAAGTAATGATTGTTAAAGATAATTTTATTAAAATAATATTTTATTATTTTGGAGATCTTTATGTCTCCTTATTGTGGCAACTATTTTATATTAAACTTTGGCAAGCAATGGGAATAATAAAGGCAATGATAACCTTTGCCCTTTTTCCATGTCACATTTTTGGAATTAAAGGATCAGTTGAATAGGTCCCGTTGAAGCACTGAATTTGTTCACAGTGCCTTCTTCTTATATTTCCTGGTCTTAATTTGATCTTGATTTTAATCTTTGCCCTAACTAATCTGTGGTCAGACTGCACGTAAACAGCTAATTCTGATATGACACACACTAGTAACCAGTGGTTTTCCTGGCTGAAAGAGCTCAGAAATTTCCTTAGCCAGTAAGCAATTGATCTCCTTGACAAGCAGAGAGAGATGGGAGCCAAGGGCAATGCTGGTTTAGAATACAAAGTATTTCTTAGATTCTTACATGGGATGGTGGATACAGAAAAAAAATGGAAGCAAAAATAAGTCTACAGAAATCTTGGCATGAGACCTGGCAGAGCCTTATCATAGCAAGATAGTTCATAAAAGAAACTGGGAAAGCAAAAGAAAATAGAAGGAAAAAAGAGCAGATTTGTCAATGTTTCTATGCCAATTTATTTTCATCATCACTGACACAGTAAGCACCATATTTAACCCACACGCTTCAGTCCAAGATGGTAGTGAAAATGGCCATTAAGAGGAAGAAACTGAGAAAAATGGCTAGACCAGACCAAGTACAACCCAAAGAAATCTCTGCTGGAAGAGACATAGTTTTGAAAACATTGGAGGCTTGGAGGGGAAGATATTCAAAGTATGGAGGAAAAAACAAGGGAAAAAAAAACTAGAGAGAACACAAATAATCATTGACTCATGCCTGCTTTCTCATCTCTAGAAAATCTTTATGAAAATGTGCTATACACATATCCAGGGTATCCTTGGAGAAATGGGGAGAAGAGAATAGGAAGAAGGTTTTTATCAACAAACAATTCCGAACAGCAAACCACATGTTCTTCATCATACAATTGACTGAAAGGGTCAGAGAAAGCAAAATCCCAGTGTGTCAATTATTGATTGATTTACAAAAAGACATTTTACTTGGCACTTGACTCCAAAAAGAGAGGTATCACACTTATATTAACACTATGGTTTTGGGACTCACTGATCTAGTCTAAGTATATCTTGCCTGTGGGTTGGTTATTCACTCATTGATTCAGGCAACAAATCATTCATGTGTGTCTGCTATGGGTGTAGCACTCTGCTAAGGGTTATGGGGGCTCTGCCATCTTGACTAATCTCCTCACTATGCATATTTGCACAAAGGTTTCATTTTTGTTTTTTTTTTCCAAAGGGTAAAAGAAGTGGGAAGGAGAGAATTGTTTTTCATTAAAAGACTTTTTTTTTAAAAGTGTGAAGAGTATTACTCATATTTAGGGATATGGCACCATATAGCATTGGTGGGGGTGCTGTTGGCCTCAGATCTGTGATACACAGGGAAACTTCTAGAAACAAGAGTACAACCTGACCAAAGGGAAATATTACCATGTTGGGGCTTAATATATGGAATGTTGAGCTGACCTCCTGCATAACTGACTGTTTTTACCCACCTTACCCATCATCAATACACTTAGCCATCTCTCTGCCTTTCAGCTGACCATGGGCTTTGTCCAGTAGTTTTGAAATGAGTAAGACCAAATCTCACCCAATTGAGCCTAGGCTCACAAATAATAGAAGCAATAGAGAATTACCTTTAATGCTTTTTTTCCTCATCCTTTAAAAGTATAATAATAATAATGATGAGTTTTTTTTATGTTTTTTCAGATTTATTGAACACTGAGTTCAATTATTTCTTATTCTTCCTTGTCTAGTTTGTTCTATTCATCTAGTTTCTAAAAGTAAAATTTTTGTTTATTTATTTTGAACATTCTTTTCTTTTTAAATTGAGTTCCAAATCATCTCCCTCCCCCTACTACCTGCTCAGAAGTCAAGCAAATGATATCAATTATACATGTGAAATCATACAAAACATATTTCTATATTAGTCATATTGCAAAAAAGTGAGAAAATTATACTTCAGTTAGCACTAAGATTTCATAAGTTCTCTCTTTTTATGTCATGAGTCCTTTGGAATTGTCTTGGATCATTGCATTGATAAGAGTAGCTAAATCTTTTGTAATTTATCATCATTACAATATTGCTGTTACTATGAACAATGATCTTTCAGGTCTTCTCACTTTACTTTGCATCAGTTCATATAGTTCTTCCCATTTTTTTTTCTGAAACCACCCCCTCCTTGTCATAAGCACAATAGTATTCCATCACAATTATATGCCACAACTTTTTCAGCTATTCCCTGATTGATAAGCATCCCCTCAATTTCCAATTCTTTGCCACCACAAAATTCTCATGACCGAACTTGGCTCCAGAGAAGAGATGAGAAAAATCACCCCATTCATTTCTTTGTACAAGTGGGAAATTCCATGGCTATGGAACACTACACACACCATTAGAGTTACTTGGTTAACTTTACTGAATTGCCTTTTTCTCTCTTATATTCTTTGTTTCAAAGGGTTAAGAGGGGACAGATTTGGAAATTAAGGTGATGTAAAGACTAAATATAGCAATATAATACTTAAATGGAAAAAGCTATGTAAGGGTCTTACTTTATCTGGCAGGTTCTGTCAAACTAGACGACTTTAAGTATGAGCCCATGAAGAAACTATGCATCTACTTCTTGAGAAGTGCCAGAAGGCTTACTCCTAGATGGTCTGATGGAAGGAAACCAGCATTTATTAAGTAATTACTATGTGCCAGGTGGGCAGCTAGGTGGTGCTGCAGTGGATAGAGTGCAGGGCCTGGAGTCAGGAAGACTCAGCTTCCTGAGTTCATATCTGGCCTCAGACATTTACTGACAGGTGATGCTGGGCAAGTCACTTAACCCTGGTTACCTCAGTTTCCTAATCTGTAAAATGAACTGGAGAAGGAAATGGCAAATCACTCCAGTATCTTTGCCAAGAAAACCCCAAATGGAGTCACTACAAAGAGTCAGACATGACTGAAAAATGACTGAACAATAAAATGTGCCCGGGGATACAAAGGCAAACAAAAAAAAAAGACAGCCCCTGCCCTTGAGGAGCTTACATTCTAATAGCGGTAGACAGCACACAAAAGGGGGACAAAAGTGGGGTAGAGGATGAAGCCAGCATGGTTTTGAAGTCCAGATGTAAAGGGTAGAACTGGGAAGGGAATCTAGTTTGACACTGGATTCTTTCATGAAAGTTCCTCATCCATTTGGTAGGGACTATGCTCCACATCATCATGGGGTTTTCCAAACTGAGTTTATTATGGACCTTTTAGTGTGTTGAAACCACAGTATGACTATAACATGACCCACTGAAATAATTTCTTGATGGATTACTGCTAGAGGTGTCCCAATATCATAATAAGAGTTTCACCAATTATATGGTTCTCTCCCTGTTCCAATCCATCTTCCATTTAGCCCCCGAAGTTGTTTTCCTAAAGCACAGATCTGAACAGTGACTCCCTGTCACTTCCAGGATCAGATACAAATTGCTCTCTTTGGCATTCAAAACCATTCATAATCTACTGTCTTCCTACCTTTCCAGTCTCCTTATACTATACTTACTCCCTAACACACCCTCTTCAATCCAGTGACACTGGCCTTTTTACTGTTCCACAAACAAGACACTTCGTTTCTCTGCTCTGAGAATTTTCTCTGTCTTTCTCCCATTCCTGGGACACTCTCCCTCCTCATCTCCACCTACTGGCTTCCCTTAAATCCCAACTAAAATTCCATTTTCTATAGGAAGCTTTTCCTTTTTAATTCTAGTACCTTCCCTATTTTAAGTATTTGCTATTTATGTTGTATATAGCTTGTTTGTGCGTATTTGTTTGTTGTCTTCCCCATTAAATTGTGAGCTCCTTGAGGAGTTACTTTTTTTTGCCACTTTTCATGTCCCTAGTGCCTAGAAAATAGTAGATACTTAATAAATGTTTGATGGGCATGGTTCTCTGACATAAAGCCCAACATATTGAGATGGCTTTTTTATTTTGATTTGATTTGTAAAGGCATCAGGATCATATTTTTTCCATTAATTACTCTCATAGATTTAGGTGTGACCAAATCCCAACACAATTCTCTTCACCTCCCAGATGGTTTCACTCAGTCAACATCCAAGATATTGAAATAAATAATTCCAATGAGATCCTGTAATCTTCAAGTTTACACTTGTGTGACTGAAGCTTCCCAGGCCCAGGGCTTATTTTCTAGGGTAAATTCTGGAAATCTTGAAGCCCAGGCATCTATTTGATGAGTGTAAGGAACTACTTGACTGAGCTATGACAAAGCTTGTGGTCTTTTGGTATACCTAGTTTCATTTTCTCTTTCCTAGGCAAAGTTAAGGGGGTCAGGGTGAACTAAAGTGGCACAGTTGTCAGGAAATGAAAATGGATCAACTGTTTGCCTCCTTCATAATGGAATTTGTTGGGTGGTAGCCAAAAGTAGGCTTAGTCTTCCAACTGAAATGGGAATTTTGAAGGAAATTAGATATAGGGGATTAGTCCATGGTGCTCAAAGACATGAGACTCTAGAGTTAGCTGTACTGGAAGAAAGAGAAAAAAAGAAAATATATTCAGCACCCAAGGATGTTTATCCCAGGAATGAGTGGACAGTTTAGACTTTACAATCAGAGAGAACAGGAAAAGGAACTGGACTATAGGGACTTAGCAGTGGAGCCAATGAAAAGAATGCAAAGAAACTATTTAATGACTAGCCCAGGGGTGAGGAACCTGAGTCCTCAAGGTCACATGTGGCCCTCTAGGTCTTCAAGTTGGGCCAAAGTTTGGATTCAGTCAAAGGGCCAGACTTGAGGACCTAGAGGGCCACATGTGGCCTTGGGGACTCAGATTCCCTACCCCTGGACTAGCCCCTCCTTGGTTTTCCTGCATATGCTTCTGTTGTCAGTCTCAAAGCAGAAGTTACCATCTCCCCACACTACAGAAGGCGAGTGTTGACTCAGGGAACATGGTTCACTTAAAATCCCTAGGTTCTTGTCTTGGCTCCTGCAGTGTCTGGAACTGTACACCAAGATAACTTTTGTGTTTTTGTTCCCTCCCCTGAACATCAAGCATTTCTGACTCCACTGAAGTATTTGGTGAAGAAAGCTCAACTCCTCTATGCCTTAAGGGATGGTTTCTTGAGATGCTGCAACAAAAAGAATTCATTCCCTGGTAGCACCCCTTCTGATGATGGCCCTCTCCATAGAATATCATTTTGGGAGGGGCCCTCAGTGACAGTTTATCCCAACCTGAACCAGAATCCCCTCTTCAATATACCTGATATATGGTAATCCAACCTCTGTTTGTTGACTTTCAGTACCAGCAAATTCATTACCTCCAATGGTAGCCCATTCCCCTTTGGGGCAGTGCTAATGGTTAGGATGTTTGACCTCATCTAGAGCCTAAATTTTCCTTTCTGTAATATCTACCTGTTGCCTCTATCTACATGCTGCAGGATTGAGGAGGACAAATCTAAGCCCTCTTCTACTTGACTGCCCTTCAGACCCTTGGGCACAGCTCTCAACTTGTCCCAAAATCTTCTCTTCCTCAGGCCCTCAAGATGGCCATCACATGGACTCAAGACCCTTCACTAGCCTGGTTGCTCTCCTCCGGATGTACAAACATTGCCAGTTTGATAGAACTTTGGCAGAGTTGCACTTCTCTGGAACAATCTTTAATAATCCTGGCTCTGTGCCACTCTGAGGCACAGGAGGAGGGCCTTAGTAGAAGGTTCCCCCCTCACCAAAAATGGAGGGGGAGACATGAATAACTCTCGCAGAGATGACAGGCAAACAGGATGAGCAGTCCAATTCTCAGTTTCCCTGTTGGAGAACAGGCTACTACACACTCACTTAAGAAAGACTCAGGGCTGAAATGAGGAGAGGATGTTGGAAGACAGAGGCTAAAGTCACTGCAGTAAGGACCCTCCAGTCCCCTAGGACTTGTGCAGCTCTCCAATCAGTGAGGAGAATCAATGACTGTCAGCAGTGAACAGTTCTAAGGCATAGGCTGGCAGAGGGCCTCCCCTTCCCTGGCCCCCTCCACCTCCTTGGGTTCCTTGTCACCCTGTGCAAAACTGAAAGGGTAGACAAAGGGGTGGCATGGCTGTGGTGGCAATGCAGAGATCCAGTGGTCTGGGCTGCACATGTGACATGTAGACTAAACACTGGCTGTAGACAGCCATTTCCAGCTCATGTGAATTGCCTAGGGTGGCCAATTTAGGACAATCTTTTTCTCTTTATTTTGTTGTGCACATGCGTGTGTGTGTGTGTGTGTGTGTATGTGTGTATACATATATGTATATGTATATATATATATACATATATATAAGAACTTACATTGAATGATGTTTTTAATTTAAATCAGAGGTTCTTAAACTGAATTTTGTGTACTTCCATGGTATCTGTGGATAGGTTTTCAATGAACTTTTTTTTTAATATTTTGATATTTGTATTTCACCGTAATTGATTTCCTTTGTAACCCTATGTATTTTATTGTATGTGTTAAAAAAAATAAGAGGTATTCTGAGGAGTCCATTGGCTTCTAGACTGCCAAAACACAACAAAGAAGAAGCCAAGATATAGATGGTCCCCTTCATTCTATGTAGTTCTTCCCTTTACCCTACCATTTCTTCCTGGAATAATGACTATTGAGCAGAAGTTGGTGGTTGTTAGGTATAAGAAAAAGTAGAGAAAGAAAGGTGAAGTTGTTTATGTGCCAAGAGCATGGGCCTTCAAGTCAGAACACTTGGGTCTGAGTCCTGAGTCCACTATTCACTACCAGGGGTGGGGAACCTGCAGCCTGGAGGCCACATGTGGCTGCCTTTTGACTGAGTCCAAGTTTGACAGAAGAAATCCTTTTATTAAAGGGATTTGTTCTGTGAAGTTTGGATTCAGTGAAAGGGCTGCACTTGAGGGCCACATGTGGCCTCCAGGCCGCAAGTTCCTCCCCCCTGCACTAAGTGTTTGAAATTTCTTTCTGTGCCACTTCTGTGTCTCAGTTTCTCCAACAAAAAAGGATTCTGTTAGATCAGTTAATCTCCAAGGCCCCTTCTAAATGTAATAGTGTATTTTATTTGTCATTGTTTTGGGAATAGGGAAGGGTATGAGGAGATTTGGAGCTGTGATTTTACTAGATATAGGGATCTTTTAGAATGGAAAGGCTCCTCCACTAATATAGATCAACAACTCCTATAATGTCTAGTCTTCAGTAGTTGCCTGGGGCACTGAGAGCTGGAGTGATCTGCCCAGGGCCACACAGTCAGGATTTGTCAAAGAGAGGGTTTGGGCCCAGCACTTTGTGCTTCTTTCTTAGGCTAGTCGGCTAGCCAGCTATCCTCTCCACCACACTGCCTCACACAGAACAATGATTCCTGAATTGTTTGACTTGGAGACAAAAGACTGGGCTTAAGTCCAGGAAGCTCCACTAAACAGCTGTGTGACCTTGGATAAGTCAAATTACCTGCTTGAACCTTTGCAAATGGGGATAATGATCTGTCCACTGTCTCGTTTTGTGGATTCAATGACAGAATGGCTAAGAAAGAGCTTTGTTGCTCCTTCAAGGCCTGGCCAGTGTAATAACTCTCTTCAGTAATAATCAAAGCCCATAGTCTTAGAGAAGCTCATCTAAGGCCTTGTCCAGTTTCACATGGCTAGTAATAGCTCACATTTAGAAAGTACTTGACAGTTCCCTAAAACACTTGATGTACATGATCTCACGTTATCACGTAAACCCAGATGTCCTGACTTGTATTCCAACATTATCCATTATACTGTGCTGCCTGACACACAGCCAGAAAAAGAAATAATCCTTCCCAATCTTGTATTTCCTATTGTGGTGCAAGAATTGATTTCTAAGGTAACCAAGAAAAAACTCTTTCCCTCCAATTGGGATTGTCCTCAATACTCTCTATGGTATTAATGTTAGGGCTCCTACAGGCAACCTCTCAGACTACTGTGCTCAGATTGCCCCCAGGCCCTTCCCTTACTGGCTTCTGTTGCTTAAGCAGCTGGAGATCTGCAGGTCTTGAACCTCTTCACATTAGCAGTTGATGCTTTTGTACAGGTTGACCTCTATGGCCAGGCTAGGTCAAACTCCAACTCAGGTTGAGCTTGGGTACCAAGTTATATTGATGAGGGCTGTGAAAACTCTGTACCAGAGGAAGCTGCACCCTTTCAAAGGTTTCACGTTGCTCATTTAATTGTAGTGTCCCTGAAACTATAATCTCTTCAGTGATATAACTAAAATTTAGCAAACTCACCTAGTCTACATAGTGGCCAAACAGTCCCTGGGATAGGGGAGTCTAGGCCATTCCTGCCTGGAAAGAGGCTCTTTGATTGAGATGTGAGATTTCATTCTTCATGATGAGTAACCCTCAGGGCATAACTATAGAGCAAGAGTGCTCATTAAACTTAGGACATTAAAATTAGGACAGTCATAGGAATGTAGGTAGACGAGTTTTCAAAGTAGCCACTATAAGGTGTGCTGCTGCCAGGTCAATGCAAGCAGTGATATTTTCCTTGTTACCTGGAAAGCCTGAGCAAAATGGTATCTTCTAATGGTAGCCATTACAAAGCTACCAGTTCAGGTTTAGTCTCTTAAGCAACTTAACGAAGGCCTCAGTAACTTTGCCAGAAATGATAGGATTCTGCCACAACGTGGCAATGGATAATCACACTTTCATTGAGTTGAAATTGGAGCATGTCTGAGCCAGAGACATTTGAACACTGTGGCACAGTGGAAAGGTGCTATATTTTGAGTCGGATGACTTGGGTTTGAATCTTTGCTCTCCTATGTAACTAGCTCTGTGATCCAGAGCTTCTCTTAGAGGAGAAGGGAGAACTACATGATCTCTAATGTTCTTCCCAGCTCTGGATCGTATCATTCAAGCCCAACCCTCTAGTTTTATAGAGGAGGGGTGAAATGGAAGCACAAAAAGGAGAAGTCACAACTAACTAGCATGGGCTTATTAGGAACAGATCATACCAGAATGATCTCCTTTTCTTAAAAATTAATGAACGGTATTTGTATTTTATCCTATTTTATATGTCTTATTACATAACTGGGGCAGCTAAGTAGCACCATAGTGGATAGAGCAGTGGGGCTGGAGTTAGGAAGATTCATCATCATGAGTTTAAATCCAGCTTCAGACATTTATTAGCTATGTGTCCCTGGGTAAGTCACTTCACTTTGTTTGCTTCAGTTTCCTCATCTGATGGAGAAAAGAACGGCAAAACCACTCCAATATATCTTTGCAAGAAAACCCCAAATGAGATCGCAGAATGTTGGATATGGCTGAAAAGTGACTAACAACAATGGTACGTAACTGACCAATTTGGTAGCAGCACACCGGTATTAATTTTGACCCTGATTGCATTGCAATCTTTTCTCCTTTCTAAGCCAGTTGTGAGTTGACCCTTTGAAGTTCCTCATCAGAGTGTAGCCCAGCTTTTTCTCCTCTCCCCCTGCTAAAGTCCATGCCAGCTCTAAGAGTCTATGATTCTGGGGCCACCTGAAATGGGCCCTAAAATATGGGAGACATTTCACAGTTCCCAGTCTTAATGGTAGGAGTGAGTGCCCCACCACCAGATGGTCACGTTTAGGGACCTATCACTTGGTCAGCAAATTTTTAGGTAAATAGCACCCCAAAATAGATAGTATGTATCCCATATGAGATAACTGACTAACCATATCCCCTGGGCATGCCTTAGGTGGCAGAAAATTCCCTTGATTAAAAAAATGGACAGAAATGGGAATATCTAGCCAGAGGTACCATGCTTGGCCCCTTACCTTTGGGGCTTGCATTACATCAGATTTCTCAATATTTCAATCAGTGATTCTTAGTCAGAACATCTAATAGTTATTTTTAAAGCTATATTTCAAGCTAGAATGAAATTCATGAAAAGGTTTCAGTTTGATGATGTTGAAGGGCTGGGAATTACGAACATTTAAATGAATAAAAGCAATTGCCACTGTTTCCTGGAATTCTGGAAGTACTAAAACAGTCTAATAATGGGGTCATCTTCAATGCATTACTCGAATGGTAATGGTAATTAAATCACATGCTGTAATTGGCAACATTAAATCTCAGCTTTTGATTGATGACTTTTGATGGGGAGAAGAGGAAATCTTTCTAACCTGTCCTTATTGGAAAAGTTGAATTTTCAATTATCAAAAAGGTCCAGAATCACAAAATTTCAGAACTAGAAGAGATCTTCTACACCAAGATTGTTTTGAGGTAAATTTCTGTATTTCATAAATATATGTGTGTGTGTGTGTGTGTGTGTGTGTGTGTGTGTGTGTATGTTTCCCCTACTTGGTGCTTATGAAGTTTCTTTATCATACCCATGGGTAAGACTTTGTTTATCCTTGTCAAATTTTATCCCATTAGATTCAATCCAGTTTTTTTGCCTCCCATGATCTCCATGGATCCCGAGTCTGGCATCCAGGGTGTTAGCTATCACTCCTCATTTAGTGTATTCTGCAAATTTGATAACATGCCATCTATACCTTTAGCTAATGATTTTTAGAAAGGTAAGTAGCACAGCACCAAGCATAGATCACTGGCACACACCACTGGAGACTTTTTTCAAGTTGATATCTAGCCATTAATATCTACTCTTTGCATCTGATCACTTAATCATTAGGAAGGAAGGAAGAAAAGAGAAAGGAGAAAGAGAGAGGAAGGAAAGGAAAGGAGAGAAGGAAGAAGGGAGGAAGGCGGGAGAAAGGGAGGGAGGAAGGGAGAGAGGAAGGAGGTGAGAAGGGAGGGAGGGAGGAAACAAACATATATTAAGTGCCTACTATGTGCCAGGCACTGTGCTAAGTGCTTTACAAATATTCTCTCATTTGACCCTCACAACAATTCTGGGAGTTAGGTGTTATTATGATCCCCATTTACAAATGAGGAAAGTGAAGCAAACAGCAGTGAAGTGACTTGCCCAGGGTCAAACAGAGGAAGTAAGTGAAGCTGCATTTAAAATTAGGTCTTCCCAACTCCAGACCCAGCACTCTAGCCACTGCAGCATCACCTAGCTGCCTTTAGCTAGCAAGTGCCCAGAAATCAGTGTGAGGACAAAATAGTCATTGCGGTTCCTCTGTAGTCAATTCCTCTGTAGTCAGCCTTAAAGTCAGAGAGACCGGAGCTTCAATGTCTACTGGTTGTGTGGTCTTAGATAAGTCATTTCACCTTTCCAGGCAATTCTCTGTGGCTGGAAGTTGTAGAGAAGATGCTGACTTCAATTGGTAAAGGGTGCCTGACCATTCCCTATACCAGTGAAATCAGCAGTTCATGTCCCTGTCCCTATGCTAGACTTCCTCATTCTTGTCAAAAATATGGAGAAATGGGGACTGAGAAAATAGAACTAGTTGAATGGTAGCTCTCAAACAATAATCATTCCTGGCTTATGAAACCGTGCTGGCCCTTTGCGATCATTGCTTCTTTTTCTAGTTGTTCAGTAATTTTCCCTTTCTAGAATTTTGCCAGATCTGGAAGTCAAACTCATTGGCCTATGGTTTTCAGATTTCATTTACCATTTGAAATGTTGATTATGTACATTTTGAGAAAACTGCATTGATTGGTTTACTATCTCTCAAATGATTTCTTATTTTATCACTAAATCAAAATTTTTATAATCCACTTATCCTAGAATATTCATTTAAATCTCACTTTATGATAACGTAATAGTAATCTGGCATTCAGGAGACATTACCAAAATGTCCATGGGTTGGCATCATTTTCTCTTCTCTTGTGTTTATTTTGTTTTAAGTTCTTTGGACTTCATTGTGAGAGATTTCTGGATTTTAGTGAGAACTAGGTTTGCATTCTTGTTCTGCTATTTATAGTCTGTGTGCCATTGGATAAGTAACTTCCCTTCTCTGGGCCTCAGTTTCCTTTTTGGTAAAATGGGCTAGATGATCTGTAAGGTCCCTCCCAGTTCTGAAACATGAAACCATGAAAAACTGTGATGACATTGAAGCCTTTTCTCCTTCCTAGAAATACTCTTCTCTGTAAGGTCAAAGTGTTTGAGAAATAGCAGCCCTGCAAGGCCAAATGGTGGCCTGGGCACAGCTGAGAGCTCAAGTTGAAAGACCTCCTCAGTGATGTGTGGGTGAAGTCTCAGGCTAGGCCACTACTCAGCTGAGCTTCCAGGGATGGGAAGATAGCAAAGTGCCTGTAAGAGGGCTGAATAGGAGCAGAAGTGGTGGAGTGGGGCTGATCCATGGTTAGGATTTGGAACTGGGTGAGTGGTGATAAGTCAAAAGGCCAAGGGGCTTGAGGAAAGAGGACAGTGTAAAGCTGAACCTGTTCATTATATTGTCAAGATTTTGAAGGAAAGAAAGTGAGGCTAAGGAGGCTGGGGGAGGGTGGGGGAACAGACTGGGAAAGCAGGATGGGGGTCAAGTGCCCAGAGATCAGTGTGAGGACAAAAAAGAAATGAGCTTGAGGGAGACAGGCTGAAACGGGTGGATAAAAGTTATGGTCAGATAAAGGAATCTCTGAATTCTGAATTGTGGAGGCAGAACATGTGTGGGTGATGATGAGCTCACCATGAAGACAGCTGCAGCTTGTGTGATGGCATCTGTTGCAGAGGATGAGGAGAAATTCTGTGGAGAACTCCCTGAGACCATAGAAATTCAATCAGCATCAACTTTTCTAGAAAAGCGATGAATGGGGCTGGAGAAAGGCCTGGCCTCGAAGTCAGGAAGGGTTCAGTTCCTGGCTCTGCTGTGGACCGTGAGACCACTAGAAAACCACATAACCTCTCAGTGCCCCAGGCAGTGCTCTTCCAAACAGAATTGATAGAGAAGTGACTGATCTCCATCAGTGGTAGAAGATTTACACACCAGAATTTCCTTACACCAATGAAATCATAGGTCTGAATCTTACACAGATAAGTGTCTATGTAGATAAAGATATACTTGAATACTTGATGATTTCAGTGAAAAGGTGGCCCTAGGAGAGAATGGCAAAATATGGTGAAAAATAGTGGAGGCTAAAGCAGATATCCTTAGCCTGGGGACCATGAATTTATTTTTTTAAATTATTAATACCTGCATTTCAAAATAACTGGTTTCCTTTGCAATCCCATATATTTTATTTTATCCATTTAAAAACATGATGCAGAGGAGGAGTCCTAGACTTCACCAGACTTTCCAGACAGTCCAGGGCACAACAAAGGTTAAGAACCCCCGTGCTAAAGGTTCAAAGACACCACAGAAGGTTCATACTCTATAGTCTGAGTATTTCTTTCAGGTAGGGTCTAGGGAGGAGCTAGATAAGGCCAACTTCAAAATGCACTATGAGAGTGAAGTTGGCTTTGTCTTAATGGGCAGAAAATGAGTGGTCACCTGTGTGGAATCCATTTATTAATTACCTATGTCCTTATGTCACAACATCACAAGAGGAAGTGAGTGAGAAGCAAGGATTGGCAGCTTGTCAGGAGGCACTGGGGTCTGGAGGTGGGCTTAGGAATCCCCTATACTATTCAGTGCAAAATAAAGGATGAGCAAAACCCACCAATATTCTATTTGCTGCCTAGAATATGTCATCCCTCTACTTTCTCCCATCTGTACTGAAAGATAAAATAGACCCCTGGCTCTACTTCTTAAGAAGTTGCAAATTTAAGAAAGATACTCTCGACTTGGGGAGATCACAGCCCCTGAGAAATGAATTAAAACGACCAGGACTGATGTATTCATATTACCTCTCCCACAACCTGGTGACCAGTGAGCCCGTTTTTTTTTTTCCCCTTGGTGGTAGAAAAGGTATTTTTAATTTAAAAAGGAATTATTGTGGACTTTGATATATCTGCCTCATAAGAAGTTTAAATTAAACTAAAGTAAAATGGAGCCCTCTAATGGTATATTGTTGAGAAAAAGATTGGCATTCAATGTAAATTGTAATTACCACTTTAGGATCCACTGTAATACCCCCAAATCATCAATTGGCCTGATTCCTTGATGCAGAGAGTAGATGGGAGGAACCCTGCAGAAAGTACCTCTTCCCAACTTGACACAGGTGGGAAAGTGGCCTTCCACCTATGCTCTCTGAAATCACACCATACATTAGGCAGATTTAGGTCTAGGGTAACAAAGAGTTTCCTTACAACCAAAGGTTAGAACAATGATTAGCAATCGATTTGTAAGGTAGTGAGTTCCTTGTAACTGAGGATATTCAAACAGAAGCTAGATGAGCACATGTGGCAGATGTAGCTTCTAACTGTACTCCATGACATCTGAGGTCACTTAAAGCCCATGTGAGTTTGTTTCTTCTTTGCCTTACATAGGCACACATGTAGGCCACAAATCTAGAGACCATTGAGCTATAAATACACAAGCTCTGGATGCAAATTGAGAAAGGCAATCCCTTCTCAGGACCTCAGTTTCCACATCTGTAGAATGAAGCTTTTAAAGTCCTCTGAAGTCATGTGGAGCTCGAAATCTATCTGATTCTCTGATTCCCAAGACAGCCCATTCTACTGGTAGGTAGCTCAAATCTTTACTAGAAACATTTCTTTCCTTCAAATGAACAGAAATCTCTACAACTTTCCTTAATTATTTCTAGTGCTGCCCTCTGGAGCCAGGCAGAGGAAGGCCAAGCCCTCCTTCATATAGCATTCTTTCAAATACTTGAAACAGCTGCCTCCGTTCCCCTAAGTCTCCTTTTTTTAAGCTAAATGTTCCCAGATCCTTTAGCTTATGCTCAGAAAGCATGTTCCCCAGGCCTCTCACCTTAGAAGTAGCTAGAATGCTAGACCTGGAGTCAGGAAGACACTTAATAGCTCTGTGACCCTAGGCAAGTCACATAATATGGTGATAATACTAGCACCTATCTGCCAGGGTGATGAGAATCAAATGAAATAATGTTGCTAAAGCACTTTGTAAAACTTAAAGCTTTATACAAATGCTAGCTATTATTATTAGCTATTATCCTGGTCACCCTCTTCTGAATGCACTCCAGTTTGTCTGTGTCTTTAAAATGATGGCATTTAAGACTGACCATAGAACTCCTGATGTGATCTGTCCACAGAAAAATACAGTGGACAACCTTATTACAAGAGGAGCATGTGTTTAATGCTGGCAGGCCCATCAGCTATCATTTAGTCATGCTCCCTCAGTTTACAAATGTGGAAACTGAAACCCAGAGAAGTTAAGGCATGGCCTCCCTTTTCCTAGACTCCATTCCTCTCCATGTAGCCTAGGATAGCTTTAGCTTTCTGGACTGCCATATCACAATTCACTCTTTCAACCTCGAGGCCGCTAAAGGCCTCCAGATGTTTCTGTGAACTATTTTCTCACCAACATTTACCCTTCCCCTTTGTTGCACTAAATCTCATTTTCTAGCAGCTTTCAGAGATGTCTAACAGTGGCTCAGCAGTTATGTCTTCCAGTTGTTTTTTTTTTTTTTTCGTGCCCTGGAATATACTTGTTGGAGCCTAGGGATTTGAATTCATTGAGTCTCTAGGTGTTCTCTTATCACTTCTTCACTATTAGGGAATAGATAAGAAAGATATTATAGAAATTGGGTAGGAGAAGTAAAGAAAAGGAAGAAAAACTGTTACCTACAAGGTTACACACTGGGTTTTTTTGGCTACCGTTTTCACTGTTGACTCATTAAGTTTGCAATCCACTAAAACCCCCAAATCTTTTTCGAACTGTTATTTAACCATGCCTCTCCCATCTTGTACTTGCTTTTTTCATTTCATTTAATTTATTTTTTGTTACATTTTAAGTTCTGAGCTATTTCCCTCCCTTCCCATCCTGCACTAGAGAAGACCGCCATTTGACACAGACATGTATATATCTTTTCTGTAAGAATAGTATTTTTCCATGTACTTTGTTAAAATCTAGGTAAATTCTATCTATAGTGTTTCTTAGTTCTGCCAGTGTAATTCCCTATCAAATAATGAAAGCTTTGTCTAGGAGAAGAGTTTTTGTGATCAACTCTTTCCGAGATTCAGACTAACCATCCCTTTAACTATATGCTTTAATGCTAAAAGAAACCGTAGACAACAAACCAATATCAGTAATAAACTTAAATGCTCCAAATGTATTAGCATCCAAATTAATGAGGCAAGCATTAACCAAGATATAAGAAGATAGAAACAGTAAACACAATAGTGGCAGGAGACATCAGTGTCCCTTTCTCCATTTTGTATGTGTAATAGAAAGATATATAAAAGATATATGGAACTGAACAAATTTCTAGAGAAACTAGAACCAAAAGATTTATGACACCTCCTAAATGGGACTGCAAAAGAATATATGTATTTCCCAGTACCATATGTAACTGCTACAAAATTGACCATATATCTGGGCACAGAAATATTGCAAACAAATGTCAAAAGACAGAAATAGTAAATACATACTTTATAGACCATAACACAGTAAAAATAGTTATTGGTTTAGGGACTATAAACAAAAGACACATAGCAAAGTAGATACTTAACAATGAAATCTTAAATAATGAGTGGATCAAAGAACAAATCATAGAAACAATTAATTCTGCGAAAGAAAATTAAAATGATGAAACAACTTATCCAAATTTCTGGGATGCAAATAAAACAGTCCTCAGGGGAAAATTATATCCCTATAAACATGAATTAACAAAGTAGTAAAAGAAAGTATTAATGGACTGAATATGTTAAAAAATTATAAAACCAAGAAATAAATCTAAAATAAGCACAAAAGAAGAGATATTAACTATTAGAGGAGAAATAGATAAATTATAAACACAAAATCCATAGAAATGATAAATAAAAATAAAAACTGTCTCTTTGAAAAGACTAATAAAATTGACAAACTTTTAGCTAATCTGATTAGAAAGAAGAGGGCATAAATAGAAAACGAGCAAGGTGAAACCACAGCAAAAACAAAAAGAAATAAAAAAGAATGATTAGAACACATTATGCATAGTTATATGCTAACAAGACTGAGGACACAAAATAATGTGGAATACTTTCAAATACAGAAAATAACCAAACTATCAGAAGACCAGATAGTGACCTTAAATAACCCAATCTCTGAAAAGAAAATAGATCTAGCTGTAAAAGAACTACCAATGGAAAAAAAAACCTCCTAGTCCTCCTGGATTCACAGGAGAATTCTATCAAACTTTTAAAGAACAATTAGTACCCATACTTCATAAATTAGTCTCAACAATTGAGAAAGCAAGCACTCTACCAAAGTTCTTTATGAGACAAATATAGTTCTAATACCTATACCAAAGAAAGATAAAACATAGAAGGAAAACTATTGGCTAATATAATTATTGAGGATTGATTCAAAAAAAAATTTTTAAATCCTGTTAAACTGACTACAGTGAATTACCCAAGAAATAATTCATTATGACTGAGTGAGATACATATCATGGATGCAAGGATGGTTCAATGTGAGGAAAACAATCAACATAATTAATCTTATTAGAAACCAAACTATCCAAAATCACATGCTTATCTCAATAGATGCAGAATAAGCCTTTGACAAAATAATTTTTGTTGTCACTCAGTCATTTCAGTTGTATCTGACTCTTCATGACCTCATTTGGGGTTTTGTTGGCAAAGATATTGGAGTGGCTTGCTATTTCCTTCTCCAGCTCATTTTACAGATGAAGAAACTGAGGCAAACAGGAGAAGTAAGTGACTTGCCCAGGGTCACACAGCTAGTAAGGGTCTGAGGCCAGATTTGAACTCAGTTATGTAGCCCAGTGCTATTTTTCACTGCAGTGCCACCTAGCTGTCCACTGACAAAAATATAACTCTTCTATGCTAAAAGCCCTACAAAGTATAGTTATAGGAGGACCTTTTTAAATATCATAAAGAATGCCTGTCAAAAAACAAAAACAAACTGTCATATGCAATGGGGATACAGTAGTATTTTATCCAATAAATATAGGAGCAAAGTAAGGATACCCACTCTCCCTATTATTATTTGATATAGTTTGAAAATGCTAGCAACAACAATAAGATAAGAGAAAGAAATTAAAGGTATAAAGACAGGCAAAGAGGAGACTTAGTGATGGTATGATGGTATACTTGGAAAATCCCGGGAAATCAACAAAGATACTAATTGAGACAATAGCTTTAGAAGAGTTGCAGGCTACAAAACGAACCCTTAAAAATGAACAGCATTTCTATTTAATTATAAACCCCAAGAAGTAATAATAGAAAGGGAAATTCCATTCCAAATAATTACAAAATACATAAAATATCCGGGAATTGACGTACCCAAGTACACAAAAGACGATTATGAAATGGTCCTTAAATACCTAGAATAATATCCAGTTCTCATGGTTAGGTATCGTCAATATACTAAAAATAACAATACTACCAAAGTTAATTTATATTTTAAATGATATATCAATCAAATTACCAAGGGATACTTTATAGAACTTGATAAAATAATACCAAAAATCATTTAAAAAAAACATCTATAATATTAAGGTAAATGATAAAAAAAAAGTAGGAATGAAGGGGAGTAGCACTTCTAAACCTCTGACTATAAAGCAGTCATCAAAACCATTTGGTATTGGTTTAAAAATAGAAAGATAGATCTATGGAACACACTAGACAAGGAAGAATCAGGAAAAAAAATTGAACTCAATAACCCAATGATAAAGCAAGAAAACTTAAACTACCTAGAAAGAAACCTCCCTATTTAATACAAACTGCTTGGAAAACTGGAAGTCAGCTTGGCAGAAATTAGGCTTAGACCAACACCTTATACCATATTCCATAATATATTCTAATGACCTTAATATTAAAGATCATACTATTAAAAATAAAAGAGAAGCAGGTCATATACCTTTCACAGCTATGGGGAGGAGATTTAGGGTTTGGGTAATATAACCAAACAAAAGATAAAGGCAAATATAAAAGATAAAATAGATAACTTTGATTACATGACACTGAAAATCTTCTACACAGATAAAATTACTACATCTAGGAATTGGTAAATATGCATATAAAACTAATAGCCATTCCCCAAAAGGTAAGTAGTCAAAAGATATGAACAGAGAATTCTCAAAAGAATGAAAAGTTTTCACAACCTCATGAAAGAATGCTCCAAATCACTAATAATAAAAGAAACCCTGAAGTTTCACCTCCCATCTTGCAAATTGCCCAAGATTACCAAAAATGACAATAGTTAACACTGGAGGACTGTGGAATGATAGGCACACTAATACAGTGTTGGTAAAGCTGTGAAATAGTACAGCCACTCTGTAAAAGAATTTCAAATTATGCAAATAAAGTGAATACAATGTCCACACCCTTTGAACCAGAGACTCCATTATTGGATTATACTCCAAAGAAGTCATCAGTGAGAAGAAACTCCACATATACACCAAAATATTTATAGCAGATCTATAGCAAAATTAGAAACAAAGTAGATCCCCTTCAACTGGAGAGTGGCTGAACAAATAGTGGTACATAAATGTAATGGAATATTACTGTGCTGTAAGAAATGATTGTGTGATGAATACAGAGAAGCATGGAAAGATCTACATGAACTGATGCTCAGTGAAGTAAGCAGAGCCAAGAAAATTTTATATATACAGGTGTGTTGCACCACATCTTGCCCCCTTTTGAAAATCTAACCTGTGGAACAGGTACCAAATGGTTAACACCATTTATGCCCCAAAGATGCAACTTAGGTTAAAGTCCTCACTGCAAACCACTAAGGAGCCACAATATGGGCTTATTAGTCTGTGACAGGACATTTTTTCTCAGTAAAATGAGATGTCCTTTGACATGCTACTACACTGCTGGAAGAGCATTGAACTAGCTCAATCTTCTTAGACTATAATATGAAAAGGTAAAAAAGAACAAAACTCTTCATACCTTGGACTCAATGATCTTATGAGTGGATTCTATCATAAGGATGTTATTGATAGGGGAGGAAAGCTCTATTTGTCCCCTTCCCCTTCTCCTTGGTTAGGAGCAGCATTAACCCAGGTATCCAAACACTGGGAAATAATTGAACAAAATGTGACATATGAATATAATGCAAGATTGTTAGGTTGCATATCATTATAAAAATAAGGAATAAGTATGGAAAGTTATGGAATGTTGTAGAGTATTGAAAGTAGAATCAAAGAACATCCCAAGTGCTGATTAGAATTGTAGAAATAATGAAAATAACAACCACCATTCTTAAAAATGCAAAAAAATGGCCAAGGTGGGTACATATTAACAAATGAGACTATTCGATAATTGTGTTAAGTCAATCTCTATATTTTTGTCAAACTCTAAATGAGAAAACTTTATGAATTCAAACAGTCCTTTTCTGTTTGTATATTTGGAGGTTTGCATTTATTGATTATATGTGAAGACTTTGATCAAGCTTGTGTTATGTCAGTTTTATGTTTTTAAAAAAAATATTCAATATGCTAGGTATGGTGGTGGCTGCGTGTAATCCCTGCTGCTGGAAAGGCTGAGACTGGCCAATCTCTTGAGCTCAGGAGTTCTGAGCTGCAGTGGACTAAGCCCATTGGATGCCTTCATGAAGTTAGGCACCACTATAATGACATAGGGGTGGGGAGGGAGTAGGGATGGAAACCAGGCTGCCTAAAGAGTAGGAAATAGAGTAGGTTGATGCTCTCATGTTTTCAATGATGTGATCGGGCTCTTGGATGGCCTTCTGTGCCTCCATCCTGGACGAGATAGGGAGAGCCAGATTTTAAAAAAATAATTAATTAAAATAATGTATTTAATGAAACTTTATCATGGCCCACATATGAGAGTAGAAAACTAGCTTCTGATACTTTAGGAATGAAAAGAAAACATTTAATAACTAGTTCTGTCACTGTTCACCCCTTTTTTAAATTTAGAGGCTTGTATTATCTTTTTTTTTAAATATCAGCATTAGTAGATGAGTTAGCTCTCTGCTTCCCACGCTGCCTCCCTCCCCGCCCCTGTCTCTCCTTCTCTCTGTGTGTCTGTAGCTGACTGTGACTATCTTTTCTTTTGTGTCGGTCTTTCCCAGTGCTTTTCTGTCTCTGGGCTTCTCTCCGTCTTTTTCCTTCCCCACCCCCTCCTTCCTCTCCTCCCCTTCTCCCATTTCCTCTCCCTCCTTTCTCCCAATCTCTCTCCATCAGCTAGTCATACGATACCACAGGTTACAGTTTATGTGTCTGTGTGTTTTCATGTGATGTATTTATCGAGTAATGGTTTGCAGAGACTGTTAGAAGTGAAGGAGTGATATCTTTCACCAGTGCCTCGTACACAGGAGGCATTTAATAATTGCTTGTGCAACGAATGAATAAACCACTCGATCTTTCTTAATGTTTAAAAGACAGAAGAAACACTGAAGTTGTTTTTGTTTTACTTCTGCACTCCTCAGGTGGGTTCCACACTCTCCCTGCCACCCACCCCCACCCCAGACAGAGCTTGGCTTACTATCATATGGAAAATCTCCTATCTGTGTTTTCCATTTCCAAATGTCAGTGTTTCAGTTGGCTTCTGTTTTGTCTCCCAAGCACCTTTCTAATACCTGGGAGTAAGACTCCTTTCACCGAACTTTAAAACTCTGTAGTGTCTAAGCTAGATGGGAAAAAAAGTTAGGAGTTATTGGGGAAAATAGTAAATACAGCATCTTAGCCATTTTTCATAAGCAGTGCCCTAAGTGGTTATGTAAATTTAATGTAAAAAATGTGTCTTTGGACTTAACATACACAGACACAATTTTCTGAGACTATTAAAGTAGGAAATGAAGTGCATTGAAGCACAGACAAAAGTTAAATGATTGCCGGGAGATTTGACGCTTTTTCAATGTTTAGTTTGCTCTGTTTAATACAGATATACTTTTTTTTTAATTCAAATGGGAGCATATTCATTCCATTTTCAGGCCCTTTAGAAAGTTCACACCACCAAAAAACTGCTGGCCTATATTTGGGGAAATGCTCTTTTACATGGACTAGAGTAGATTAATATGCTTCAGCAAATGAATGCTTTGGGTAGTTATGGGACCCTGGCTATTATTTATTACTTAAAGAATTATTCTATCACTCCTCAGGGGAATCTGATGTAATTACTTGGTCACTCAGTTTAGGAAGATGCTTGAAGAACCCTCAAGCATATTTATGATTCAACTCCTTTCATTCTTCCCTGTGCTTCGGCCAGTTCTGTAATCTGGTCCTCCAAACCAGCAGAGCAGATCTGGAGGCCATGCGAGTACCATTCACATAGGTGAAGAGGACACACGTGTCTGTCCACTTCTGACTTTTCATCACTGGAAAACTTTATGTCCTTTTTTGCTTATTTTTCAAAGGTTCTATTTTGTAATATTCCTGAAGAAAGGCAAGCCTTTACATTGGCCTATAATCACAGGATGTTAGAGATCCAAGGGGCTTTAGAACTCACTTAATCCCAAAGTTCCTTCTTTGGGATCTAAGGTTTCTGGATGGTAGGACCTCACCCAGATCCTAAATCGTTCACTTCCTCCTTAACCTCCCCCTCCTCCATTTTTTTCCATTCTATGACATTTGGGAACAGAGGTACATTCGACACTGTCATTAGGGGAAAGGGCATGACACTCGATTACTCTATGACTATATTTGCCATCCTTGTGATTTCCCTGACCAAAGCACCCCTCCCTGGCCACCATGCTCCAGTACGTGTGGTCTTCATCTATTAGAATGTAAGCTCCTTGAAGGTAGGGACTATCTTGATTTTTATATTTATATTGCTAATGCTCAGCATAGTGTTTTGCACATAGTAATGACTTAATAAATGATTTTAGTTCATTTATTCATGCCCTCATTTTACCATGGAGGAAAATGAGGCCTAAAGAGGTATAGATTACACAAGATTACAGAGCTAGTAAGTAGCAGTCAGGATTCAGACTCATGTTTTCTAAATTTCAGTCAGCATCTTTCTCCTCCCCTAAACATTAGCTTTGATTTATGAATAGTATCATGGGCTTTAGAGGCAGAAAGGACCTTAAATACCATCTAGTCTAAATTCTATCTTTCCAGATGAGGAAACTGAGGCCTACAGAGGTAGGAAAGGGTGGTACCAGGATCTTAACTCAGGCCACGGATATCCAGTGAGTGTTCTTTTCACCACACTGTCGTACTTGGATGACTCAGAGATTTCCTTTGACCATCAAGGAAAGTACACGTTCTTGCTGTAATCATTGCCTATTCCTGAAATGCTTAGAATCTGATGCTACAAGACTCAGTCCAGGTCAAATGCCCAGCCAATAATTCCATTGTATGGGCAGCAAGACAAAAGATGGAAGAAGATGCTGATGCCAACTTTCACCTGCTGAATGATCACACACATGGCTCCCTAGCACTACACTGGCCTCCATGAAATATTAAGAGAGTAAGGTGAGGGTTGTGGTCTACTTTAGTGGATGGAGTACCCATACTTATGGGATCACGGCTTCATCAAAGTTGTGATTTGTAACGTGTCCAAGTTGATGCCTGCTGCACAATGTCTTGTAGGAGTAGGAGTAGTAGTAGTAGACACCCTTTAGATAGCCCTTTAAGGTTTACAAAGTGCTTTGCGCACATGATAGCAGTTGATAGTATTCTTTGGCATTTGAGCTCCATTTGCTTTCTGTCCGTTGGCTTGGCTGTATTTCATAAGTAGCTTATTAGCTATAAATAAAAAGCATGAAGGGATTAAGGAGTTTGCATAATGTTCCCTAGGTGACTCAGTGGCAGAGGCAGGAAGAAGGTTGAGCCCTAGCACTTTAACTAATAGGCCACATAATTTAACACAAAAACCCCTCCAGGACCACTGAAGCCCTTTGGGATCTTAATCATTCTTGATGATCCAAATGAATCTGATAATTGAGCAGCCTGGCCAACCCAGGGCAACTCTAATGGCACCATTTCACTATTGTTGGCGAAAGCCAACAATGGCCAACAATTAGCCAGACTAATTTTTTGATGGAAACTAAGATCCCAGTGGTGTTCATTTTCTCCTAGAATTTGAATCATTCTTTTTGCATTATTCCAGCAGCAAAATAGAAATAGATTTATTAGAAGCAGCACATTGCTTCCCAGATCAAAATTGCCTTTGGCTTTTAGAATCGATTATAATCTCCTATTATGAATAATGTACAAAGCCTGTGCTTCCTTCTACTCACATATGAGAGGTGCAGAAAGCTAATTAGTGCCTTCAGTGTAGGGGTGAGATGACACAAAACATCCAATAAGTTTTCAGATTTTCCAGAAGGATAATACAGTTGAACCCAGGCTCCACTGACACATGCACTAGTAGCTATGTACTTTTAGTGCTTTGTCGAGTACCGTGATGGATCTCACTTCCCTTGCTGACATCACACTGTGGTTGTGGGCCTGGCCAAGGTAATCAGGCAGGTGGCAGCTGCAAGAATAGTGCAGAGATTTGGACAGGTAAGAGAACATTGAAGGAACAAAATTACTTAGAGGCAACAGATTAGGGATTCCAGGAGGAAATCCAAGTGCTAAGACATACACCATCCCCGGAGGTTAGAGTCAGTATAAGCCAGGTTCTGACCTGGCTTCCAGGATCTAGTGGTTACTTACATGTAGCCTGTTAAGGCAGGAAGCCAAAGCAAAATATGGAGGCTTGTGCATTAAGGAGAGAGGACTTGGGTAGGGTAAGAATTAGGGATTGAAGGGATGGCAAATACAAAGTAGAGACACAGCATGTTATAGTAGACAGACAGTAATGGAATGAGAAGAGCTGGATTCAAATTCATACTTTATTCATTATGTGACCCAGGGGAGGTTTGTTAATCTTTCTGGACTTGAGTTTCCTTTTTTTTTTTTTTTTTGCAAGGCAGTTGGGGTTAAGTGACTTGCCCAGAGTCACACAGTTAGTGAGTGTTATGTGTCTGAGATCAGATTTGAGCTCAAGTCCTCTTGACTCCAGGGCCAGTGCTTTATATACTGTGCCACCTAGCTGCCCCATTTTTTTTTACAATGGGGAATACTTGTGCTACCTACTTCTTATCATTGTGTGTATCCAGTGAGAGAATGGATATGAAGTACATTTGAACTGGAATGAGCTCCACAGATGTGCTTTCATCATCATTATTTCTTTTATACATGTTCCGTACATATAGATCTTTTTCTTCTTTCTTTGATTTCTTTAGGGTCAAAGCCTAGAGGTAAGATCATAGGGGCAGATAGGTGGCACTGCAGTGGATAGAGTGCCAGGCCTGGAGTCAGCAAGACTCAGCTTCCTGAGTTCGTATCTGGTCTCAGACCCTTACTAGCTGTTTGACCCTGGGCAAGTTGCTTTACCCTCTTTGCTTCAGTTTCCTCATCTGTAAAATGAACTGAGAAGGAAATGGCAAACCACTCAAGTATCTTTGCCAAGAAAACCCCAGATGGGGTCGTGAAGAGTCAGACACAACTGAAAAATGACCGAACAACAACGTCATTGTCATTGGTCCAAAGGGGATGAACAATTTAATGACTTTTTCTACATACTTCCAAATCGCTTCCTAGAACATCTGGACCATTTCACAGCTTGGCCAACAGTTTAGAATCATTTCTGAGTCTTCTTTTTATTGTTATTATTATATTAGAATAGTCATCTGTACCATGAGTATGTCAACTTCTCATACACTGATGGATTCTGCCATTGCTAGTGATAAGAATAAAACTTAACTCAATTTTCCCCAAATAATGGTGCAGAGCTAGAGGACTACAGAAGAGAATCCACCCATGGGTCTGAACTCTGCCAACAGGTACTGCAGCTATCTCGAGGCCACTGAGGCAGAAACATTTGACAAATACAACATATATTTCAACTGACTAAATTTAGTATTATTAAAGAGAGAATGACAGCAGGCAGACTCACCAGGGCTGTTTTTAATTGAATGAAAAAAAATCCTGATGGATTCGTCCTGTCTTCAAGATTCTGCTGGATTCCCATGGATGACAGCCCACACTATTGTATAAGCATATTTCAATGCACCCGTGGATTTGTGACATCACCAATGTGGATACTCTCTCCATTAATGGGATACTAATTCCTATATGCCTGTCCATCCTGTAAAACTCTTGCTTATGTCCTCCCACAAATCCTCCATAGAAGTATTTTGGTTGTATTTCAAGGGCCTTCATTACACTCTCATTCTCCAGAAATTTCATGAATACCAATGGAGCCTACAGGCTGTTCATTGGTTATCCCTGACTTTTGCCCATGAGACCAGTCTACCTTGTTTTTCAATTATGAATTCTTGGAAAACATCCTTTAAATTGCTTCTCCTGTGCAATATTCATTTGTAATATATTACAATGTACTTACACCCTCCTTGAACTTCTCCTTTATCCTGTGGCTGGCCCTTGCCTTGAATTCTTCAGAGACTATAGTAGTCCATGACTTAGTCATACAGCATTGGCTGAAAAATATTGATATTAATAAGATGGGCTTTTCTTTCAGGGAGAAATTTGGCCTCATTAAAATAAATGTAATTTTCTCCAAAGTAATCCAGCCCACTTTCATCCTCCTGTTCAATTCCAGACACAGTTTATTGCTCATTTTTAGCATCTATCTAAGATATGCATACTGATGAATAAGCTTTATATGTTGCCAATTCAACACATTATACTCTAGGCCAGCACTTCTTACACTATTGCGACCCACAGTTTAAGAAGTGCTGAAGGGGTTGCAAGTGGAAAAAGTTTAAGAAGCTCTGGTCTAGACAATAGGCATTCTTCATCCACTTGTTCTTTCCTATGTGGATAGTTAGGCTAAATTCTTTTGAAAAAGTTATAGATCTCATTTCTTAGGCACTTGAATTACATGGATGACTACTCTGTTGTGTGTGTGTGTGTGTGTGTGTGTGTGTGTGTGTGTATGTATTATTTATGCGTACTTTTAGGAATGTTAGGTTTCTTTTGTCCCAAGTTGGATTTAGGTCAAAGTGAGAGGAAGAAGAGTCTCCTTTTTTCCTGAATTCTTGGAAGCTCTAGGATCCAGCCCATGTGAGTCCCAATGATTTGCTTGAAGAAACATAAAGATCCAACTCTGCTCCTGACTTGGCTTTAGCCCTCCAAAAACTAATACCTGCCATTCTGGAAAGTGTTCCTATTGAATTAAGACCAGAGGTAGTCCATAAATGATTACTCAGGAGGGGCCACAGTGAAGACAAGCACATCCAAATGCTGTCACCATTTGAATGTCAAAGCATCCAAACCATGCAAGAAGCAGAGTGCTCATTAGTGTTAGATAGCAGAGCTCACTTCATTAGGAAATATTACTATTCTGCATATAGTAACTACATACAGATCTGTAAGAATCCAGCTCAATCAGAGACTCATGCAACATATTGAAAATATTGCTGTAACTGCAGCTTAGAGTAGGTGCATTCATCATTAAGCTATGGAACAGCTGCAATGTCAGAAAGTTCGGGGACAAGATTACGAAAAGGATCAATATCACTCTTAGTCTCGATCTGCCTACAAAACCTAATTATGTATCTTTGGGCATATCAGTATAATTAAAAATAGACCCAATTCTGCAGAAAAAAATATCAATATCTACATTATATATTACAAACTAGAAATCTATCTCTCTTTTGAATGACAAAATGGGATTGTATGCAAAATTCAAGTATACCATTCCCCATGGCCTTGTCTGAGTGATGATAATTTGCTGTGTAGAGTCTATATTGGTCATTCATTCATTCCAGAAATGCTTACTACATTACCTGCAAGGGCCTGGACTAAGCACTGTAGGGAGTACAAAGATGAAGACCATATGGTCCCTACTCTCAAGGAACTTGTAGTCTAGTGGTAGCATAGGTGGAGATACATGCTAAATGTGACTACATATATACATAAATAACAAGGGGATGAGGTCATGGTGCTTGTATGGATTTTTGTTCTATAAGATCTTGGAGAAAGATAATAGGAATCTACTATTTGTTCTAGCTTCCAGGACAGATCATGTCAGTCCAGGTGAGAAAGCCACTTCCAAGGTAGTTTATGGCAATTTTAAGAGTTGCCTTAATTCTTTGCATTGAGATGTGAGCCGTGTAAAATGTGAAAGCTAGGACAGATTGGGTCATATTATGCATTTCCTGTAAGCCCCAAAGTACCCCCAAATATCATTTCCCTGATGGGATGTGACCTTATGAAATCTATGTTTTTCATTCTGAACCTGCAGAGACATATCGAAATTGAGCTACCAAGATCCTTGAAAACATTCTTTAGGAACATTGAGCAAAGTGCAGACTTGTTTGTAGGTTTTTTTTTTTTTGGCCCTCACCAAATATTTCAGACCTTCCTTATATTGTGCTGAAAATTGTTTCCCTATAACTTCCATCCACTTGTCTTAGTTCTGCTCCCTGCACGAAAAAAAGAATAGGTCTAACTCCTCTTTCATATGGCATGTAGGAGTCCATTCAAGGAATGGGAGATGGTATGAAAAAAGACATGGGGACAAGAGAGAGCATAGGTCAAAGAATAGCCCAGTTTAGTATGTGAAGGATGTGAAGGGGAATGGTTTGAGATAAGGCTCAAAAAGTCAACCATCTGGTGGATGGCCTTCAATGCCAAGATCTGGAATTCATACTTTATTTGGTAGGCAATTTAGAAGCCCATAAAGGTTTTTGATGTTTTGAGAAGTGATGTTGTAAAATGAGTGCATTAAGAAGGTTGTTTGGACAGTGGTAGGTTTTGTAGGAGAATGTAAAGGAAGAAGCAGATGTGATAGAGACGTCTGAAGTACAATCAATTGAACTTAGATACCAATTAGGTGTGAAGGATAACAGAGAAGGAAGACTCAGAAATAATGCTAAACTGTTGGTTGAGCTGTGAAATGGTCCAGATATTCTGGAAAGTGATTTAGAGTTGTACATAAAAAGTCATTAAACTGCATCCCCTTTGGACCAGTGATCTTACCACTAGGCTTTGACTCTAAAGGGGTCAAAAAAAGAAGAAATATTATAGAGATTAATTTTGTTCAGGCATGACTTGTACTAAATGGTGTCCAAAGCCCTGAGATTCTGTGATTTTATGCAATCCAGAAGCCAATTGCTGAGCTGAGAGAATGGAACTAGAGAGAATGAGGGTCATAGCACACGTGACAACATTTCAGGAAGAAACAAAAAAGCGAGAGAGGTGGAAGGCAGGTCAGGAGGGTGCAGTCGGAGAAAGGAATATGAGCATCCCAGATACTGGAAATAGAGCACCTTTGAGTGATAACGAGTTCTGGGCTATGACCATCCTACTAGAGTGGCTGAAGCAAAGAGGAGATGAAGGCCAGAGGGGCAGGCCAGAGGGGTTTTCTGGCAGTTGCTTATTTCTAGGATCCTGCAAAGCTTGCAGTCTTCAATGTGTGCATGTGTGATATATGTATGTTATACACATGTGTGTGTGTGTGTGTATATATATATATATATATATGGGGGGATATATCATAAGACCACTATTTGTAACAAGTATTATGTAAGCTAAAAGCTGTAGCCATAAACTTGTCTGGCCATTCTTATTTATGGGGGTTTGGGGAACCTCAAAGACCACTCACTCCAGGCCATACCTCAAGAAGGAGTCACTCTGCAGTATGCTCAATAAATGGTCACTGTCTTGTGAGGGAGACCCCACTAGACTACCCCATTCCATCTGGGAAGAGCTCTGTTTTTGTGGAAACACAGTGTATGACAGGATAAAGTAGGGCTTCTTTATTTTTGTTGTATCCTGAAGCCCTTTGACAGTCAAGGCTAGTGAGGCTTCTGGACCCCCTCTCAGCATCATGTTTTTAAATGCATAACATAAAATACATAGAATCATAAAGAAAACCAATTATATTGAAACAAGTTATCAAAAATATATATATTTTTAAAAAAACAGCTGTTTCATAGACCCCAAGTTAAAAAGCCCTGGGATAAAGGAGGTCTTGGGTCTCAGTTCCTTGGGAGTAGAGTAAAGAAAGATTTGGAAGGAGTTCTCTGAAAAGGCAAGGGTTTTGTCCATGGAAGGCAAAGTAGAACAAAATAAGGCAAAGAAGAAAAAGAAAACATACTGCAGGTATTGAAAATCAAGATAATTTGGGATAATGCTACAAACAAAAAAATAAGCCTATCCCCAAAGTATGTGTTTAGCTGTGATCAGAGATCTTAAACAAAACAGTTCAGCAACCCCTGCATTAAATAATGATTTCCCTTTGAATTAACAAAGAAATACTACTCAATTATGACCCTTATTCTTTTCTTCCTGTTAAACCAATATTTGCTTTAATAAAACCAATGAGATACCAAATAAGGGACACTAATGAATTAGAAAATATACATTACAGTGACCTGATGTTAAGAAGAACGGTGGTAGATCTATAGATTTCCTTATGCCTGAGAGGCTGATTGGTAATGAGAAAAGGTCTGGCCTCTAAGCCTTCTGATAAACAAGCTGTGTCCGAATCACTTAGGGTCAGGTTGTTACTTAATGTCTTTGTTACCCTCAGATTGCTATCTGGGATTACACTGAGCTTTTATTCTTATGAACAGGAAATTATGAACATGTTGGTCAAGATACAAGCAATTCCAAAAGGCAAGATCCCTACTGAAATACAGTCTCATAAAATGAAACTGACTTGGTGGGATGCTGAAGATCACTCACTTGCAGATTGGTAGAGGGACTTTAGGAAGGTTGATTAGAATAAAACAATGGTGAAATTTGCTAAACTTGTTAAACATCTGGAGATCAGGATTGTATGATTCAGGGCACAGCTGATGGACTCATTTCAGCCATCTTTCACAATCCATACGAATTACCACAATCGGAATTGCCCTAAGGCACAGGAGAATGCTTATTTACATGGCCAGATATGTCTCTCTTTGTCTATCTTTGTACCTGTCTATCTAGTCAGTCCTCTAGCTACCTCTCTTTACCCTTTCTGTGTCTCTTTCATCTAGAGAAGTAGTTACCCCACTGGCATTTCAATATCCAAATATACATAGTCATATTTTCTGAAGCAAAGCATTTAATATTTGATGCATCAAATTTGATTATCAAACACTTTGCCTAAAAATCTCTCTTTTGCATCTTTATAGGACTATGTAAACCTCTGTTAGTCTAAATAGGATTTTTCCCCTTCTTTGAGGCCAGGGAATTGCTGTGAAATTTTCAGTCCATTCAACCAATTCTAAGATGGAAGAGCTATAGGACTAGACAGTGATACCTGATTGCTGTTTTAGCAAGAGGAAAGTTTATGCCTAAGGAAGATGTGTGTCCAGCTGTCACCTTGAGGAGTAACTCTGCTTGTCTACTGGGCTAACTAATGATGACTGCCCTGCCAAGTCATAACTGTAAGTGGGAGCTCCCCTGAACATTCTTTACATCTGCCTTTTAGGGTGATGCAGCTGACATAGGAAATTGATTCACTCATATGCTAGCAGATCTATAAATATCTATGATATACCACCTCCAAATATGGTGCTGCTCAGGGCTTTGTAACCCTCACCCAGAAGACATATCAGTTCTGTGTGTGTGTATACATATACATATATGCATACATATATGTATGTGTGTGTATTTTTATCTCCTCTTGACCTGAAGATCTGGTTTAGTGTTAATATATGGTAACATTTGTTCATTTCCAGTGTATGTATTGGGCTGAACTAATTAAACTTTAGGATAATCCAAGATGGGAAATAAATTCAAACTCATTTTCATAGTCCATTTTACTCTACTAAAAAAAAAATAAAATCTGTGATCCTTCTATTAGATCGTGGAACCCAAAGGAAGAAAACTAGCACTAAAGGAGGATTCATTGATTGTAACAGAGAGAGACTCATGTGGAATATTTTCACAATGTTTCTTATGAGAAAACAGTCTTCTAGCATGTCCCCTTAATATGAATACTAATTGAAGGAAGAGAAAATCTACTGAAGAAAATCCATGGCTCAGTAGCCAAACCCTACCAGAAAAGCTTCTCATTTACCAATTTTAATTGCTGTCAGTTTTTTCTTTAATTTGTAGCAGTCTATTGTGTGCTAAGAAGAATCACATCTGGGAAAGACAGATCACAAAAGCAGCAGAGGGGATGCACAATCATCAGGCCAAACTCTTTTAAAAATCAAATGGTCTCCATCATATTTGTTGATTTTCTACCTTGGAATAGTCCACATCTCATTGACTAAAGAGAGGGTGAGGAGCTGCCCTAAATACTCTTTTTATCCTGTTGATTGACAATTTCACACATTCTCCATTATTTCTTTGCTCTTTATTGTACGGATTATAAAATATTAGAACTGTAGGATGTCAGAGCAGGAATGGACCTTAGAGGTCACTGCATCCAGGTTACTGCCCACAGTGGGAAAGTCTGGCCTAATACCACCCAGCAGATTAATTGGCAAAACCAAGGCAAGAGACAGGGTATCCTTATCTCCAGTCAAGGAATGAACATTAAACACCTATTGTATGCAAAGCATTGTGTTAGAAAAAAGGAGAGATACCAAGATTCATGTAAATAAACTATAATGCTTGCTCTAATGGAGTTTATAATCTAGCATTCTTTCTACTGTATCATAATGGGGCCCCTAAAATGGGAGTCATGACTATCACTAAAAGTCAACATGATCACACTTCGAACACACCATGTCAGCCTAACTTCAATACCTATTTTCTTGAAGTTGGCAGATCGGGTGAATGGCATAGCCTTTGTCCGTGGGGCTTTCAGCAACGCTTTGATAGAGTCTCACAATTATACTTCTAGACCCATATGGAGAGGTATGGACTGGGTGAGAGCACAGATAATGATGCAGAATTGGTTGAATGACTGATCCTCTAGACTGGTGATTAATGGATCTGTGTCAGCCTGAAGGAAAGTTTCCAAAGGAGTGATACAGGATTCTGTCACTTGCTGCATTCTGTTCAACAACATTTTATCAATGAATAGTTACTGGCAGAGTTGTTATGCTTATCATATTTACAGATGACACAAAGCCTGGATGGATAGTGAACACGTTGGATTATAGACTTGGCATCCAGAAAGATGCCTGTAGAGTGGAACAAAGGACCTAGCATAATAAGATGAAATGTAATAGGAACAAACAGAAAAGGCCTACCATTAGGTTCAAAAATACCAATTTCTCAAATAAAGCATGAGGAAACATGGCTAGAAAGCTGTTCAACCAAGAAGACCTCGAGGGAGATTGGGGGATAGTGGAGAGTGAACCCTAAGCTCGATATGAGTTAACAGTGTAACACTGCAGCCAAATAAAATTTATGTGATCAGAGAGACATAGTTTCTGGATGAAAAGGAAGTGATATTTCCACTGTCCTCTATCCTGGCCGCACCACTTGGTATGGAGCCCAGAGCTGAATTGGATTTTGGAGAGAACATTAAGAAGGGGAACTAGAGAGAATCAGTATGTTTGAAGATCGGTTATATGAGGATCAATTGAAATAGCTGGGGATATTTACCCTAGAAAACAGAAGACATAGGGAAGGTATGTTTGTAGTCTTTCAGTATTTGAAAGTCTGACTTGTTGAAAAGGAATTAAACTTATTCTGCTCAACTTCAAAGGACAGAACTTGGGATGATCATAGAACGTTTCAGAAGGAAAGATTTAAGCTCAACAAAAAGACAAAGCTTTATAATAAGTGTTGTTGTTGTTTAGTCATTTCCGTCATGTTTGACTCTTCGTGACCCCATTTGGGGTTTTTTTTTGGCAAAGATACTAGAGTGGTTTGCCATTCCTTTCTCCAGCTCATTTTACAAATAAGGAAACTGAGGCAAAGAGGTTGAAGCAACTTGCCCAGGTTCACCCAGCTAGTAAATGTCTGAGGCTAGATTTGAACTCAGGTCTTCCTGACTCCAGGCCCAGCACTCTATCCACTGCAATGCCACCAAGCTGTTTATAAGAATTAGAGTAAGCCAAATATAGAATCAATTGCTTCTTGAGAAGTCTTCAAGCACTTTTCAGGCACATTATCAAAGGGATTGATAAGGAATGAGTTGAACTAGACTATGGCTTCTGAAACTTTGTGGTGGCCTGGACCCCTTAGGCAGTGTGGTGAAGCCTGTGAAATCCATCTCAGAATCATGCATTTAAATGTGTAAAATAAAATACCTTAGATTACAAAGGAACCCAGTTATATTGAAATGCAGTTATGAAAAAATTTTACAATAGAAGTGCAGGGATTCCAGGTTCACGACTCCTGGACTAGATGATTAGATCCTGTGAATGCCTATTTAAATCCTGCTTCCTAACATATCCTGTGTCTTTGAAAGCATCTTCTTTCTCTAGGTCCCAGTGGGTGGCCCTCAATGTGGGTCCTAGAACTCATCACTTTCTATCACTGTGGTAAGCCACCCTTTATGCCAGTGGGCTGTGTTGATGTGTGTGTCTGCTGTTATCAATCATTCTAAAACCATCCACAATCATTCCAAGCAGCCAAAGCACAGTCTATATGACTTTGTCCATGGGGAAGCATCTGTAATTGAGTATTGTCATTGCACAGCCTAAGGTTCACTGCTTTTCCTCAGAGCACCATGCAGACATTTAGGCCCCTGTGGGAAGGAGGGGGCAGTAGAGTAGGCTGGCTTTCCTCCTACTGTGCTGTTTAATGTGCCATCTGCTAAGATGCCACATTTAAACTCCAAACCAAGGAGCATGGTAATAAGACCCATAATGCATGTGAGCCGGGTACAACTCCTTATTAATAGATGCAAATGTAAAAGGCTGTTAGTCCTGGAAATGCAGAATAGCTGCTCCAATATGAGAATGCCTCTAGATAACCAAAGTTTGAGAAAGCATTCTTTAGTGTGCTGGCTCAGTCACATTTCTGGTAGCAATGCTCATTCCTTCCACAGCTCTTGGGTCTGAGGCCTTATTTGGGAATATAGATTATGGTAATTGATGATAATCTTCGCAAAATAGCTTTGGTTAGGGGCAGCTAGGTGGCACAGTGGATAGAGTACTGACCCTGGAGTCAGGAGGACCTGAGTTCAAATCCAGTCTCAGACCAAACACTTGACACTTACTAGCTGTGTGACCCTGGGCAAGTCACTTAACCCCAATTGCCTAAAAAAATAGCTTTAGTTAAGGAACAACCCTACAATGAGAAATCAATTGATGGTTTCTCATCCCAACTTGTGGGTCTGTCAGTGGGCCTTGCAGGTGTTTCTCATGTTCTAGGAAGGCAACATGGAACACATGTTCTTTGGGTGTTCTTAGGGGTGTCCTATGTGGTCACATTCTTGTTGTCAAACTTCATCAAGGTCTTGGCATATACCATGCCTGTGGGCACTGTGGATCTATGATGAACCGATGCCATAGGGCCAACGAAAGTTGCATCCTTTGAGAATGCCTTCCTTTAGGCTGTCTATGGTAGGACTTAAAACCTCACAGTAGGAAGTAAAGGTACCATAGGATTTAGATCCAGGAGGTACCCTAAATCTCATTGAGGCCAGGGGCTGTTAACTTTACTTGGATTAGTGGCAACAGTCTGGGGAAGCCAAGGAAAAAGTTAAGGCCCTTTTTCAAAACCATGTTTTAAAATGCTTAGAATCAAATACATAGAATTACAAAAGAAACCAATTACATTGAAATACAATTGCCAAACTATTTTTCTTTTAAATCACAGACTCCAGGTTAGGACTCCTGATGGAATTTGATTCCTTCATTTTGCAGAGAAGAAAACTGAGACCCTGAGAGGGAAAGGGACTTACCTAAGGTCAGAGAGGTAGAAAATAGCCAAGCCCAGGCTCCAGCCCAGGTCCCCTGGCTCCGAAACAAGTAGTCCTTTGACTTCCTTGGGCCAAAAAGATGCTCTTATGGAAAACAAGTCTAAGAAGACATTTTTGCAAGGTGACTCTATTTGGCTCCTTTACCCACACATTTTGAAAACTTTGGGGATAGGGGATTGCTCTGCTCTAACGATCACTTTCCTTAACAGCTGTCTGCCTTCCCAACCATAATAAATCCTTTTGAAGAATCACACTTTTACTGTTGACTCTGAATGACATCCAGACCTAGTGTGATTCCAAACATTTGGGTGGAAGCCTCTAAAAACAACAAAATGTGCAACCATATCATTGTGCATGTGTGCATCTGTGTATGTGTGTGTGTGTATCGGGGGTCGGCATTTGTTTTGACATAGGGCATTTAGGCAAAAGCATATTAATAAAAACACCCTACCAGGTGTGGCAAAATTCCCATTAGCATGTTTTGCTAGGAATGCAAATGCACATGCAGAACTTTTCCTGGTTCCACCTTCAGCAGAGTGCTCATGCTTTACTAGACAGATAAAGAGTTCTGTTTGGAGACAGTGAGCTTAATGCCCCTCGGCTGACTTTCTACCCCTAGTCCCTAAAACTAGGATATGTCCCCAAAGTGAATTTTGAAAATGCAGCCCATCCCCACTCGGTGCTCTCACCAGAGCTCCGAAAATGTGCCCTGGGGTGATTTTCTTAAAGAGAATCCTAAAAGGAAATGCCTTTTTTTGTCCATTGGCATACAGATTAATTGTCATTATTTTGCAACATCCAACCCATGCTATTAGGGGTTATTTGTTCAGAACCAGGTTTAAATTACAGTCAATCCAGGTCTCATACTGCATCCCTGTAGAAGAGCCTGGGTATTTTCTATGGCCTGCTAAGAACATGGACAATATATGAACTCAGTTGCATTAGAGCTCTAAGTTTCAATGAGGTCTGTGCCACCCTGTAGATAGCCTCACATATTACTGGTCAGGCAGAGCTCCCATTGCTCTTTCGGTCTCTAACAATCTATGTGCTCTTTCGGAATCTATCATCATTTAGGCTGTAGGCTGGTTCTGTGCACATCGAGCAGACCAGCTTATAATTGTGCTCCCTGTAGGCCACTTCTGGGCAAGCGAACGTGGCAGGGAAGTAGATCCAAAGTTTGGCTACTTTGGGCTGCAAGTCCCTGTGGTGTAGCAGGAAGAGGCCTGGGCTGTGAGTCAAGAGAATAAGATTCTAGTCCGACAAACTGTTTCCTCATCCATAAATGGAAAATAGAAAAGGAGACCAATGATCTCTCCCATGCCCTATCTAGCTCTGCCTTTCTATAATAATAACAGTATTAATGACTGGTACTTACATAGTCCTTGAAAGTTTGCCAAGCACATCCTATATATTACCTCACTGGGACCTCCCAACATCCCTGCAGGGGATATAAGCATTATGATCCCCAATTTGCAAGTGAGGAAACTGAGGTTTAGAGTGCCCAAGTGAGTCTGAGGTGGGATTATCTTCGAGGTTCACAGTATCATAGATTTTGAGCTGGAAGGGAGGGTCCTTAGCAATATTCTAATTTAATCTCTTCATTTTATAATGAGGGAAATGGGGCCCAGACACTTACCTGAGATCACACAGGTAGAAAGAAACAGAGGCATGAATCATACCCAAGGCCTCTGCCTATAAATGTCAGGATCTTGCCACTGAAGCATGACACCTACGGAGGTCCTCTCCAGCTGTGGCAGTCCTATGCTCTAAGGTCCCTTTGAGCTCAAACACTCTATGAATCCAATATGTAAGTAGGCCCAAGAAATTTCATGGTCCCGGTCTAATTTACCTTCTGCTTAAGAGACATAATCCTGCTGTCAGATTGTTAGGTGAAAATCATGTCAAGAAAGTTCACATTCACTTGTCAGATTAAGATTTATTTGGCCAGCTACTGTGCCAAATAATGAGGTTAAATTCTTTGACTAGGAAAAAGTAGAAGGCCAAAATGGAAACATTGGCTCCACGTCTTTTTTTTCAATATGGTGACCCAGGAATTATACAACAGCCAGTTGAAAAGTAGAAAGGGGAAAGCAACAAGCATTTGTTGAGTGCCTACTAAGGGCCAGGCACTATGCTAAGCCTTTTACAACTATTATCTCGATCCTCACGACTCTGGCAGGTAGATGCTTTTACTATCCTCATTTTACAGTTGAAGAAACTGAGGCAGACAGAAGTTAAGTGACTTGCCCCGGGTCAAGCAGTCACTAAGTATCTGAGGTGAGATTAGAACTCAGAAATCTTCCTCACTGCAGGCCCAGTACTCTGTGCACTGCAGCGCCACCTAGCTGAGAAAGATTACCACAGGCTGGTTATTTGATATGTTGACAGAGAACTAAAACTAGCTATTTGACTAAATATGTGTAGGTGGCAAAAGCAAAGGCTGGGCATGCTGAGTTGCCTCCATAACATGAAAGGACCCAGCATAATGTCCCTAGCAGTGGAGATGAACATCTATTGAGGTTTCTAGCGACCTCAGTTTACCTCATTAAGAATTCACTCCATAACATGCTTAACAGATGGTCATCCAGCCTCTCACAAGAGGGACCTCACTACCTTGCAAGGCAGCCCATTCCATTTGGGGAGAGTTCATATTATTTGGAAAGTTTTCCTTCTATCAAGCTTATTTGACTCCCATCCTTTGCTCCTAGTTCTAGCCCCTGTAACTAAGGAGAATAGGCCTAATCCCTTTTGCACTTTCAAGCCTTTCAGATACTTAAAGATCACTTTCATGTCCATTCTAAGTCTTTTCTTCTACAGGCCAAACAGCCCAAATTCCTTTACCTAATTCTCATATGACATGGTCTCAAGATCCTTTGCCATCCTGGGTATCTTCCTTTGGACTCTGTCCAGTTTACTATGGTGCCTATAACTGAACACAATACTGTAGATGTGGTCTGACCAGGGCAAAGAACAGTAAACTATCTCTTACTGGGTCCAGAGTCCATGTCTCTCTTAAGACAGTCTAAGGGACTATTATGGGCAGCTAGGTGGCGCTGCAGTGGATAGAGTACTGGGCCTGGAATCAGGAGGACTCATCTTCCTGAGTTCAAATCTGGCCTCAGACACTTACTAGCTATGTGACCGTGGGCAAGTCACTGTACCCTGTTTGCCTCAGCTTTCTCTTCTATAACATGAGCTGAAGAAGGAAAGGGCAAACCGTTTCACTATCTCTGCCAAGAAAACCCTGAATGGGGCCTTGAAGAGTCGGACACGACTGAAACTCTTGAGCAACAAGTAAGGGAGCGTTAGCTTATTTGGCTAATGCTTAGTGCTTTTGCACTGTATCCAGCTTGCAGTCTCCTAAAACTGCCAAATCTTTTTCAGAAAAATTGCCACCTAGACAGGTCCCCGGTCTTGAACTTGTGATGTTGAGTTTTTGGAACCCAAGTCTCAGAACTTATATTTACCCCATTCACTTTCGTTTTCCTATATTTGGCCCAGCATTCTGGCCTGGTCAGATCCCTTTGGATCACGCTTTGTCATCCAACATGATAGCTGGCCCTTTGTGCTTTTAGCTTTAGCGCCTAGCAGAGTGTCTAGCATGTAGCAGGCCGTAATAAACACTTATTGATTGAATGACTGACAAAATGCTTATTTTAGCCCAATCAGTAATAAAAATTGTGAAACAGTATAGGCCAAGCCCAATTCCCTGGGACGTTCTCCTTCCAAGCTGACACCCAATTGCTTCCTACTTTGGTCAAGTTACTGAAACTCCCTGGGCTCCAGCCTACTTATCACTAAAAGGAGTGGGTCATTCTAGATCAGAGGTATCAACACTGGTCATTAGCTGACAACAATCCCAAGTGGGCGGAACTAAATTAAAATACAATTGGGAAATATTTAACAAAATAAAACAAAAATACAATAGAACATAGATCATGCTAATATGTTTTTCTAAGACAATATGTGACCCATAGGCAGTTTCTAGTTGAGTTGGCACTACTGTTCTAGGTGGCTTTGGAGGTCTGTTCTAGTTCCATCTATGACCGCAGGACAACTCTTGGAGGCTGGCCACTTATTTCATTCAAAATCCACTAAACTGTACTATTGTCCATCTCGTCACTTCACAGGTGATGGCGTGTGAGTCATTTTTTGTGCTTTGTAAACCTCCAGTTACACTATTTCTATAATGTTCAGCTGCAACCTGTTTTTGATGAAGTCGCACTGGTTCTTTGTGATCACTCCTTCCCTGTCTAGTTGTTCTCTAATCAGCTCTGTAACAATTCTATTCAATATTTTTTTCCAATGTATAGTCTATAGACCCTGCTCTTTTTTTTATTCATGACCTAGTACATTACTTCATCTGCTTCCCATCACCTATCTCTTACACTGGTTCAGAAATCTCATCCACCTGGTCTTTCGATACCCTGAGATGGAGTTCTACTGGGTCACACTACTTGAACTCCTCAAAGGCTGCTAGGTACCCTCTTATCATCTCTTGGCCTTATTAGCGTGAGCACAGATCCATTGATGTATACTAGGGAACGCTGAAGTGGGTATGTCTATAGCTAGAATCACATAATCCCAGGAAAAATTGTTTCTTGTTTTTCCTACTGACTTAACTATACTGAGAGATTCCTCTGATGGAGAAACAGTCCCCAAGAGTGTGTGCAGATGAGGAAGCAGGGCAAATATTGTGGAGATTCCACTGCAACAAGGTAGGTGTTGAAATATTTACCATTAGTAATGACTTAACTTCTTATTGTTGTTAAGTCTATGGTCTCTGCCCATTGTATTGAGCCTGGCATGCCATGAGCTCTGCTTTAAAAGTAGAAAATAAACAGGAGTACGTTCAAAACCTGAAAATCCCAGAATACAGGTAAGGTTCTGAAAATAGCAGGCAGACCTCTAAAGTAATGCAGCTGGAATGTATACAACAGATGGGTGCCCTCCCCTTCCATGTAGTTATTCTGGGGGGGGGGGGGCTGCTCTCATGCAAAACAGTTTGGGAAGAAACGTCCTTTGGGGACTGGCCTCAAAGTCTACTGCTCCTGCTTTTGGATCTCCTGGCTAGTGGAAAATTATCCTCCCTTGGGGAAGCCTTTGATATCTGGAGGCAGGCAAAGGACACCTGAGGCCAAGTTGGATGTAGAAAGTGGGTGAGCAAACTGGGTGGAGAGTCCGCAGGGTCAAAAAGAAGGTAACTAATGAGACATTGTGCTTCACAGCTCAGAAAGCAATCCCCAACCAGAACCCAGAAATAGTTCCTTGTTGGAATCAGTGCAAAGCAGCCTCCCAGGGGGCTTCCTGTGAAAGGGACAACAATCATTTGAATGTACAAGTTTTGTTCTGTTTGTAAAAAATATAGCTTATGCAGTTACTTTATAGTAACACATTGTGTGTGCGTGCGTGTGTGTGTGTCTGCGTGCGCGTAAGAGAGAGAGAGAGAGAAAGGGAGAGAGAGAGAGGGAGAGAGAGAAAGCAGGAGGGAGGAGGAGGGAGAGAAAGAGAGAGTGAGGGAGGGAGGGAGGGGTAGGTAGGTATAGAGGAGAGAAGGAGAGGAAGAGGGAGAGGGAGAAAGAGAGACAGAAGAGGAGGTAGAGGAAGAGAGAAAAGAGAGGCAATCATGGCATAGGGAATAGAATGATGGGCTGGGAGGTGGAAAGGCCTGGATTCAAAACCTACCAATGACACTTACTAGCTCTGTGACTTAAAACACGTTGTTAAAAATCTACATGCCTCAAGCAACTGCTTTGGGTGTAATCTACTATGTTCACTGACTCATAAACTTAGAGCTAAAGAGAGGTCCTTAGAAATCATCTAGTCTATCCCCTTTTTTTTGAAGAGAAAGAAAGAGCTTCTCTGAGGTCATACAATTAGGCAAATGACAGAGCTGAGATTCAAACCTAGGTCTTCTGTCTCCGAGTTCTACCGTCTTCCTGCAGATGGGTCACCATCTGTATTAGGGGAACGAGTCCCCCACACTGGGAGTTCTTTCACACTGATGAAATCTCAGATTTCATCCTTGCCTATCTATGTATTACATTGATTACATTGTAAGATGTTAATTTGCTTCCTAAACCATACAGTTGTATCTTGTATTTATACCATGTGTCCTACTCAGCATTCAATTTGGACCATTTTTTTTTCTTTTTAAGCAACAGAAAAAAAAAATTAGTCAAAAAACAGCAATGCCATTTAATGGAAAGCACCAAGAGCACTGAGCCTGGAGTCAGGAAGACCTGTGTTCAAATCTGGCCTCAGACATTGACTGCTGTATGATCCTGGGCACATCATGTAACCTCTACCAATAGGGATGATAATAGTACAGTTCCTGGTTCATAGTAAACACTAAGCACTTAATAAATGCTTGGGTTTTTTTTCCCTCCTTCTTTCCTTCCTTTGCCAAGTGTCCGTATGACCTAGATTTGAATCCTGATTCTGCCCCTTTCTGATTGTGTGAACTTCCTTAGACTTCAGTTTGCTCATTTTATTTTTCAAGATCAGAAGGTTGGCCTAGGTCATTTGAGACCCTTTTCAGCTCTGATGTTCAGTGATCCTTTAGAGGGTGAGCAGTGTAATGGGAAAAGCTAGAGAACATTGGATTTTGAGGCCAAAGACTAGGGTTCAAATCTCTGTTATGCTACTTCTTTGTTTTTGTGACCTTGGCCAAATTCCTTCTCTTCTCTGGACCTTCATTATCTCACTTCTAAAATGTGAGGATTGGAACGGATGACCACTAAGATCCCTTTCAACTCTGAATCCCCCCCTTCAAAGACTTCCTTGCTTCTTCTGTCCTAGAAGAGGATTTCTCCGCTACATTAAGGATATGACCAAGCCCAGACCAAAGCATGACATTTGGCGGAGCTTAGGACTCACCTATTTCCCTTCCACACCTTTAGCTTTGTCTTGACATCACAGCCCCACCTAGAACATATTACTTTCTTGCTGGTGCTGCCCCCTAATTTGTGGCTAGATTGTTTTATGCTGAATACCTCCAGTACAACATGGGCGTTAATTCTCTTTGCAAATGTAAATTATGTGCACATTCTATTCTCCCACGAGCAGCTGAAAGATGTAATTTGGTTGTCTTTGATTATATTATTCTTTTGCACACCTATCCAATCATTTGTCAATATGTCAACACTAAAACGATTAATGCTGTTTGTTGGAACATCAGGAGTATTAATAGCCCCATTAAAATGAAGTGGGTCATAAATATTCTCTTAGCTGATCAATGCAGCATATCATTATGGCAAGAACCCCAATGGACTGAAAAGAGAACAAATTAGTTCCCCTTGCCCTGAATGGTGCAGAAGGATAGGGCTTCTATCACTCAAACTCAAAAGATCAACATCACCAACTGATCATTGGAAAAGTTTCCTACAGAGTGAGGAACCTAGAATCCTGGGGAGAAAATGGCATGTGGGTTGTACTTCGTTATTCTGGTAAAGCACGTCATTTGTCAACATAGCCCTGTGGCCATCCCAGCCCTTCCTAAAAAGTATTTCACAGACCAGAGACAGGAAGCAACAACCAGCTGAAAAGATAGAAACTCTTCAATCCATTCTAACCTTTCTGCTGTGGACTCTGAAATACAGTAAACTTCCTAATTTGGATGCTTTGTTTTCATTTTTGTCACTTTGGGCCTGTGATTTCAATCAATAATCAAACCTTTATTAAGTGCTTACTAATATGCCAGGCTTTGTGCTAAGTGCTGGAGATTAAAAAAAAAAGAGGCAAAAGACAGTTCCTACCTTCAAGGAGCTCATAATCTAATGAGGGGGACAACATATGAACATATTTATATATGTTCTCAAGCTATATGCAGGATAAACTGGAAATAATTAACAGAGGGAAGGCACTGGAATTAAGAGGGGTTGGAGAAGACTTCCTGTAGAAGGTGGGATTTTAGTTGGGACATAAAGGAAGCCAGCAAAGTCAGTAGCTAGAGCGGAGGGAGGAGAGCATCCCAGGCATGGGGAACAGTCAGAAAAAATGCCCAGGGAAGAGAGATGGAGTGTCTCATTTGTGGGACAGCCAGGAGACCAATGTCACTGGATCAAAGAGTATGTGTTGGGAACTAATAAAGAAGACTAGAAATGTAGGAGGGGGCAAGTTATGAAAGACTTTAAATACCAAACAGAGCATTTTATATTTGATCCTGGAGGCAGTAGGGAGCCACTGGAGTTTATTGGGGGGGGGGGGTGACATGATCAGACATGTGCATTAGGAAAATCATTTTAGTGGCTGAATGGAATATTGACTGGAGTGGGGAGAGACTTGGGGCGACTAGCCCCACCAGCACCTATTGCAGTAATCTAAGCACGAGGTGATTAGAACCTGCATTGGAGTGGGGTCAGCGTCAGAGGAGAGAAGGGGGTGTATTTGAGAGATGTTGCAAAGGTGGCAGGGGTAATTTCTGGTGTGGAACTTCCCTGTGCCACTACAGATAAACAAGTCCTCTGTATGTACCTTACAGTCTTACAAAGTTGTGTGGGGGCATTGAAGGCCTACGTGGCTGCCCCCAGTCTGGTGTGCAGGCCAGTGCACATCACAGGTGGGACTAAACCCCTGTGCCTCTTGCAATGATAATAAAATCCCTCATATTTATATGGTACTCTGGTTTTCAAAGTGTCTTATATATTTATGTCATCCTATCTGGTCTGTCCAACAATCTGCTGAGGTAGGTAATGTGAGTATTAGTAAATGTTATTACCCTTGTTTTATAGGTGAGAATGCAGAGGCTCAACCAGGTTAAGAGATTTGCCTAAGGACACACAGCTAATAAGTGATGGAATTATAGTACCTCATACCTAGACTTTTTGACTCAAGTCAATACTCCTTCTTTGATACCTTACTGGCCCAACTGCCATCCTTCCTCTCTTGACTAGCAATGGATAATGTCCCTCTAATTTTATTTCTTTGGGGTCTGATGTAGACCTCTCAAAGAGAGACCACTGAAATAACTAAAATTAGATTCAAAATATACATTTGTAAATGTAAAATGTCTTCAAAGTTTGGGTAACATTCTTTCACATGTGAAGAAATTGCATTTTATTAAGAATGATGGTCCCGTGTAACTGTGGGCAAGTCACTAAAGTTCTCAGTGACCCAGAGGACTCTCTAGTAAACCCCATGTTGCAAATCAAGTGTAAATATGCAATGGGAGAGGAACTTTCTCCCTCAGCAATCACTACATAGATGAAAGCAAAGGGTCTGGTTGTCCTCTACACCACCCCACCCCAACCAAGAACAAAAGAATGGTGCCAGCTCTGAAATCCAGGTTCACGTGTGACTAATGCTCCCGAGGACCTTCGGCCACCGATACCCATGGGGAGAAAACAACTTACTATGACAGATGGTTCTCTGTCAGTAAAGAGTAAATTAGGAAAGAGCTAGGGCCAGGGGAGACCTATAAAGACTTAGACTTCCTGCACTTGCAAGGGATTACCCAGGCAGACAATGATGAAAGGGAAACTGGCAAATGCCTTTGGATCTTGTGTGGAGAAAACATTCCCAATCTGTCTCAGTGCTGCTATCAAGTGCATGGCACTGGGTGGAGCTGTGTTCTAACATGTGACCTTCTGTTCTGATGGTGTCTCTTGGCATGGGAGTGGCTGGGCATACCAAAGCCCAATCTTGCAGCAGAGAACAGACACGGGCAGGTTTCTACCAAGCAGGGAAAGCTTTGAGGAGAGGCCAGGGAATGGCCTGGGTAGCTGGTGGCCAAAGAACAGCTTAGCTAGTGGGGAGAGGTTCGTCGCCAGAAGGTTGGCCACCAGGTAGTGTGAAGTCATTGACAAGTGGGCACTGGAGGGAGCCTAGCTACTGAGGAAATTCCAGATTCTGCGAGGATTGAAATCTATACATTTGCTGTTATTAAGTGATGGTCACGTGGTCTGCAAGCATTGATGAAGCCCCTAGTCATGGCAGGCACTGTGCTGGGCGCTGGAGAGGCAGCAACAAGAAACCAGACAGTCCCTGCCTTCAATGAGATTATATTCTCTGGGGGGAATAACGCATATACATAGAAGTGGATATCAAATACCCATGAAGGAAATATTGAGCCTTCCACTGTATTCCTTTTCAGACTGATAACAGCTCATGAAGGCTATCTGCTTGGGCCTGGGAGCCAGGGGGTAGGACTAGGGAGCTGCAATCTGTACTGGTGAAGGGGGAATTGGCACAGTACCTTGTACTCATGGCTCACTAGAAATACTGAAGTAGAAACATCATCAAGGGGTCTTGTACATACAGCACTAGAAGTTATCACCCTCTGAGAGTAGCATTAGTGACCAAACACAGTCAGGAACTTCACTCCCAACTCCAAATTCTTTAATTTAAAAAAAAATTTCCATCTTATGTTCCAGGCATACCCTTAGGCATTGGGCTCATGCTTTACAAACGGTTCTTCTCAGAGCATCAGTAGCTCAAATATTCTTTAACCCCATTTTACAGATGAGAGAATGGAGTCTTAGGGAGGTGCAATGTCTTGCCAGGGCCACCTAGCCAACAAATGCTGGAGTAGGGGACTCAAGTTCATCTCTTCAAGGGACCTCACATGCCATGAATTTCACCTCATACCTCTATGCCTAGGGCACAGTTCTCAAGTCTGTTTGAAGACCTCAGTGAGGGAGCTCACTGCCTCCTAAGGCAGCCATTCCACTTAGGGACAGCTCCTGTTGTTAGGACATTTTATATTACCTGAAGCCTAAATTTGCCCCTCCTTATGCCCTATAGGGCCAAGTAGAATGGGCACGTTTTCTCTGCCAACAACATCCCAGCCTTTTCTTGACTTCATTCCAGTGATCACCATATGGCATGCAGTTGAGGAGCTTCATCATCTTGAGGGCTCTCCTCTGGCTCCTCACCACCATAGCAGCACCCTTCCCAAGATGCAGCCCTCAGAACTGAACACAGTACCCTAGACAGGGTCTGACTGTGCAAGGCAAAGCACAGTGGAATTAGCTCCCCTGTAGTCATGGACATGATGCCTAACTTCCCACTAGCCTTTTCCAGTTATTGCTAAGGGATATGAGAAGGCTCCTCTCCCATTTTTCTTGCAGAATTGGAAGCTCGTGGGTGTGGGACACTGCTTTTGATGACAGGTTTTTTTCCCAATATGTTGGCTAATCTTGCTGAATTTTTTTATACCTCTTTTAAACTCTTTCTTATAAGGGATACATCTTAGCAAAGAAAGAGATATAGTGGAAATTAGGTGATGTAAAAACAAAGAAAAATTGTGGTTGTCATATCACACTGTTGATACTTTGAGTTTGCAGTCCACAAAAATCTGCAGGTATTTTTTTTCAGATAAATGGCATTTAGTAACATCCCTCATCTTAGAGATTTTTGAATACAATAATAAGACTATTCCTATGAAATTTCCTCTTAGATTTAACCCAGTGTTCTTGCCTACCAAGATCTTTAGGAATCCTGAGTTGTCCCCCATGTTTTTCTGTCATCTGAAAATCTGGCAAGCCTGCCTTCTATTACTGTCATCCATACTGTTGCTCAAAATGCTAAATAGCCCAAGACCATGGACAGATCCCTGAGGTACTTCCTTGGAGACCTCATCCTGGGCTGAGCGCAAAACCATTCATTAATATGTGGGTCCAGCAATTCACAAACTTCCAAATCTACCTAATTGAACTCTCATCTATTCCACATTTCCTTCTGTGCTTTCCAAAAGGATAGCATTAGATTTTGTCAAAACCTTTGCTAAAGTCTAAATGAATCACAGTATCTTCAGTATTCCCCTAATTACTTGGGTTAGTAGCCTGTCAAAAAGGAAAAGTGGTTGTTTTGGTATTGTTGCTTTTTCAGGATCTGTTGCTAGAGTCTTTCATTTCCTTCTGTTGCCCCTACATACAACACTCTTACAATTCTTTACTGTGCTTTGCTGTTTACCCTTTTCCCTGCCTCACTTTCATCTCCTTTACCTGTCTTTGCTAAAGAAAATCTAAGTTGGCTGATGGGCTCCCTGTGCATCCACATTGTCTCTACAGATAACACCTTTTCTCAGAATTTCATTCTTGAAAGCTCTGCATCCATGCTGGGCTGATGATAGCATTTTTGTTCCTATCTTTTATCTCAGCTCTTTGAAATCTGCTCTCTCTAAGTGACATGGCAGACTTTCCACTCCTGTGTATCACATGTTCTAAGATGGAGTTGTCATTTGCTACCATTATTTCCATCCTAGCAGCCAGTTTCTCCCTGTTGGTTCGAATCGGATCAAGAATAGAATTCACTAATATTTTTCCTCCACCTTTGGGAGGATACAATTAATATTAAGACAAATCACGACATTATTAGTCATTCTGCCTTCAGTACAGAGAAAGCTTTGGCAGATATCTGAATGACTGAAGTCTCCCCCCACTGTTATAACATCATTCTCTGCCGGGTTTGTGATCTATTTCCCAAACTCCTTATCACTTTTCTCTTTCTTTCCATTTCTTTTGTGGTATCCTGTGATGAGAGGATCAAGTCTGTTCCTTTATCTTAACTCAGATATTCTCCAACCCACTTCTCCTTCTGGTTCCTGGATTCTCTCACATGAGAGAATAACATGATATGCTAGCCCACCAAACCCCCCTTTTATCCAGCCAGTTTCTTTTCAATAAAATATCCTTTCCCTTCTTCAGATAAACTCTCATTTACTCATCTGTCTGCATGGTATCAACCCAAATGGGATGTAAGCTCCCTGAGGGCAAGGACTGCTTATCTTTTGGGCCTTTCCCCCCTTACTTCTAGCACAAAAACTCCCCCACAGGTAGACACTTAAATACTTCTTGAATTGGATATGCTGGTCTTGAGCCTCAGACTGCTAAGTCTCAGTGACACCTGAGAGGTCAAATTTCCCTTCTTGTATTGCGCTCTCTAATTTAGAGCCTTGCCATTGAAGGTTGAACCCAGCCACCAAAGTGATCCTTCTAAAATGCAGGTCTGACCACATCAGCCTCCTACTCAAAAAAATCCAGTGGCTCCCTATTGCCTTCAGGGTCAAATGCAAAATCATCTATTTGGCTTTCAAAGCCCTTCAGAACTGCTTCCCCCCATCTTTCTAGTCTTCTTACACCTTACTCCTTATCACATACTCTTCATTCCAGTGATAATAGCCTCTCTATTCTTTGAATAAGGTGCTCCATCTCTTTCCAGGCATTTTAACTGGCTATCCCACATGCCTGGAATGCTCGCCTTCATTTCTGGCTCCTTCTTTCCTTCTTACCTCCCACCCTCCCTTCCTCCTTTCCTTCCTCCTTTCCTTCCTTCCTTCCTTCCTTCCTTCCTTCCTTCCTTCCTTCCTTCCTTCCTTCCTTCCTTCCCTCCCTCCTTCCTCCCTTCCTTCCTTCCTTCTCTTTTCTCCCTTTTTTCATGCATCACTTCCTTTCTTTGTACAACCATCTATTAGGTGACTACTGCATGTCATTGGGGGATGGGAAGAATGTGAAGCACAGTCCTGTCCTCAAGAAGCTTACAATTTTAAATGGGCATGTGTATATGTGAAACAAATAGAGGTCAGCTCCAATATGACAGCTACAGAAGAGTGACATAGTGCCAACTGTAGGCATAGAAACTATAAGAATTCAGAATTAGGGAAAAATTGAACTCAGGAGCTTACAGCCAAAGGCAGAGAAAACAGATGGTAGGATTGATATAGGTTTGGGACTTTGGATGCTAAGTTTAATAGAAGATTGGCAGAATGAGGGTATTTTGAACACTGAAGAAGGCAATTTTGTAGGAATTGACTAGGATCAGGAGGGAATTCAGTAAAGTTTAGAGTGAAGAGATGGGGTTGATTGATGAGAAGCCAGAAATTTGGGCCTATTCATTTTTGTATTCAGCACAGTGCAGAGCATACAACCCTGTACATAGGGTATGTGCTGAATGAGTAAAAGAAAATCATGTTCCATGACAGAAGAGACATGTTAGGATGCTGTTTTTGCATCGGAGGAATACTGAATGGGAGAGATCAGAAGTGGCCTTGTGTGGTCAAGGCTGTGATGATGTTGGAGAGCCACTGATATGGAGTAGAGATAAACAAGGAATTCTGAGGCTAAATTAATCCAAGATCATCAGCATAAATGTGGCCAGGAGACTAATGGGGAGACATACTGAAGTCATCTGGAAAAGTGAAAGTGGACCCAGCTGGATGGTGTAGGCTCTTAGGAACCTGCTGTTTCATGGTAATGTTCAGTGACTTCCATCCCATGGCAGGTCTGATAGTGTTGTATACATAATGGAAAAGGAAGCAGTAGAAAATCTATGAATGATAGAGCAGAAAATCTGCAGATGCTGTACTGGCAGATTCAGCTTCAGAGACAGGGAGACAACAGGGAGACAGGGAGATGACCGGAAGAGAGGGAGACAGGAAGGCAGGGAGAGAGGCACCATTTCTATCTACCAGGCAGCTTTTAGAGCCAAAGCCAGCTCTCCCCTGTGGCTCAAGCGATAAGGAAAAGGGTTTGTTGGCAGTGATTCCAGACAATTTTCACTCTAGCCGACTCTACCTTCGCATGAACTCCAAAATCATCTTTCAGGCTCGGGGAATTTTTTTTTTTTTTTTTTAAGAAAGGCTTAAAGCATAGTTATGAGCAACATTTAAGACGCAGAACATTCCAGGAAGAATGACATCAAATGGAGAACTGTGCAGGTGAAATCATTTGCCTCTAAGTCACAATGATAGATTATCATTGAAGCAGTAAGGAAGCCAGAAAGAGAACCCAGGAAGCCTGACTCATGATGCTCCTCCCTTAGTTTTACAGGGAGAGTTGTTTTAAATGGGTAGGTCTGGGTCATTTAGTTCACTTGGTTAAATCAAGGTGCTAATGAGGCCAAGCCTGTGATTTTGCTCACCATATGAGTCAGTTTCAAAGGCTAACTGACTTCCCCAGCTACAGGCTAAATCTCATGAAATTTTTGCATTTTTTAGCTAGAATTTCTATAACACTTTAGGATTTGCAAAGTACATGTCTGAGGCAGAATTTGAATTCAGGTCTTCCTGATGCCAAGTCACCATCAACACAGCCTAGTGGATAGGTGGTATAGGGAAATTGTGTCAGTGAACTCTATAATGAGACAAGTTCAAATTTAAGCTCCTTGAGGGCTGGGCCCATTTTTGTTTTTGTTTTTCTTTGTATTTCCAGAGCCCAGCAAAGTGCCTGTCACATAGTAAGGGCTTAATAAATGCTTGATGAATAAAAGAATGAATAAATTAGAGGCAATTTGCCAATATACATCGAGGAAGGTAATATCCACATCAAGAGCTGCCTAAGCAGATGAAATCATAAGTCCAGACAGCCTCCCCTCCAAAAAAAAAAAGAATTTCATAAAGGTAAAGCATCATATGCTTTCTCACTAAAAAAAAAAAAAAAAAAAAGGCATGGCCACCGGAATGCAATATGAAAATACAATGACTGTTTCAGGATAAAACCCAACAAAGCCCTCTTCCTATCTTCCAAAGGCTATGCTTTGAAATCTTAGGTTCTGAACATTCTTATGTTGCAGGACTATGCAAAACACAAATGATGGAGCTGATGAGTTATGAGAAAGTCTGTCCTCCCCTTGCAGTGACAGTAGATAATTAGCAGATTAAATGTAAACTCCCATACATGACTGATGCTAGCTCTCCAGAGAGAGCTTGGCAGAGCAGCTTGAAATCTTGGCTGGATCTACCCTCACTGTCAGATACTTTAGGCAGAATAATAGTTCCCGCTTTCTCAGCTTTATCTCTGATAATATCTCTGCTTCAAGGACTTTTTGTGTCGGTTACAGAAACAGTCGCAGATGACAGTTGTAGAATTACTGATGAGTTAGGGTCCAGATTAAAAGGACCGTTTTTTTACAATGTGAGAAATTTGGGGTTCAGGACCTTTAGGAACACAGATATTCTCTCCAAAGATATATCCACCATGCACAAACTGGAAAGGTCCCAAGGCAGTATACCGGGGCCATTTGCTAACAGGGCCCTTTATTTTAAAGATTCAGATATACCCTAAAGGTCAGGCCATACCCTTGAAGCAATAAATGCATGCAGAGAAAGCCTCATGCAGTATAATACAGGTGGGCATTAGGCTGATCTCCAAGCCTGAGCTTAGTTAATGGGGCTCTCTGCATCAGCAGCACATATTAATGTTCCAGCAGTAACAATTGCTTTCAGAAGGATTTGCCAATGGCTCCGAGAGTCTAGGGGAAAAGTTGGTGGGATCCTGGGAGAGTTAGAGGCTGAAGGTTTTGACATGTCTAACTCCCTGAATTAGGAAACTAATGAGCTGCTTACAAGCTTTAAGGACATTCATCTATGTTTTCCAAATCTCATCTCCAGTCGAATCCTCACCCAGATCACAATGGCAACAGCCTGGCTATAAAGAGAGTGTGTTGATACGTTTCCTATTTCCACCTGTCAATTAAAGAGAAAGCTGTGATTTGGAAACTCTGTGGAGGTTTGGGAGGCAATTTTAGGTCATGTGGGTTGCAGATCTTTCTGGCTGAAGCCTATCAAGGAATCCAGATTCCAGAAATCACTCAAGTCACTTGAAAATGTTTTGTAAAATGCTCAGTGAAATAAGGCTTACCTTAACTCTTGGGGGAGGAAATGGTTCATTGATGCCTTTTATTTTTGCATGACAAGCATTTCTGGATAAATCCCTCAGGTGATGCACCCTTCTCCCCTTACCCCTGACTAAATGCCTTGTTGTAACAAAGAAAAAACAGTGGGAACAAAAATGACTGACCCGGTGATCACATGTGAGGCTGTAGGCAGCCATGTGCCCTGGCTGTCCTTGCATCTTGGCTGAGAAGAAGGAAGTTTCACTCTCTCCTTTGGGATCATTATTTGTTTTCCAATTACTCAGAATTCAGTTTTCTTTTGCTGTTGTTTTCCTGTACGGTGTTGTCGTCATTGTTTGCATTAATCTCTTTCTCATACTCATTTCGCTCTGTAGTAGTTCATACGATATTTCTCTAAATTCCTCATATTTGTCATTTTACTGCATAGTAATATTCTATTACATCCATGTACCATTACTCGTTCAGCCATTCCCTACTGTATGGGCATCTGCTTTGTTTCCAGTTCTTTGCTATCACAGGAAAAAAACATGCTGCTCTGACTGTTTGGGAGTAAATGGGGCTTTTCTTTCTCTTTGGACTTTACTTTGTGAACCTTTGCAAAATCCTTTGCGGAGCAGAGGAAATGTAGGATTATCAATCCAATAAATAAAAAAGAAGTTCACCTAAATCAAATTTAGGTTATTCATTAGATATAGTATTGGGTTTATTTATTTTAAAATGTTACACGATGCCTTTTGGTTCTATGTCATAGTCATTTCCAGATATACCCCACCTCCACCTTGGAATCAAAACAGTTGAACAAGATCGACTAATACAATGAGCAGCTCAGAAAATGTATGCAGCATCCTGCCTCTGTTGTCTTCTACCTCTGCCAAGAAGGAAAGAAATTGTATTATCTGTTCTCTGGGATATGAACTTGGTTTGAAACTTGTTCTCTGCTTGTGATTTGCTTGGTTATAACAACAATGGTAGTTGATATTCTAGTTTCCAAAGTACTTTACATATATTAACCCCATGAGATAGATTGTACTAGTGCCATTTTCACCCATTGTACAGATTAGTAAATTGAGTCTCAGAAAGGGAATGTGACTTGCGCAAGGTTACACAGACAGTAAGTGTTAAAGCTAGGACTACAAGCCAGGTCTCATGATTCTATACCCAGCACTTTTCCCCCTTCACCATGGCTGCCTCCATAATTATTATTGTCTGCTTCTAAAATAGTCCTGAGTGATTCTCAGGATGAGACTTATACTAACTCTTAAAGTATCATGTTGGAGTGAATGTTTATAGGTGAAGAATATATTTCCAATAGAGGCAAATGAATTAATCTTAATCATATGGCATTGACTTAAATGTCAAGCAAATGATAGGTCATATATTCTCCAAAAGACAAGTGGGTAGATTTCATTGCCTTTGGTTGACTTTTTTATTACAATTTTTTACATTTTATTAAACTTTTTCTACTCCTGACCCCTTCATTGCTTCTTAAACTGTGGGTAGCAAGGGTCATGACCCACAGTTTAAGAAGCCAAGGTCTAAAGCAAGAAAGGGAGACTTGCTTGCCCTGATCCCAAAGTATGTGTTGGAATCCCTGCTGGCCCCCAATTCTTATGAAATCAAAGGTTCATCTTTTTGATATTACCATCCTACTGGAATTACTCTATGGTAACAAGACATGGAACAAAACTGGCTTCAAACAACAAAGAATGTGTATTACTCCCAAAGCAATGGAGAGGTACATGGTGGGTATGAGCAGACTATGGCTTCTAACCAATAATGAAGTCCAAAGAAGAAAGAAGTAAAGGGCATTATCAAAGAAAGGAGAGGAGGGGGAAGAGGGGAGGAAAGGTGAGGAAAGGAAAGGAAAAGGAAAAAGGACATCATCGAGGAAAAGAAGTTGGGCAGATTCCTGGCAAGAATGGAGAATGACAGGGAGATAGGCAGAGAGCTCCACTGGTATCCTCATGGTGTCAGGAGAAAACAAAGTGCTGGGGTTGGGAGATTTTTGTGAGGGCATAGACCAGAGTCATGGAGGATGGGCAGGGGAGGATGAGGTGTGATATATACATTGTTGGAGGAACAGTGGAATTGATGAGATCACAGATTCATCTGAGAGACAAGAATGTGAATTGTAATCTCACATGATATACATTGTGTGTCTGTGTGTCTGTCTGCGTGCCTCTGTCTGTGTCCGTGTGTCTGTCGGTCTGTGTGTCTGTCAATCTGTATGCATCTGTGTCTGTGTGTCTGTGTCTGTGTGTCTGTCTGTGTATGTTTCTCTGTGTGTCTGTCTGTGTGTGCGTCTGTCTGTGTCTCTGCGTCAGTCTGTGTGTATGCCTGTCTGTGTGTGCGTCTGTCTGTGCGTCTGTCTGTGTGTCTGTCTGTCTCTCTGTCTGTGTGTCTGTGTCTGTCTGTGTGTCTGCCTGCCTTTGTCTGTCTGTATCTTTCTGTCTGTGTGTCTGTCTGTCTGTGTGCCTGTCTGTTTGTCTATCTGTCTGTGTGTCTGTGTGTCTCTCTGTGTGTCTCTCTGTCTGTGTGTCTTTCTGTGTCTCCTTCTGTCTCTGTGTGAGTGTCTGTGTGTCTGTCTGTCTTTATCTGTCTGTGTCTGTCTGTGTGTCTGTTTGTGTGTCTGTCTGTCTGTCTGTCTGTGTCTGTCAGTCAGTTTCTGTCTGTCTGTCTGTC
>NW_020954681.1:116055-275932 GCF_900497805.2 Vombatus ursinus
TGTCTGTGTGTCTGTCTGTGTGTCTGTCTGTGTGTCTATCTGTGTGTCTGTGTGTTTGTCTGTGTGTCTATGTGTCTGTCTCTGTCTGTCTTTTTCTGTGTCTGTGTCTGTCTGTCTGTGTCTTTCTGTCCATGTCTGTCTCTCCATGTATGTCTGTCTGTGTCTGTCTGTCTGTCTCTGTGTCTGTCTGTGTGTCTGTCTGTGTCTCTGTGTCTGTGTCTCTGTGTCTGTCTGTGTGTCCGTGTCTGTGTCTGTCTGTCTCTGTGTCTGTTTCTCTCTGTGTGTCTGTGTCTGTCTGTGTCTTGTAATAAATTTTAATAAATTGTAAATAATAAATAATAAATTGTAAAAATTGTAAAATGCAATCGTAATAAGTAGAAAAAGGTTAGTAAGCCCTATTCTAGATGAAAGGTGCCAAACTCAAATAGAAAAACCAATCCCTTTGGGCAACATATTTATTTAGAAAACCACAAATTAACAGTATCTGTGTTTTATTGTATTTTTATTTATTTTGTTTAGTATTTTCCAATTTTACTTTAATCTGGTTGGGCTATAATTCAGAGTTTTATGGTTTTTGACATCTCCATTCTAGGTGACTTTCTGAGACTCTCAGTCTTAGAGAAGGAACCAATGTGTGCAGTGGTAGGAGTCTTCTCAGACAAGAGTCCTCCACATCAATGAAATCCCAAGTCCAGTCATCCCTATATCTTGGGGTGAACAAAAGAGCTTTCAAATTTTACCAGAGCAATTCAGCTCACTCTTCTCTTCCTTTTCCTCTCTGGGTCCAACTCATTATCTGTGTGCACTGTACTGATATACTGGCTATTAGACATGAGCTCAAGTTTACATTCAAACATATTGAACTTGAGCCTTGGCAATTTTCCTCCACTTGGATGTTATTTTGTAGATGGACGGGCCAAACTCCTTTGAATGATTACTGATCTTTTTCAAGAGAATCTGCAATATTCTGGGGCCTGATGCAATTGGCTCAATGTCATCTGAAAACAGAAGCACTGAAAGATCCTACCATCCACAACAAATTCCTCTTTAACCTGAACTCTACACTAGACTCAGCACTATTCCAGTGGCAAAAAGCTTTGGCAAGCATTCATCTCCCTGCTTTCTGTATTGCTTCATGTTTATCATCAAAGCATTATGAAACAGGGTTTCTGTCACTTTGCAATCATCACTGCTCCCATTTCTAGCCCCAAAGTCCTCTTCAGTAACAAAGTGCAGTTAAGGCAAACCAAACAACACTTTGACCATATCTGACAGCGTATGCCTCGTTCTGTTCTTGAAACTATTCACTTCTTTGCATAGAAGAAGTAAATGAGTTTGCTCATCAACCCTCTAGAGTTAGAATTGGTCACTGCATTGCTCTGGATTCTGTTGTCTTTTAATGTCATGGGCCTTCATATTGGAGTGATCACTGTGTATGTTATTACTTTGATTCTACTTAGTGTTCTCTGCATCAGTTCAGATAAGTCTTTTATATTTGTCCAAATTTTTTGGCCTTCATTTTTTATGGCATGCCAACCTGCCACAACATTCACATATGCCATTTCCTATTCAGCAGGCACCCATTTTGCTTCCAGGTCCTCACAACCACAAAAATGTTGCTATTAATATTTTGATAAATAGGATATCTCAAAAGTCTTAGTGCAATTTTAAGCTTTAATAATTTCAGAAGTATAAGTGCTACAAACTTACAAAAGAGAACATTTGGAAGGTTATTTTTTTAACTTTTAAAATCTTGATACATTTCTTATGAAAATTTAACATGATCTCTCTCTTGCATTACACACCTCTGTAGTTAATTTTCAAATTTTGTGTAACAACACACCTGCTGTTCTGTGTCTGAAGGATCACATTTGTAAGCCAAAGAATGAAGTTTTAATGAATACACAACAGTTTTGATGTGACACCACAAGAAAAAGCCCAATGGAGATAAATTGTGGCTCAAGTGGCTATGCAAAAGTACCTCCTCTACAGATCCACCAGTAGGAGAAAACGTCATTCCCAAGTGTCCCCTTTATTTTGTTATATATTTCCCAATGACATTTTAAGCTGACATTAAACACTTGGGAGTGTTGGGGGACTCATTTTGACACCTCTGGACTAGAGGATCTCCAGGGAACTGTTCCAGCTCTTAATCCTATGAATCCCAGATTCCTTACCCTTAGTCTCTTTGTCTTGACCAAGTGCTAATCAAGTTATTGTTCTACTCTCCTTTCCCTGTTTTGCTTGCTCCCTGTAACCACTCTGGGTCCACGTGCTATTCCTGAGTGATTTTCCACCTTGAGACCCCACTCTTGAGCAATGTGGGTTGGTCATTAGCTCTGTAAGGACACAGGGACTGGTTACCCTGTCTGCCTCCTGATTCCTGAATCCCACATCATGACTCAAGTATGATGAACCTGTAGGTTCTTATTACTTGATGATGTCTGGTGCCCGTAAGGCTCAAACTTTACCTGTGATTTTCCCAGAGGGGTATTTGGTGAATTGCTCGGGCAACCTAGTGGTATACTGCGGCCAGTCTGTGACCCTGCTCATAAACCTCCTGGCAAAGGTGACCAGAAGTATAGTACTTGGCTTCAAAGTTCACAATGAAAACAACAATTTATGAATTCAGAGCTGTCCATCCCAGCCCCAACTTTTCCTACTCCTGAGCTCTCTTGGCTTTTTGGGCAAGGACTAGTTTGGGTAGTGCTGTCAAGTGAGGAGGAGAAGGAACACATAGAGAGGAAGTCAGAAAGTGGATATTTGGGGGATGTTTTGGGGCATTGCCTGGTGGAGAGGCCAAAGCAATTCTCTGGCTTGTTTTAATATTGTTTTAATGTTACAAAAGTTTAGACAAATCTGTTTATAGAGTAATTTTTTAAGTCTTTGTTAGAGGCTTCAGCAAAAAAGAAATAGGCAGAACAAATATTTCAAAACCCAACCCTTCATCAAAAATATGAGCGTACACAAACAGTCATCCTTCAAAATGTTCTCTGCACTTATTACCTCCCCAGAAACAGTTCCTGGACTGATTGCTGGCATTGAGATGTTAAAACACTTGAATAGATTGGATAAAAAAAAAACAATCAGGGTAATGACATTCTGGAAAGGACTTGTTGCCTTCTTTGCCGATTACATTAAATAGAAACCAAAAGGATATAATTTTGTATGCCTGCTCTATAACCAAATCATCTTAGATTTTCTCACTAAAGAAGACCTTAATTTTTCTTTTATAAATTAGTATTTTAAGAATAGAAAATAGTCATGGGTTGGATTTCACTTAACATATTATACCTTCACTTGAAATTAATCAGAAAATAAAAATTCAAATAACCTAACACATGGTCTGCCTTGGGAAAACCTTCCTTGCATCTTGCTAGCTCACACTACCATCTCATCATCTGGCCTTCACTGCCATATCCCTCAAAAGAGTAACTAATAATTAGAACCTTCATTTTCTCACCATCAATTCATTCCTCATTTACTTGTTTTCCCCACCATGTAACTGAAGTCACTTTCTCAAACATCATGGTGAAGTCCTCATTGCCAAGTCTAAGGTCCATTCCAGTTCTAAGTCTATGATTCTATAAGCCTGTGATTCACTATAAGCCTGTGATTCAGTGGCCTTTCCCAGATCCTTGTTCAGTTGTTTTAGTCATGTCCAACTTCGTGACCCCATTTTGGGGTTTTCTTGGTAGAGATCCTGGAGTGGCTTGCCATTTCCTTCTCCAGCTCATTTTATAGATGAGGAAACTGAGGCAAACAAGGTGAAGTGACTTGCCCAGGGTCACACAGCTAATCAGTGTCTAAGGTCAGATTTGAACTCAGGTCTTCCTGATTCCAGGCCCTGCACTCTATCCACTGCACCACCAGCTTCCTCTTCCAGATCCTTAAATAGTGCTTAATTGCTCTACACCAGTGGGGTCAAACTCAAATAGAAATGAGGGCCAATAAACCATAAATAAGGATCCCTGTCACTTTCTGCTGATTTAGTAAACCACATACTAACCTTTTCTATGTTCAGTTGCATTTTTATTTATTTATTTTTAAAAATATTTCTCAATGACATTTTAATTTGGTTCTTTCTGCTCTTGGCTTTCATGACTCTATGCTGTTTAGATTCTATTCCTACCTCTTGAGCTGCTTATTTTCTGCCGCTTCGTATTTCTGTCCCGTAAATAACTCTACAATCAACATCTTCCAGCCTACAATCAACCCCTCCCTGGGTTCCACTGCCATAGTTCTAGCAGCTTGCTTGGGCATTTACACATGGATGTCACATTATCCCATCAAAGTCTGAAAAACATGAACTCATACTATTTTTTCCCAAAACTATCTTCTATGGTAGACTTTTCTTTTTACCATAAATGTCAGTGCGACCATAATTCTCCCAATCACCCAGATTTGAAACCTTGAAGTTATCTTTGTCTTTTCTATCAATTAACCAATCATTTGACAGTCATTTATGAAGTGCTTATAATGTGCCAGGCACTGTGCTTAGCACTGGAGATGGAAGGAAAAAGTCAAAATAAAGAAAAAGCAAAAATAGGTCCTGTCCTCAAGTGGCATACATTCTAATGGAGAGACAACCTGAACAGAAATACATAAATTCAAGAATCATATATGGTAGATAGTATTGGACTTTAGAAGGGATGACCCTAGCAACTGGAGGTGAGCCTGGGAAGGGCTAACTCTAGAAGGTGGCATGTGAGCTGAGTCTTACAGGAAGCCAGGGGTTCTAAGAAGCAGAAGTAAAGAGGGAAAATAGCCAGTGAGAAGCAATAGAGATGGGAAAAGGAGTGTAGTATGACAAGTAGTAAGTGGGCCATTGTGACTGAAGAGCATGTGAAAAGGAATAATATCTAAGAAGACTGGAAATGTAGGTTGAGGTTAGGTTGTGAAGAGTTTTGAATGGCAATCAGAGGAGTTTTTATTCATTTCTATCAGTAATAGGGAACCACTGGAGTTTATTGAGTGTATGGGGGAAGGAGGCAGGAGTGACATGGTCAGATCCATAATTAGAGAAATTGAATGAGGGAAAAGCATTTATTAAGTGATTACTATGCACCAATGCTAAGTGCTAGGGATACATATACAAGGAAGTAAGATAGTCTCAAGGCAGCTAGGTGGTGCTGCAGAAGACAGAGCACCAAGGCCTAGAGTCAGGACTCATCTTCCTGAGTTCAAATCTGGCCTTACTAGCTGTGTAACTTTGGGTGAGTCACTTCGTCCTATTTGCCTCAGTTTCTCACCTATAAAATGAGCTAGAGAAGGAATTGGCAAACCCCTCCAATATCTTTGCCAAGAAAACCCCAAATGGGGTCACAAAGAGTTGGCCATGACTAATAAACAACTAAACATCAAAAACAAAGATAGTCTCTGATTTCCTTCTGACAGAGGAAGAAGACAAAATATGAGGGATGGTGGCCAGGGAGGAGTGTTTTGTACAGAGAAGTCAGAGGGAATGGTATTTAGAGTCATGGGGCAATTGATTGACATGCTCCAAACCACTTTGATTGAGGTGGGGGAAGACTAGAGAACCTCTCCCCTCATTCCTAGTCAGTTACCAAGTCTTTTCTTAGTCTTGCTTCACAAGGTCTCTTTGGTCTGACCCTTCTTTTCTATCCTTATTCTCACCACCTATTTCCAGGCCCCAATCACATTTTACCTGGACTATTGCACTCGTTTCAAAAATAGAAACAGTACTTTTAGTCTTACCTGTCTTCCTCCACTCCTGTAGCTACACCATTCTCTAATGAATATCTTTCAGACAACACTTGACACCTGCCTTGCCTCCCCATCCTGACAGGGAATAGGGTTATCCAGAAGGGGCCAAGACTAGAAGTCCAGCCAAATGGGATGATTCTGGGAAAATGAGATGAAAAGTCCAAGGAACTTAGCTAAAGCATGAAAAGTAGAAAGTAGACATAGTAGATATAGGTATGCAGGATCTGGAGTCCAGGAATGAAGAGCACTAGGGAGCAAGGTTGGGGAACTGGGATCTTAGGTAACAGTCATTTGTCCTCTGCCTTCTAGATTTGCCAGTTGTAATCAGAAGGAACCTTTGAGGGCAGGGACCATGCTTTGTAACTTTTTTGTATTCTCCACAGAACTAGGCACATAGTAGGTACTCAAATACTCAGTCCTTTAGACTGAGTGTTAACTATATGTAAGACTTTATAGTGTGATTACACTGATATAATCATGGTTCTAGATCTCTCTCTCTCTCTCTTTCTCTCTCTCTCTCTCTCACACACACACACTCACGCGTGTGCACACACACACACAAAATAAAAAATAAAAAATAAGAGGATCATAAGTGAATCCTACACCTAATTATGTCTTCATTCAATAGTTAGTAGTATTAAAGGATAATGACATTGAGTACTTACTAAGTGCCTATCAGGGGTGGGAAACCAAAGGATTCAGTCAAAAGCCCACACTTAAGTATCTAGATAGCCTCAGGGCCACAGGTTCCCCACCCCTGGCCTAATTCTTTGGAGAATACATACACACATACATACATATATGTATATGTATATACACATATATGTATGTATGTATATATACATATATATATACACAAATAGATACATAGATATAGATATCTTAAAAGCTAGTTTCAGATCTAAGGCATACCTACATAAAACATTTAAAGAACTGTTCAAGACATTACATTAATTGTTAAGATGAGTGGAAAGTGAAGTAATGCAATTGGAAGATTTCTGAGCCATAGATATTGGCCAAATGAAATGGATTTCAAGCAGACATGCCCATGGCTCCATCCATTGGAAAGTGAGCAGGGTCACATTCTTTCTGCTCACAGTGTCCCTGTATCTGAGAACAATAGTATTTGTCTGTACACTTAGATGGAAAAAATGGGGAAAATAGAGACTGGATGAGATAGAAAACTCCCAAACAAAAGAGCTGTTGTCTTCCTTTTAGTAGGGGGGCAGGGAGAGAGAAGAGAATTAAAAATTCACAGCAAGAACACTTTGGGTTCCAACAAGATGTGAAAGGTGACATTATAATGTTTGTGTCACTTGGCATGAAAGATTGAATCTTGGGTTTCTTATTGATTAGATGGGGATCATAGTAAGTGCCTTGCATATTTTGCAAAATTTCAGAATTTCAAGCAACATTACAGGCCGTATAGTCCAACCCCTTCCTAAATATAAATCCCTATGACACTGTCACCAACAAGTGTACATACATCCAGTTTCTACTTGAAGACCTCTCAGGAGAAATCCACTGCCTCAGTTTCCTCTCTCTTCTGTTAAATGCCCTCAGGTTCTTTCTAGCTTTAAATCAATGGTCTTTTGAACCTATGACCTTCTGTGGCAGCCAATTTGACTTTTAGACAGCTCTGATGGTTAGGAGATATTCCTAAAACATAGAACTTACCTTGCCTCTCCCCATTCAAAAATCGTCTGTGGCTCCCTATTCCTGCTAATAGAAAATAGAAAATTCTCAATTTGACATTTAAATCCTTCCACAATCTAGTTCCCACCCACCTTTCCAGTCTTATTTTCTATTACTCTCCTTCACTCTCTAATCTGAATGCTAGCTATTTCATATATGTGGCTGTCCATTTCCTGTATCTACCATTGTACCAGTATTCCTGCCCTCCCTCTGAATCTTTGCCTCCTGGGATCCTCACATTTTTTCTAAGTACAGCCCATGCCTCACCTACTGCACCAGATCCTTCAGTTATTAGTTCCCACCCCTTGAAATTACTTGGCAATTATGTAGCTGTGAATATGTGATCTCCTCCTTATTGAACATCAGTTTCTTGATAGCAGGGACCATTTTGGTCTTGGGATTATACCTTCAGAGCTAGGCATAATATACCTAACAGTAGCTGGCTATATCTAAAACTAGATATCTAACAAATGTTTGTGGACTTGGATGAAAGAACATAAAGACGCCTCCTGCCACAGTGCTTTGGTGAAAAAATAAACATAATTACCTAAACAAAATACCTTTCTAAAAATTAGATTTTTTTGCTTCCTTTTGTTTTACATTGCCTAGCTATCTCCCTGAAAGCCTTCCCAGAAAACCATCTATTATGATGAAGAATTAAAAAAAAAAAGGAAAAGAGGAAAAGGGAAAAAAGTCAGCAAAAATTACTGATACATCAAAAATGTTCAGTATCCAATGACTGCCTCCCACTCACCACCCATGTCTTTGATCAGTACAGATGAGGGTAAGGTGTATTCTCATATCTCTTCTTTTGGGTTACGTTTGTTCTTTATAATTTGGCCACATTGATTTTCAACTTTTGTGGGTGTTGTTTCCATTTACATTGTTATTAATTATATTGTTTTCCTGGCTCTGCTTACTTCACTCTGTATCAGTTCATATAAGACTTTCCATGTTTCTCTGTATTCATCATGTTTATCATTTCTTATAGCACAGTAATATATTCCATTACATTCATATAACACATTCTGTTTAGCCATTCCCCATTCGATGAGATCTACTTTGTTTCTAGTTCTTTGCTACTATAAAAAAAATGCTATTTTGGTGTATATTGGGTAATTCTTTTTGTCATTGACCTTCTTGGGGTGTACACCTAGGAGTAGAATCTCTGGATCAAAGGGTATAGACATTTTAGGCACTTTGTGTGTAGAATTCCAAATTGCTTTCCAGAATGGTTGCAGTAATTCACTGCTCACTCAATAAGAGTGAATTAGTGTGATTGTCTTTCCAGAACCCCTCCAACATGGACTATTTTCTTTTTTTTGTTATGTTTGCAAACTTGCTGAGTGTGAAGTGAAACCTCAGGGTTTTTTAATTTGCATCTTTTTTATTAATGATTTGGAACATTATTTTACATGGGTTGTTAACAGTTTGCAATTCTTCTTTTGAAAACTCATATCCTTTGACCACTTATCTATTGGAGAATGACTTTTAGTCTTAAACATTTCTGTTAGTTGTCTATATATCTCAGATATCAAACCTTATCAGAGATATTTTATAACAAAGATGTCTTCTCAGTACTCTGCTTCCTTCCTTAGCCTAGATGCATTAAATTTTTTGGACAAAAGCTTTTCAACTTCACATAATCACAATTATCTATTTTAGCTTTCATCAATGTCTCTGTCCCTTTAAAAGTTCATCTCCTACCTACACCTATGAAAGGTATGTGACCTGCTTCTCTTATTTTTTATAGCATGATCTTTAATATTCACATCACTTATTTATTTTGAATTTGTTGAGAAACATGGTGTAAATGCTGGGCTAAGCCTAATTTCTTCCAGATCGATTTTCAGTTTTCCCAGAAGTTCTAATCAAATAGAGAGTTCTTTCCTGAGTAATTTATGTATTAGAGCTTATCAAACATTGGTGGTTACTGAGTTACAAAATAATTTTTTGAACATGAGATCTCAAGAACTCTCCACTCAGATGTTACTTAGAAGTCACCTGCAGTGCTAAGGCAGCCTTCTTTCTGTTGAAAGGAAGAAAGAAGCTGCTTATCTTTCTCACATGCATGAGCCAGAGATTTCTTTTCTCTAAGTCCAGACCAAATGGCCAAGGGTCTTCAGTCTCACTTGGGAGCTCCCATACTTGCCCTGAGAATTGTTCCCTTGGTGTGTGTGTGGCAAAGTATGTTGTCTTGGCTGTTTCCAGGGCAGCATCTCTCCCCAGTCTGAACCAGCTGATCATGTGTTGTGTATGTTTTCCACCTCAGCGTGTACCTACAATAGTCATACCACCCCCCTGCCTTTATAGTTGAGCTTACTTTAGAGGTTTTTTATCCTTTAGAATACTCACCTTTTTTTTTCCAGTTTGGGTTCCTTTGCTAACTGGACCTAATTTTTAAGGTGTCAAACCTCTTTGGTCTTATTTGAGATTCAATTTAACCGTAGCAAAACAAGACATTTTTTGATTAGTTAAATAGACCTGTATGATTTAAATTAGAAATGACCCAAACTACATATTTTCCCTGAGCTTTTGCACAGGGAACCCTGAGGAAGCAAGAATAGTGGACAGTTTGTTTTGATATTATTTATTTAAATAGAGTTTGATTTTTAATATTCACTGAACAGCTTAACTTTTTAGAGGGGAGACTTGCAGACTTTAGGTTCTTGTCTAACTTCATTTTGTTTTTAATTTTTATAATGCTTGGGAGTCTGTTATTTGACTCACACCTAAGTAGCTGAGGTTTTTAATATAAAGTTTCAATATCAAGGCTTTAAAAACTTTAAAAACAAGCTTAAGGTTCAGAGACAGACCAGCATTTGACATGCTCTCTGCCTTCAGCTGTTCTTGAAGGTTGAATACCAATGAGGAACATTTATAGCATCCCATTTTTTACCCTCTACCAATGGAAAGAAAAGGAAAAAAAACCATTGCATTGTTTTGACCCATGGTCCTGCTCCATAGCCTTCATTCCATGAGTCAGTGATTGTGAAATAATTTTTATTCTGTGAAATGACTTATTCATTGAGGAATGTGTGGAGTTGGGGAGGAAAAACAGTACAATTTACATATTCTTTGGCTTTTTCAGCAATGGGCTTGAAGTCACTTTCTCTAGATTCCATCCTCAAAATAAATGATGCCATTGGCAGTATTTGATGTCATTTCAAAATTCTGAAACAGGGTTATGCTTTGATACTTCAGTGGAGATGAGATATTGTTAATGCGGATGTCCCTTCCCCCAGAGTAGCCCCTCTACACCTTCTAATTCTTTGAGACTTTTGTCCAAATCCTCCCATAAATTTCCCATCAAGGAGTCACATAGTGGGCCAGAGGCCTTCCTCTAGAATTCAGGGGTGGGGAACCTGCGACCTCGAGGCTATGGGGTATAGCCTTTTGACTGAACCCAAGTTTTACAGAACAAATCCTTTTATTAAGGAAATTTGTTCTGTGAAGTTTGGATTCAGTCAAAGGGCTACATTTGAGGACCTAGAGGGCCACATGTGGCCTTGCGGCTGAAGGTTCTCCACTCCTGCTCTAGATTGTGGGCTCTGAACGTGGCATCTGTGAACTTGTTGTTTTTTAATAGTTGTGTTTCAATGTAATTGGTTTCTTTTGTAACCCTATATATTTTATTTTAAGTATTTAAAAACCTTATTCTGAGAAGTGGTCCAAAGGTTTCACAAGACTGTCAAAAAGGACCATGACGTCAATGAAGAACTCCTACTTTAGGTTAAGTTGGAGTGTGTGGGTGCCTATCTGGTGCCCTACCCTGGGTAAACTTTATGGGAAAAGGACTGATCACAGATAGACTTCCAGTCCCCTTTCTCTCCTACCTGGAAGCCTCATATCTGTCTGGTGCATCTGTATTTTCATCAACTTGCCCATCATATCACTACCCACAAGTTCACATGGCTGGGCAGGATCAATGTTTTCTAAGCAGGTATTCCTCCTGCAAGGCCCTGAACAGAGGCCTGCAAGGTTGCTTGCATTGGCTCTGTATGCTTGGTATATTGTGTGGGCTGGGAGTGAGGCTGGTGAAAGGGAGCTTTATGTATTGAAGTTCTATACAGTTATTTAATGTGGCCTTTATTTTATGCTGTTTCTATCACCATATCTTCTAAGCTCAGCTTTAATTTCTCTCAATTTGGCCCTGAGTGCCTTCTTTTGAGACTTATTTGGAGAAGTATGTGGAAAAGAACTCTTCTGCCATTTTGCTAATCATGTCCCAAGGGCCCCCATCCTTCCATTTAGCTACAACTTTCTTATGTCTTCTAGTTTGATTTATAATGAGAACAATGCTCAATAGTGATCAAGATTGATACGGTTCACTTCCCTCAGTAATATATCAACTCAATGATTTCTGGATAAAGCTCACACACACATTTAGAGTACCAACAACTGTTAATGTTTATAGACAACCCCCTCCTTCCCCTTCTCTGCGATTCTGTGATAGAAGCACACAGAAATGAGAGCTATTCTTATTTGCCTTTGTTGCATGGGTTTTCATTGTCAAAAAAGTCTATACCTTATAGCCAACCAACTGGAAATGAACAGCCTCTCCACATTTAGCTAGGCCAGGTCTCCATTTCAAGCTGTTACTAAGAACGTGTTTAAACTTGTCTAATAATAATATCTCACCTTTACATAATACATTGTAGTTTATGAAGTACTTTCCTCACCAATGACCCTTTGAGGTAGGTAGAGTTAGTATAGATATTACTGTATGCACTTGAGGAAACTGAACCCCAGAGAAAGAAACTGACTCACTTGAGGCACATTGCTAATAAAGTTTCAGAGCTAATACTTGAACCCAGGCTTTGTGATTGCAAGCCTAGTGATCTTTCTTGACTTAAAAGGTCAAATGAAAGGTACTCCAACTCGAGGTGAAGCTTATCAGTAGGGAAAGAGGTGACTCTCTAAAGCCCAATCTGCAACCCATCAATTTCATCACCTAGAATGCAAGAGCTAGAAAGAACCTTGGAATTCGTAGAGTCCTATGCCCATGTTTTGCAGATACTGAAGCTGAGGTCCAGGGAGCTTGAGGCTTTACCAAGTTCACCTGCCTGCTAAGTAGAGACTTTGTATGATCATTTTTGCAATGACCACATGGCTTGGATGAATATACAACCATCAAATATTTGATACCATTGATGAATGGCATCACTGCCTTCCTGCTTACTTTCTTCATATTTTACAGACGAATAAGAGAAATGAACTTGAGAAATAAGATGAAATAAGATGAAACTGATGAAGTTGGACATCAGAGTTAAAGGAAATATTGTAAAAGACCGTCTCATCTCCTAACTATAAGTCAATCTTAGAGACTCAGTATCAAAACCTATTCTCATAACATTACATGTATTTTAATAGGCTGCTTGGTACTTTATGAGAAAATTTACATCTCCTTAGCAGAGTACTACCTGAAAGCAGAGGACTGGCTTAGATGATCTTCCATTTCTGTAAATTTCAGCATTTTCACTTGTAAAATGTTGCATTATTCTAAGTACATTCCTAAGTATGATCTCTCAGCCTCCAGTTCATTTGAAAAATATCTGGGGGTTTAACTGAGTTGCAAGCTCAATATGAGTCTATAGTGTGATATGACAGCCCACCTCCAAAGCTAATGTGATCTTAAGCACTAGTTGTTTTTTTTGTTTTTTTGTTTTTTTTGGTTTTTCGAGGGGTTTTTTTTGGTGAAGCAGTTGGAGTCAAGTGACTTGCCCAGAGTCACATAGCTCGTGAGTGTTACGTGTTTGAGGCTGGATTTGAACTCAGGTCCTCCGGACTCCAGGGCTGGTGCTTGATTCACTGCACCACCTAGTTGCCCCAAGTGTGATCTTAAGCAGTCACAGAGGTATAGTATCTATGAATAATTTGGAGTTCCATGTTCATGTTTAGTCACCACATTTTAGAAAGGCCATTCATAAGCTGGAAAGATTCCAGAAGATTCCAACAACCCAGAGTTCAGGAAGGGTTAATCTGGAATGAAAAGACATGAGAGATAAAGGAAACATGATAACTACATTTGAAGGACTATCAGGTTGAAGAATGATAAGATTGGTTTAAGGTTGAAGCAAGGAAAAACCACATAACAATTGTTGCTGTTGTTCAATCATTTTTCAATTACGTCCAACTCTGTGATCCCATTTGCGGTTTTCTTGGAAAAGATACTGGATTGGTTTGCTGTGTCCTTCTCCAGCTCATTTTACAGATGAGGAAACTGAGGCAAACAGGGTAAAATGATTTGCCCAGGGTCACACAGCTAGGAAGTGTCTGAGGCCAGATTTGAACTCATGAAGATGAGTTTTCCTGACTTCAGGCTTGTCACACTATCCACTGCACTACCTAGCTGACCTCCATGGCAATTACAGCTTCCCAAAAGTGGAATAAGTTCCCTTGAGAGATGATGGCTTGTCTCTTACTGGAGGTCATTGCTGTTGTTTGTCCTTTCTTCTCAGAGTGGACCATGACATCAGGAAGGAAATGTCATGACTCGCAAGTAAATTGGATTTAAGTGAGGGAGGGCTGTGCAAGGTCACCAGCCTCACTTTCTCTTCTGGAGCCATGTGGGTCCAGTGGCCAGATATCAATCAGGATGACTGGAGAGGGTCCAGGATGCAGTGGGAGACCTTGGCCTTTTCAAGCTGAGGTCTTTCCCAGGTTTTAGTTCATCTAAGGCAATGTCCATTCAGTGATTAAGGCTAAGTAAGAAATGAGGCAAAGAGTGGCCTCTCTTACCTTGTAAAAAATAAAATAAAATCAATCTGGGAGGGGAAGATTCTCAGGGTTTCTTGGCAAAACAGAAACAATTGTTATTTACACTCACTCTGTGCCATCAAAATCCAAACAATGACCACGTGAGGCTTGGGCTGGGACCTGTTTTTGGCCAATCAGTGAGAGCCAGAATGATTTGGGTTTAAAGCATGGTCCATGGAAAAGAAATCTAGCCCATAAACCTCCAGATCTCTTGCTAGCTTTTGATGATCAAAATTTATATTTCATTGGGCAGAGCACCTGTAGATAAGGGTACATTATTCCCTATGTGCACAGGGAGAAGAGGGAGAGGAGGGAGAGGAGAGATAGGAGGAAGGAAGAAAGGAAGAAAGGAAGAAAGGAAGGAGCTGCATTGCTCAACTGGAACTGGCTAGTTGGGTCCCCCAGTGGGGCAGCAGGTGGTCATTAAGCAAAGGCTGGAGGCCCACTTGTTAAGGCTATGGTAGAAACCGTCCTTTTTCTGATGTAAATTGAGCCAGATGATGACTGAGGTTGCATGCAGCTCTATAACCTGGATTTTCATATACCTCATAGGGTTGGTGTGAAATCCAGTGAGATGATATACATAAAGTGCTTTGTAAGCTTATGTAAACGTAGTCTGTGAGCTGTTGGCATTATTATTGCTCAGCTGAGAAAAACCAAAAATGTACACACTGTCATTTCATAGTTCTCTTCGTTCTGTCCCTCACATCATCCTGCTTTCTCTGTCCATTGCCTGATATTAATATAATAATTATAATTATTTGGACAGTAATTATTTGTGTAAAAACATAGCCATTTGAAATAAAAGAGATGGGACCCTATGTCACTATGTCTAGTCCATGAATAATAAATATTTCCTTGTCTATTTGCTTTTCTTGCTATGCAAATGCTATAGTGCAGATTTTAACTGGAAGAGTATGCCATATCTATCTGTCCACCATATGGTTTTCATAGATAACTATAGCATAATTGGTTAGAATCAAGCTCCTGACACCAATATGCAAATATTTTCAGAATAAATTGTGTTTCTGCCATAGTTTCCTTCTGCACCATTGATTGAAATATGAATGCTTAATAATAGCTCTATCTGAATAGTTTGTAATTGCATTCATTCTCAATTGTCTACACTCGCTAGTCAGATGCTAACAAGGAAAAATTCCTGGTCAAACACATCGCTTGAATCCAGCACAAACCCAGGAAGAACATTAGGGTTGTGATTACTTGTATTTGGCTAGCATTGAACTGCACGTTTCTCAGCAAAACCACCATTATGAGACAGAATCCAGGACTTGCAAGGTTAAGGTTCACTGGAATCTTTGGTAAAATACAGTATTTCTTCTTCAAAAAGAGGCCCCTGTTGCTCTAGCACATGTGGCTTTCCTCCGTGATACCTTCTGAACTCTTTTCCCTGACTGCTCAGCTGCCTTCTTTTAATTAACGTCACTTAGTGATTCTTGCTCTCTCATTTACCCTCTTCCTCTTGCTTTCTCTGACCTTTCCCAACCTGCTCACAGTCAGTCTGAGCTAGGCCTTGTCAGCCATCCTATAGGATCCTTCCATTCAAAACACTGGCAATGCCTTGCCTTGGCCTGATCAATGTGAACACCTGCTATTCAGAGGTTAGTTTCTCTACAGTTGTCAAAGCAGTTAAGGGTTCCCATGTAATTGTGATCATTCTTTCCCTGTGGCTCCTCATTGTGCACTCTGTTAATTACCCTCGTTTGTCCATAGGGGGCATATGCAAATAGAAACAGCTGCATTTCCCAGCAGCTGCCCTTAGTGGACAACTTTGTTGTGGCCAATCCCGAGGCTGTAGATACAAAAGCTGCACTGGAGGTACCCACTAATGACAGCTGCTGGGAGGCACAGATATGTCCATTTGAACATACCCACTGCTTATATTTTGTTTGACAAGTATATTTTCATGCCATATTTTCCATTACCCTAGATAGATAGACAATGAACTTCAAGGGCAGAAAATAACTTTATTTCTGTTTTTCCTCTCCTTACTCTTCCTAATAGGAGGCAGCTAGATAGCCAGCTCAGTGGATAGAGCACTGGGCCTAGAATCAGGAAGATGTGAGTTCAAACCCATCCTCAGACACTTGCTAGCTTTGTGACTCTGGGCAAGTCACTTCACCTCTGTTTGCCATAATCCACTGGAGAAGGAAATAGCAAACCACACCAAATCTTTGCCAAGAAAACCCCATGGACAGTATGGTCCATGAGGTCACAAAAAGTCAGACATGACTGAACAAAAATGACTCTTTCTAGTATATTATGTTTTCCATAAAAGGGAAAGTCAGTAACTCTTGATGGCTGACTTACAATCCCCATTTAAGATATGCTCCAAAATGGTGGGGAAAATCAGTCTAGTTTTGTATATTTCCTCTCTGGGCAGTTTCTGAGATTCAGGAGATTCCTTAGGTCACTGGAATGTTGTCTAGAAACCCACTGTAACTCACTGATTGCTGACTGAGTGGCTTGTGGTAAGTCTTTGTCTCTGATGCCAGCAAAACCCATTGAAAAGTGCAGAGGGCAATGAGTCCACTAGCTTATTTGGCCATATCATTTTAGACCACTGCTTTGAGTGATTGAATTTTTTCCCCACTGAGATGTCCAGAACATCAATACGGCCCTAACTTTCCTGAATTGGAGAATCTTGCTGGATTTGTGCCTCAGTTAGACCAGTTGGTTGTGGTGATGAATGACTGGTTTACTGACAGACTTTTGGCACAAAGCTAAGCAGAAATGAGAAAGAAATCCAGCAAAAGTTATGCTCTGGCACTTCTGAACAAGAATTATAAAGGGAACTTAATGGTGACTTGACTTTGGGACTGAGTAGGTGGCTTTGACTACCAAAAGTGATCTAGGATAGAGGAAGTATGCTTGATTGCATGGTGGTGATTTGTATTTGGTAACTAATAATAATAATAATAATAATATAACAATAACTAGCATCCATGTAGCACATTAAGGTTTGCAAAGCATTTTACATGTATTATCCCATTTAATTCTCACAAAAGCTGTGTGAAGTAGGTGTTATTATTATCTCCATTTGACAGATGAGGAATCTGATGCTATGAGAGATTAAGTGACTTGCTCAGGATCAGTGTCAGGGAAGATTTAGACTGAGGTCTCCCTGACTCCAGATCCAGCACTGTATCCACTGTGCCACCAAGTGGCCATTTAGTGAACATGGTTCAAGTGCTCTTTTATTAAAGTCCTCTTCTGACTCCTCCTGCTGGTGTTGGGGCGACCATGGGTTCCAGAAGCTCCACCAGCAAAGGAGAGGCTTTGACAGTCTTTACTGAGCAGAAAAAGCCCCAAGTAGAGGCCTAAGGATGATCTGTGTGTCAATCACACAAGGCTTAGCTAAGGTCTCTGAAGCTCATCACTAGAGAAGGTTGCTTGCCAGAAAATGGAATTTCTGGGCCTTAGCAAGTCATGAAACTATATTGAAAGGCACAGAGGGGTGGTGATCTGCCTGGGAGGAGGGAGGGCTACGTGGATGGAATCATGACTCTCTGGAAGTCTTGACAAAGGGGGAGGTGCACCTCCCCCAGCTCCCTGTCATGGAGGCTGTGATTCATTCCCAAGCATTGTGATTGCCATGACTCACTATATAATTCTTCTTTCTAGCTCAGGTGTTTTTCACTAAGAAGTGTAATTCTTTTAAATGACAGTGCCTACACAAAAGAAAGCAAAAATAAAAAGAAAGAAAAGAAATTTACAAAAAAGAACCGCTACCAAATATATTGGAAAGTGCTACCAGACCAAAAGATCCCTTTTGACCCTTCTCCTTGGAGCTTTGCCATTGCCCTGTATATATGTTGACACATTCTTTTGTTTATCTTCATGTCCCTATAGGTGTACATACAGCCACCATGGAGATTTCAATTTTTAAAAAAATCCGGAGCATGCATTGTACTTTGTGAACTGGCTGAAAATCAGACCACAGAAAAAAATGAAGTGATGCTAGTTGACATGAAAACCAGATGGAGGAATGGGCAGGGGTCGTGCATAATGACCCCACCATAGAGGGGACAAATATAGCCTTTGCCAAGATGAGCTTTCCAACCTCAATTGGGAGCCATCCTTGCTGCTGACTCCTTGCCTGCCATCTGAGGCTCATCCATCTGGGGCTCACCTGCAGGCCAAGCCTCTGGCTGTTTCCATCCTAATGACATAATCCCTCTGATCCCATACATTGTTGTCACTGCTTCTGGCATACACTGCCAAAGGACTCAGGCAGGTTGGTTTTGACTTCCTAAGCAGTGAAGAAGAGAGTTGCCACTCCCTTCACAGAGACCAGTTCAATGCTATGGCAAGTGCTGGATGAGAATGTACTTTGAAAAGTCCAAATCACCATACAAAGGGTAGGTGGGGGTTTATTGAAGTTCTAATATTCTCATTTTTTAGGCCCAGGACAACTTGGGATAAGGCAGGGTCAAAGGATATACAATTTAGGTCTGGAAGAGACCTTAAAGGTCATCTGGTTCCACCCTCTCATTTTTTCAGGTGAAGAAAATTTGATGAAAGAGAATTTAAGTGACTTGCCCAAGATCACACAGCTAATAAGTAGAAGAGCTGAGATTTGACCCCATGTTTTCTTTTCCGTTGTATGCTATTGTCCTTGCTACATGGAGATGGTTTTGATGCAAGCAAGCACTGCATAAAGCTCTGGGACAAGGTGATGGAATCTCCAAAGCCCGCCTGTGTGGTGTAGAAGACCTGGATTCAAATCCTGTCTTTTCTGTGTTGGGCAAGTTACCTCACACATCTGAGTCTCATTTTCCTTATTTGTAAAATGAGGGTGTTGAGCTAGATGACTTTGGAGGTGATTCCATCTCTTTGATCCTGCCCTGTCACAAACAGTTGGTCTGGTCATATCATCATGATAGAAATTCTAAGCCATGGCCCACCTATTGTTTGAGCAGCTGAACTGATTATTTGTGTAGACATAGCCAACACAACCGCTTACATCTGCCTGTTAAACTAGCCCGTTACTTAGTTATCTACCTCAGTGCTTAGCACATAGGTGGCTCTTAATGTTTGTTGCTTGATTGATTCAGAGTTGGGAGAAAGATCAATCAAACTAGTAATTCACTTTAAGTTAGTAGAAATAAAAGATCTGAGGCCAGCAGAACTGGAGTTCCAATGCTTTAGATGATACAGCATTGTCAGAAGGACTACGGTTTAATTAACACTGATTGCAGTATATTGATCCTTCAACCATTTACCAAATGATGTTGGGATGCATCATCATTTTCACATCAATCTAGAGCACTAGCTTCTGACCTAGAGGTCTCTTTGTTGTAAGGGTAATCCAGTTTCTCAAATACACAGTTCGATGATAATCCATCTTAGTGCATCAATTTGAGAATGACTTTTTAGGGCTATATTAAAGTTGACTGTATGGCGACAATATTTCCCAATGGGTAGAGTGAGAAATCCCACCTCTGACTGTACTAGCTGTGTGACCCTAGGCAAGTCACCTAACCCCTTTGTGCTTCGGGCAATGCCCAAGGACTAGTAGACTGAGGCTAGGATGGTGAGGTGTTTTTGCCTTCATAAAAAAAGCCATTCTTGTTGGGGGTGGAGAAGTGTTGAATGTAAAGAAGAAGAATGTGAAAACACCAGATTATTCACCTACAATTTAAGTAATTATTCATTACTTCTGACCCTAAAGGTCTGTTAAAAACACTACCACCACTACCCACCACCCACCACTGCCTCAGGCACTTCTACTATAGATTCCACATTTTTATTGTGTCCCACCTTTGATCCATCATCTCTTTGGAAGTTTTCCATCAGGCATTTGGAAGCACCAGAAAACATGAGGCACCATCAGGACATGTGTGGTTCAGCACTGTGTATCTAAAATGTGCCTATGAGATAGGCAGAATGATGTGGCTTTGCCAAGTCTGCCTAGGTGTACCCTAATGTGCCTGTAGTGCTCTTGCCACAGTGGGACTGCCTGATAGCCAGAGCCCATCAGAGGCAGCTTTCCTAGTTTCTGGGGACCTTCTGTGGCTATGGCTACCATGGCAGCTACTCCTCCTTCCTCTTTCCTCTTTCTCTGCTTCGCATTGGTTTTGCCTCTACAACTTGCTCAAGCCCTGCCCATAGCCCTCTTCCAAATGTTCTCTTCTGTACTGCCTTGCCTGGTCCAATGGTGCTTCTGCTTGGAAGAGCCCAGTTTATGTAAGAGTCAGAAAGGCTGTCTACCTTCTTCCTTCCAGTATCTGTGAATCCCTCCCACTACTCACACCTTCCCAGGGACTCCAATCAGCTGTAGCTGGGGGGGCGGGGTGGGAGAGAGGGAAACTCACTAGACAATTTTCCCCCTTTGTCTCCTCTACCCACTTGGTTTTCCATGGTTCAACCAGTAGTACATGGTGCAGGGGCAAGGAAGGCAAAAAAAGCTCAAATTTTAAATGCTGAAGAGACATACCAGTCCTTAAAATTTACTATTTCCCTTTCATGACCAAGTAGAAGATTAGGAAGCAGGGTCCAACTGAGATTTTATTTTTGTCTAAGAAGATAAAGCTGAAAAGAGTGTTCTATATCCTAATGAAAGGAGAAGGGCTTGATTAAACAGAGTCCTTTGCAAAGTTTGTATTTTTTAAATAAAGTTCAGTTCATTTAAAAAATAAGTCTAGTTAGCTTCCAGTTTCTTTAGCTTGTTTGGCTAATAAAAATAGCATCCTTTAGGATTAATTAAATGTTTGCCTTTTGAAAACAGAATTCCTTGGGTTTACACTTCAATGCTATGTAGCATGCACGTCTATGAGTACAATTTATGTAAACTCAATATAGTGATCATTTATCTAACACCTGCTATGTGCCAGGCACAGTGCTAATTGCTAGGAATGCAAATACAAAAGAAAACTTTCCTTATCCTCAAAGAGCTTCTATTCTACTGGAAAAAAAATAATGCATGTAGGGGTAAATTAATACAAAACAGGCAAATAGTCACTGGACTGGGCAGAAAAGCACTAACAAATGGTAAAATCAGGTGGCTCTTGAACTGAGCCTTGCAGGAAGCTAGGGATCCCAGGGGATGAAGAGAGAAAGGGGAGATCATTCTAGGCATGAAGGACCACCTGTTCAAAGGCACAAAGAAGCAAATTCCTTTTGAAAACCTTTCCTTTATGCCCAGTCCTTGAGCCCTCCTGGGTTTTTCCACTGTGGGGAAATTTGGGGATGGAATGTCATGTATAGGAACAGCAAGTAGGATATTGACTGGAACCCACCGAACCTGAGGGGAGTAACAGAGGCATGAAGGGCTCTCTGCACTGCCTCCACTTCCTGGAAAGCCTGTCCACTTCTGAAGTGGATTTTTTTTTCTGGAGGCACCAGGAAGCCTTTGGAACTGATTGAGTTCGAAGTGACAGGTTTAGATCCACATGAAAGGAAAATCGTTTCTCAGCTGTGGAGGGGATTAACTTCAGTGGAAAGAGATTTGAGGCAGGGAGACCAATTAGGAGGCTGGTGCAATAATCTAGGAAAGAGGTGATCTAGAACCTGAATTTAGATGGGAACTCTGGGGTAAGAGGGGACAGGATGAGACAGAAGTTGTGGAGGTCAAACTGGTGAGATGTTGCAACTGATCTATTCTGAGCTATTCAGAATAGAACTGAGCTATTCGGGGAGGACAGCAGGGAATCAAGGATAACACTGAGGTTATGATCCTGGAAGAGGTAGGGCAGTAGACAGAACTCCAGGCTTGGAGTCAGAAGTCTGCAAATGGGAAACTTTCCTTTCTACCCACAGTGGAAAAACCCGGGAGGGACTCAAGGACTGGGCACAAAGGAAAGGTTTTCAAAAGGAATTTGCTTCTATACAAAATCCTTCTCCATAGATCATCAGGGCTCTGTAGAGCTCTGGGCATATGTTTAGTTTTATCCATTTGCTTTTAAAGGGAGAAGTCTTCTTGGTTTGGTTACTTCTTTATTTTTTGGTCCTTTACTTTAGAAAATCTTTTAAGGTTCTTGTTGGCAGAGCTGTAAGCAGCAATTTTTGCACTCACAAGCAGGTGGCATGAAATGTACCAGTGATTCAAGTCACAGATTCAAGTTAGGGAGGGGAATAATGACACTGGAACACCCTAAGACTGCTGTGGGTGGAGCGAGATACAGGGCTTAGAAGAACTCACCTGAGCCACGTCCAATGGGTGAAAAAAAAAACTGCCATCTGGTAGCTTCAAATTTTAATTAATTATTGTTCTTGACTGGGGCTAAGCTCAGTTGCTTTTATGTTTCTGCAAGACTGGAAATCTCATCCATGCCCTCTAAATTTGGAGGCCCTAGGGCAAAACTACATTGGCCTCACCCTAGTAATGCCTTTGCTTGTTGAGTAACTGTGATTTGAAAATGACATTGCCCCTTCCTACACTCTGCTACTGCCATATTACAGTATTTCATGCCTCCTATGGAATCCAGCACACTTCTAACAATAGATCACATTTACATAATACTTTACAGTTACAAAGAGCCGGCATGCCTGTTTTCATTTAAGCCTTGCAACAACCCTGGGGAGGAGGGGTGGGGCAAGTAGTGTAATGTTCATTGTGCCCATTTTACAGAGGAAGTAACTGGAGTTCAAAATAGTTAAGTGACTTTACCATTAGGAAACAACTTGGTGTTGAGCAAACAATGACCTCTGGAATTCTTTCCAGCACAGATTTTATGATTCTTGCACAGCCAGTTTCTCTGACTTGAACAACTGAAATCAGGATCTGGAGTTATATCCAAGGTTTAGGGCATTCAGGAAAATATCCTCATTCTCTCTGTCTCTGTCTCTGTCTTTTCTGCTCCCCTAAAGGTTTAATTATCGTCTCTCTTTAGATGACTCCCAGACCTAGACATCCAGCTCTAGTGTCTCTGATTCAGTCTCCCATCTCCAACTGCCTATTAGAAATTTCTAACTGGATGTTCCACATAAATCTTAAACTCAGCATGTCCCAAACTGAGCCCCTTATCTACCAACCCCCAGATCCTACCCTCTTCTGAACCTCTCCATCATTCTCAGGGCACCTGCATCCTCCTATTCACTGTTGCTGTTGTTGAGTAGTTTAGTTGTTTCAGTTGTGTCCAACTCTTTGTGACCCCATTTGGGGTTTTCTTGGCAAAGATATTGGAGTGGTTTGACATTTCTTTCTCCAGCTCTTTTTACAGATGAGGAAACTGAGGCAAACAAGGTTAAGTGACTTGCCCAGGGTCACACAACTAGTAAGGGTCTGAGACCAGATTTGAACTCAGGAAGATGAGTCCTTCTGACTCCAGGCCTGGAGTTCTGTCTACTGCCCTACCTCTTCCAGGATCATAACCTCAGTGTTATCCTTGATTCCCTGCTGTCCTCCCCAAATAGCTCAGTTCTATTCTGAATAGCTCAGAATAGATCAGTTGCAACATCTCACCAGTTTGACCTCCACAACTTCTGTCTCATCCTGTCCCCTCTTACCCCAGAGTTCCCATCTAAATTCAGGTTCTAGATCACCTCTTTCCTAGATTATTGCACCAGCCTCCTAATTGGTCTCCCTGCCTCAAATCTCTTTCCACTGAAGTTAATCCCCTCCACAGCTGAGAAACGATTTTCCTTTCATGTGGATCTAAACCTGTCACTTCGAACTCAATCAGTTCCAAAGGCTTCCTGGTGCCTCCAGAAAAAAAAATCAACTTCTGTTTCACTTTTGAAATCCTTCACTGCCTAGCTCCAACCTAGTTTGCCTGCCTCATTGTACGTGACTGCCTCTCTTGGTCTCTGCAATCCAGCCAAGCTGGTTTTTTTGCTGTTCACAGATGGCACTCTACATCCAGTCTGGGCCTTTGCAAACCAGGAATGTTTTCTCTCCTTATCTCCACCTCATAAAATCCCTCTATTCCTTCATTACCCAGTACCTTCTACTGAAGCCTTTTCGGATCCCCCACCCCCCAACTAGGACCCTCTCTCCATAAACTCCCTTGTATTTGGCTGCCGTATTTTGGTTTATATTTGTTCATGTGTTCTCTCTCTATGCAGTATAGACTTCTCCCCAGATATACTGGAAGCTCCTCATGAGTAGGAACTGTTTCGCTATTTGGATTTGTGCCTCCAGTCCCTAGCATACTCACTGCCTGGCACATAGTAGGCACTTAATAAATGCTTATAGACTGATTGTCTTTAACCTGAGAAAGAAAGTTTATTTATTACCTCACCTTTTAGTTTTCTCTCCAACTAAATTGCTGCATAAAGACTCAACAATCCATTTTGGATGAACTATTTTTCTCTAATAGAGGCCCAAAACTAAATTACCGCTGAAGACAAGTTGGTTCTTTTCATGTCACCTCAACCCATTGTATGTGCTTGAATCATTCAAGATGTCTTTGTTATCAGGAAGGGCTATTTCTTCATTTTATTTATTTTTTTGTTTTTGTTTTTTTAGGCAATTGGGATTAAGTGACTTGCCCAGGGTCACACAGCTAGTAAGTGTCAAATGTTTGGTCTGAGGCCAGATTTGAACTAGGGTCCTCCTGACTTCAGGGCCGGTGCTCTATCCACTGTGCCACCTAGCTGCCCCTTCATTTTATTTTTTAAATGCAATTGTAAAGCCCCTGTGGGAGCACAAATTGGAAAAATTAAAAATGGTGCATATGTTCAGCAATACCACCAAGTACCAATCAAGATCAAGACGTATTCCTTAAATAATTGTAAATCTGTGTGACATCACACAGTAAGACCCAGTGGGATCTTAGAAGTTCCAGTGGTCCCCATCCAATCTTTCTGCCTCAGCTATATCATGAATCAAGAACAGCTTCTTTGGAGGATGTTTCATTGTCCTGAACATACATAGATAGATAAATGAATGAATGGATGAATAATGATAATAATAATAAACCCAGTATCATCTCTAGTGGAAAGTGGTGCCTGGTGGAAAATACACACACATACACACACACACACACACACACACACACACACATACACACACACACAGCTGCCCTTAGAAATGGCCATTGATGTAACATCCGTGAAGGATTTTCCTTCCTTTTCTTGCTTTGTACCTCATAATGACCCAGTGAGATAGGTACAACAGGAATAAGTCAGTCCATTTCAGAGCTCAGACAAGCCAATGCAGTCCAACAAGCATATATTAAGCTCATACTATGTGCATGGCCCTGTGCTAGGTGTTAGGGTACAAAGGCTAAAGGCCAAATGAAAAACCAGTTCCCACTGCCAGGGATGTTATATTCTACTAGAGGGACATTGAGGTTGAGAGAGTTTAAGTGATTTGCCCATATTCACACAGCAGCATTTGAATGCAGGCCTTCCTAACTGCCAGCCCTCTACCCACTATGCCAGATGACCTCTCAATAACATTTTACTTTTATATTATGCTTTAAGACTTTCAAAGTGGTTTGACCTACATCATATCAATTGAAGTGTTCAGCAAGCCTGTGACATAGGTATCACAGAGATTAATATCCCCATTTTAGAGATAAGAAACCTGAGAATTAAACAGGCAAAGTCACATGTGAGAGGTAGTATTTCCTAACTCTAAGTCTTACACCACAGCTACTATACCACACTGGACCTTAATAGTTCCCCTTTTGTATATGAAAATAGTTCCACTTGCCTACCATATCTATAATATGCTTAAAAGATGCTTTTTTTCCAGTCATGAGGCTGTGGTGCCCAAAACCATTCGTACTCACCTGCAAATTCCCCTGATGACCAGTGATGTGTGGTCTGGATGGTGACAGGCACAGCCGGTAAGGCATAGAAGGATGTGTGTCTACAAAACTCACTGGGCCAGAAAGGGATCAAACTTTCCATCTTGGTTTTTTTTTTTGTTTGTTTGTTTGTTTGTTTTGGGGTTTTGTTTTTTTTTGTTGTTGTTGTTTTTGTTATTTGTTTTTCAGTGCCAAAGCATAGCCAGCTAAGCTTGTTGCTCAAATGTAGTAAAAAATAGCATCAGGGTTGAAACTGTCCACATGAGGCACTAATGTGAGTGTGAGGATGTGTGTTTACCCCAGTAACTTATGCCAGCAGCATATGTTATCAGAGTCTCACACATCTCTCCCTTTTGGAGCCAGGCACAAAGTCTAAGCATGCTCGGGTTTTTAGGGAAGCCTTGCTCTTTCATTATGGAAACAGTATGAGATTATTCTAGAAGAATTAATAAAGGCTGTCCCTACCAATGAACACTGGAGGTCATATAATAAGAGAAAGAACATTCACGAATCAGAGTTAAAAAAGACACATCAGAAAAAAGCTATAAAGGTAAGTTAATTGCTCAACACCCTTCACCGGCTCCCTATTGCCTTCTGAGTAAAATTCAAATTCATCAAGCATTTATTTGGGGTCTAATATGTCCAAGTCACTGTGCTGGGCACTAAGGATACAAGAGTGAAGAAAAGCAAACCACACATAACTCATCAGGCTTTAAGTCTTATAGGGTCATGTAACATGTGCATAACTGAGTATGGAAAGGTAGCATGGCATAGTGGGTAGAGATCTAGCCTTGGAACCAAGAAGACCTAAGGTCAAACCTTCCTCTGACTGGGTAAGTTACTTAATCCTTTCCTTTTTCTAGGCCAGGTGTTCTTAAACTTTTTAAAAATGTTGTTAACTGTATTTCAACTTAATTGATTCCCTTTGCAATCATGTGTATGTGTGTGTGTGTGTGTGTGTCTGTGTGTAAACAATGTATTTGATGCCTTTACAAACACTATCTGAGAAGGGGTCTGTAGGCTTCACCAGGCTGGCAAAGGGCTCCAAGACACAACAGAGGTTAAGAACCGTTGAATGAGGCCTCTTTCTTAGGCTTTAAGCTGCAGAGGAGCTACCAACCTATATTGAGAGAGGGAGATTGCTTATGTAGACTGCTCTCCATGTTCCTATAATTCAGGATGATATGTTGTAGAATGTGAAAAAGCCAAGGGGTGATCCAGACCAAGGGCTCAAGGTAAATTTAAGATGACCAGGCTGTCTTTGGGATAAGTAGAACAGGACAGGCTCTAGCACTGGAGGTGGAACTGGAAGGAAGAGAAAGATTTCGTCATGGAGGACAGCCCATGAGCACACAGCTGCAGGAGATGGTGATGTAAGATTCAAGAACAGCTGTCCGCTCATACGCTGGAATGTAGGGTCTATGGCATGTAAAGCCTTTTAATGACCGGTGGGGCCACATGCTCTCTCCAGCCACATATCCAGCCACCACATATTCATTGCCATGTGCCATGTTTCCATCCCATCTGCCCAGTAGAATGTAAACCCTTAAATGCAGGGACTGTTTTTTGTTTTTGTTTTATATATATCTATACATATATAGATAAAGATATATAGATATCCCTTTCCTGCCCCCCCCCCGCCTAGCACAATGCCTTGGACCTAAACTTCCTAATGGTTAATGGATTTGATTGACAAATTGAGATTTGATGTCAGGAAAAACTTACCAATAATTAAGTCATTTAAAAGTAGATTGGAGTACCTTAAGAAGTGCATTCTCCATTCGGTGGGGGTCTTCAACAAAGGCTGAGTAACTACTTGTGAAGTATGTTCTAGCATGGAGTCATTTGGGCTATGGATTGGACTAGATGTTCACTGAGGTCCCTTCTAGCTCCCAAATTTTTCAACACTGTGATTTTCTGTTCTCTACACTCCTGGCCAAATAGATTAGCCACTCTCCCTCACAGATGCCACAAGTTTTCCTGACTCAGCACCAAGAATCCAATACCAGTAGGACCAATTCCAGTGAATTCCTACCCATCCTTTAAGATCCAATTCAAATACCATCTCCTCCCTGAAGTCTTCTTTTATCTCCCCAGTAGATACTGACCTTGCCAAGCATCATAGACCTTCTTATATGTACTCCTTTTATGCACTTCACATAAAGGATTCTCAATGTCTGAGAATCAAACTGTGAGCTCCATGAAGGAAGGGGTTTAATTCTTTTTTATCTAATTGAATTAAATTGAGTTGAAAGAAGAGATTCACCAGGTACAGGAAGGGTGGTTCAGGATTTGAATTTTCAGACCAAGTTTTGCTGTACTGGGATTCTTATCTTCTGAGGGTATGTTTTGAGAATGGAGGGTGAGATCCAAAGGAAATAATTCAGCATTTCACTAGCCATTCATTAAACATCTACTCTGTGTCAGTCACCATGCTAGGTGCTGAGGATACCGAGGGAAAAACCAAATAATCCCTGCCCTCAAAGAGCTTATATTCTATGGGTGGTGGGGAGGGGTGGGGATAACCCTGTATGCAACTAAGTAAACACAAAATACCACAAAGGAGTATCAGGTGATAAGGGGAAAACTGACAACTAAGGAAATCAGGAAAGGCTTGTGGGAGGTGGTGCTTTAGTCTCAACAAGAAGACAGAGCCTGGATTGGTCAGGGCTGATCTCGGGGATTGGGGCTGGGACTGACTGCGCTTTTGTCTCACCACAGACACAGACTTTTCCTACTGACTTTTTAAGCTGTCTGGCATTCATGGGTTGAGGAGTCTGGAAACCTCCACAGCTGCCCATGATTCAGTCCTCTGAGGCCTGCTCCAGGTTCACTGAGGCCTGTGCGCCCACACCAAACTGCATTCCTCTCTCAGCTCAGCGTGTTATACCTTTCTGATCAACCATCCAGGTTGTCTTGGGCTGGAAATTTGCTTCACTTTGTCTTTTTGTGGGTTCAGCTGCTCTAGAATTTGTTTAGAGACATTTTTTAGAGGTATTTGGAGGGGTTTGGGGGAGAGCTCAAGCAAGTCACTGCTTTTACTCCACCATCTTTGCTCTGCCCCCAAACTCAGGTTTTCTTGACTCCAGGCCCTGCACTCCATATACTGTGCCACCTAGCTGCCCATTGTGTGTCCTTAGGCAAGTCATTTCCCCTTTCTGGGCCCCAGCTTCCCTTTTAGTAGCATGAAGGAGCTGGACTAGATGATGGCTAAGGCACCTTTGGGGTCTAACCTCCTACATCTATGCTTCCATGCTTCTCTGATGTAAGAAAGCTTACATGGAAACCTTGTCCATGAATTATGTCTCAGCAGTGAGAACCATTTTCCTTACATCAACCCTAAGACAGACTATTGTGTTTGTAGAAAAGCAATCTCATAAGGGCCTCATTTCTAAAATATATAGAGAATTAAGTCAAATTTATAAGAATACAAGCCATTCCCCAATTGATCAGTGGTCAAAGGATATGAACAGACAGTTCTCAGATGAAGAAATTAAAGCCATCTATAGTCATATGAAAAAATGCTCTAAATCACTATTGATTAGAGAAATGCAAATCAAAACAACTCTGAGGTACCACATCACACCCATCAGAATGGTCAACATGACAAAACAGGAAAATGATAAATGTTGGAGAAGATGTGGGAAAATCGGAACACTAATGCGTTGTTGGTGGAGTTGTGAAACGATCCAACCATTTTGGAGAGCAATTTGGAACTATGCCCAAAGGGCTATAAAAATGTGCATACCCTTTGACCCAGCAATAGCACTTCTAGGGCTATATCCCAAAGAGATCACACAGATGGGAAAAGGACCTACATGTACAAAAATATTCATAGCAGCTCTTTCTGTGGTGGCAAAGAATTGGAAATTGAGAGGATGCTCATCCATTGGGGAATGGCTGAGCAAGTTGTGGTATATGAATGTGATAGAATACTATTGTGCTATAAGAAATGATGAGCAGGCAGACTTCACAAAAACCTGGAAAGACTTGTATGGTCTGATGCTGAGTGAAGTGAGCAGAAGCAAGAGAATGTTGTACACAATAACAGCCACATTGTGTGATGACTGATATTGATAAACTTAACCCTTCCTGGCAATACAAGGATCTAAGACATCTCCAGAGGCCTTGTGATGGAAAATGCTATCCACACCCAAAGAAAGAACTATGGAAGCCAAATTGTTATTTTTTTTCTCTTCTGTTGAGTTTTGTTTCCTCTTTCTGATGGTTCCTCCTATTGATTTTAATTTCTCCTTACAACATCACTAATGTGAAAATATGTTTAATATGAATGTAAATGTATAGCCTATATCAGATTGTGTGCCATCTTGGGGAGGGTGGTGGGGAAGAAGGGGGAGAAAAATTTTAAACTCAAAAGCATATGGAAGAGATTATTGATAAATCAAAATAAATTAATTAAAAATATTTTTAAAAACTCTTAAAAAAAAAAGAAAAGCAATCTCATATTCCCTGTCGTTTTTTTTTGGAGGGGGGGTTGTTTTTGTTTTTGTTTTTTTTAATTCTTCCCATTTTGTAACCTATGTGGTCTTAGCCAAGTCCCTTGCATTCTATGGGCCACAGTTTTCTCTTCTGTAGAGTGAGAGTTGCACCAAGTGATGTTTAAAGTCCCTTTCAGCTCTATCATTTGATGCCTATGTTCCTTTATGAAATAATCTACTTATGTGGTTTATCGTGGTCGGGAGTTTCCTTAAAATTTGGAATATCATTCTGTGTTCCAATTTCATTTTAACTTTATGACACAATCTTCTGTTGATTTTTTTCCCATTGACAATAAGGAAGATGTGGAGACAAAGCTTAATTACAAATAGAAAGCCAGACAAGTGAACTGTCCAGGAAGCCAAGCGCAAACCACTTGTACACTGAGCTTTCGGGCTTGGCAGCTCTCTTCTCCAGAGTGCTAGCACCTCCAGAATGGCCATATCTAAGTCAGAATTGCACTTAGGCCACTTAGCCATCCCCTAGAACCTTCTTCAATATAACCACACTTCTCTCAACGGCTCTCAAAGCCCTCAGGGCTCATTCCCTTAGCCACAAAGGGAAGGCTAAGAATATCGGGAAATCAATGCCTTATTCAGTTCTGGGTGCATTGATTGGCTAAAACTTGGGTGATCATTGTGAGATTTTAGTCATTTCTGTTTAGTCTGAGCTCTTTCCCACCCACCCACCTACCCCCAAATGAAGCAGGAGATGCATGAAAGAATGTGCTGTTGTTTATTAAATCATAATTCTATTATTAGAGGGATATTTGAAAATCTCCAGGTGAAATTCAGAAGACTTTCTGACCTGTAAGCATGAGAAATGGCACTTCAGCAAAACATAGAGGCAAGACTTCCAACATAGCATGGCCCAGCTGGGTGGGACCTTGGGGCAGAGCTGAGTGGGGCCTGAGAGTGACACCTGAGAGTAACTAGGCCAGGGCTTCTTAACCTGAAGTTCATGCATAGCTTTTTGAAGGTCTCTAAACTTGAATGGGAATAAGAAATTGCTATTTTTTTAAACTACCCTTTAGTTTCCTATTTGTTTTATGGATTCAAAACCATGATTGTGAGAAGGAAGTCATAGGTTTCAGGAGACTGCTTAAGGGGCCCAGGACACCAGAAAGGCTCCGAATCTCGGCTCTACTCTAGTGCTCCCAGCCTTCCTCGTTGTGCAAGTGGCAGAACTGAAGTTATATTGGGAAGTGACATGCCCAAGGTCCTACAGTGAAGTAGTGGCCAGTCTATGACTTGGCCCGTAGTCTCTTGACTCCTAGTAAACTGCTCATATGGTTCATAAGTCGCTATTCTGGCTAATACATAGTATTTTTATTTCCCTGGTAAATATATATATATATATATATATTTTATATTATATATATATATATTATATATATATATATATATTTTAAAGAGGGGTGCATTTCATCTTGATACAAGATCTTAACATCTCATATTAAATATAATGCATCTTTCCATACAAGGAGTACACTATTTTAATACAAGAGCGTTATTTGCCTCCACATAAAATGGAAAAAGATGTTTTTACAAAAGAGTACGTGCAGAGTTATTCCAATTTACCTCTGCTCACCTTCCACGGTAATTTTTCTAAAGTGGAGTTCTGACCACATCACTCAGCTGCTCATTAAATACCAATGAACCCCTATCACTTCTAGGATTAAATATAAAATCCTGTGTTTGGCATTCACAGTCCTTCATAATCTGGTCCCTTCCTGTCTTTCCAGTCTTCATACGCCTTACTCTCCTCTTCATACTGTATAATCCAGCTACATTGACCTGCATAAAGTTTTTCAAACACTCCACATCATCTTCCTAGTGTGTATCCTTCTGCTTGGAATATTCTGCCTCTTACCTTCCCAGACAGGGCTCAAATCCTATTTTCTGCAGGAGGCTTTCACAGTCCCCTCAACTGCTTATGCCTTCACTCCTTTCAGATTACCTTCATCTACAATGCTTGGTACATAGTAGGTGAATAAAGGCAGCTAGGTGGCATTGCAGTACATAGAGTTAGGAAGACCTGAGTTCAAATCCCACCCAAGACACGTATTGACTGTGTGACCCTGGACAAGTCACTTCACCCTGTTTGCCTCAGTTTCCCCATCTGTAAAATGAGCTGGAGAAGGAAATGGCAAACCACTCCAGTATCTCTACCAAGTAAACTTCAAATGAGTCAGACAGGACTAATCAACTAAGCAACAACAAAACAACAATAAGTGTTCACTTATTGATTGATTGATATGACTTGTATATACCTAGTTATTTACTTGTCTCCCCCATTAGAACATGAGCTCCTTGATGTCAGGGGCTGGGTTTTTGCCTTTCTTCAGACATTAGCACAGTGCCTGGCACATAGCATGTGCTTAATAAATGCTTGATAACCAACTGAAAAAGGAAGTTGTTATTCTTCTTTTAGCATTAGCACAATACAAAGCATCGGAGCATAAGTTCAAACTCCTTAGCTTGGCATTCAAGGCTTTCCACAATCCCTTCCAGTCCACTCTTTGTAGCTTTAACCATGTTAGCATTACCAGTCCTACCCTTCAAATTCTACTACTCGCTGTTTCCAGAACATAGTCTCAAATTTCTTGTTTCTGAGCCTTTCCCTTCATTACCATCTGTCTAAAGCCTGTACATTCTCCAAGGTCTAGAATGAATACTTTGAAGTCTTCACAAACTCTTGCTCATCCCCCAATGCTAAGTGATTCACTGTCATCTGAAGTCTGCTACTCCTTTGCTTGTACAACTTTATGGTGCAGAACATGTTTTCTTATGCATTATGTTTGATAATGCCCATGTCTTACCTCTCCTACTAGATTCTGAGCTCCATGAGGGCAGGCACTCTCTTGCATTTCTCTTTGTATCCCTCACATTGTGGCATGAAAGCTTTGTTTGAGGCTCTGAATGGGTCCTGCCTCTGAGCTAGACATTTGGCAAGGAGAATGACTCTAGAGTTAGACAGATACTTCAATGGCCAGCCAGTACCCCTTGGTAAGCTGAGTAAAAATGGCACCCAGCACACAGAATAGGGCAAAGCCCATTAGATAAATCTATATAAAATGCATTTGCAATATATACAGAAAATGTAAGCACCATCCCAGAGCTTTCACTCAGCCTGGGCTAAAGTGAAGTTTTCAAGGTTAAGTCCATTTCAACTGCATACTTCATGAGTCATGGTTCCCACTCCCTCCCCCAAGCCCTTTGAGTTTCGAATTTTTATCTGCATGTGATATTTGAAGGGAGGTAATTATATAATTTTATATCATTCTAATATATTCATGTAATATAGGATATAACATTTTCCCAACATTTAACATATGCTCATTAATTGCTTGAGCATGCATTCATTATCCACAATGCTGTCATAAAGTTATCACAATGGGTCTGTTAAATACAGTTATTTAGGGGAGCCCTCTAGACCACAGTGCTGGCTTGTTCTGGAAGGTCTGCTGAAGGTGAAGCTGGTATCTTGAAGCAGTAAGGAGGACGATTGTTGGCTATCAAGAGATAATTTATTAGGTGGCCCCAAAGCTTCTCCATCCTCCCTGGTGGCCGCCAGCTCAGTTTCCCTATGGAAGAGCTATGTGTGTAATGACAAGGCTACTCTGAGACAATCTAGGCCCCATCTCTGCCCATTCACCCTCAGGGCAGATTGTGAAACCATCTGACATAAAAAGCTTGCTCCGTGTGAAAGAAGTCTGTTAAATGATGTTTACTTCATGTTTTGTTTGGTGTGTTGCATCCTCCTTCACAAATTCTGTTTTAGCCAAACCCTTCTATTTCTTGTTCCCTGAGTCCAAACTTCCAGCCTCTACAATCCATGCCTTTTAGTTCAGTTCAATTCAGTAAGCCTTCATTAATCCACAGCTATGTACCAGGCATGGGGGAAACAAAGGCAGAATGAGAAGGTTTTCTTATGCATTCTTATGCAAGGATTGCCCTCAGGGAGTTTATATTGTCCTAGCTGTCCCACATGCCTAGAACATCCTCCCTCTGCGTTGACTCTCTCAGAATCTTTAACTTTTTGCAAAACTCAGTTTACCTACTACTTGAAACCTTTCCTGATCAGACAGATTATTAGCACCAACTCCCTCCTCACATTTTCTTGTACTTATTTAGCTGTTTACATTTTGGGTGCCCCAGTAGAACGGAAGCTTCTTGAGAGCAGGAATTGTGTTTCACTTTTGCCTTTGTAGCCACATAGTTAGTACAGGGGCTTGCACATCATAAGTGGTTAAGAAATGCTTGTTGGATTGGATGGAAGCCTGGTGGTGAAACAGATGTAGTCAATCACCTAGGAGGGGCTAGGAGCAGCTGGAGGGAGGCAGTGACAATATATTCATTCCCTTTTAAAGAACAATTCAAATCTACTCATAGAAGAATGGAAAAAGAAGAGTCTTGGAGTCTTGGACTATGGGAAAGAGAGCTAAGCCTGGGAGACATTAAGAGCCACTTGGGAGTATTTGGTGCTCAATGCAAATAGCAGAAGTAATGTTAAATAGGTAATTAGTAGCAGCTAAGTACTAGCTGGAAGAATGAGGCCAGAAGCTGTGAAAATGGCCTGAGGAAATCTATAGATGGAAGAAGGAAAAACAAGCAAATAATAAGAGAAGTGGAGATTAAAACAATGAATTTAGTGGCAAGGTCCTAAACTGTACTTAGGTGGGCTCCTTGTTTATTTAAACCCTTGCTATAAAGGGTGGATTTTGTGGATTTTTTTTGTAGGAAGTAAACTCATTTACATGCTACTGTCTGCACAAAAATACACCAGAATTTTATGCAAAGTACAATTGGTTATATCAAGCTACTGGCCTGTTTCTCCCAGTTATGAATGTCGGCAATAAGTCTAATTGCTGTGCCTATGCTACCCTAATCTGTTTTACTTCCTTTAGAGGAAGCAGAAAGATTCAACCTTGCTGATCCTGTCAGATTTTTTTTAAGGGGTTATCACCTCCTTCTTGTAAGCGAGTGGGGAGAGGGAACATTTTTTCTTCCTCCGGGGCTTCATCCTAACTTAATATTTTCCCCTGATTCATCTGAAAATATTGGCTGGGAATATTAAGCTTATGCCTTGTTGGTCCCTGAGCCCGTGTGCCTCCATGAGTTCAGAGGTCTGTTGTACACTCTTCCTCCCCCTTTTCTGCCCACTCACAGCATCTGAAGTCTCTAGCCTCCTCCCCACTGCAGCCACTGTCAAATACTCTTGGTCCCACAAGTACATTTTCTCAGGATGATTCGAAAGAAAAACACCGTTTCGAAAGAAATACCAAGAATGGGATTGCAAGGAATTAGAAGCATGAGGGAAGTCTACTCAGCTCAAATTAAATGGAGTTCAAACTTGATAACTGACTTTCTGGCAAAATTTCCCTTAGACTAGCTTGACCCACAATTTCTTAACCTTAGGGCCTGCTCTCTGGGGGGCTGTTCCAGAATGAATAAATTATATTGAAGTCCTAATAAAATATAGTCCTTCATCACTGTGTTCCCTCTTAAGAGCAGCAAGAGGGCACTACCGTAAGTGCTGCAACTTTGATCAACACTGTACTTGGCACCTAATGCCTGAAAAATTTGGCATGTGAATAACTCTGCAATACATCTGTCTGAAACACCACATGCTTTGTGATGATGACATGTTTGGGTTGCAGTGGTTTCAGCCTCTCCACTTTCTATCTGAGACTTTGAGGATACTATCTCACTTTTCTGAGTCTCAGTTTCCTCGTCTGTATTATTGTTATATTTTTCTTCTCACATTTCTTGTTTGAATTCAGATGGAAAGAACTTGAGGCCAAATCACTATTATTGCTGTTACTCATACATTTAACTTGATCTGATGACTGTAAAATGACTGTGGGTTGTAATCGAATCCAAGTATCTGGATGTCTTTTCATCTTCTCTAAACTCACTGAAGGCATGTTTGGACCACTCTAGGAACAGACAATATGACTGTGCTGACATGTGCCTTATCCTGTTCCCATATGGCTTTAATAGCTTTTCCCTAAGTCTCTACATTTCAAAAGTTTTTCGTTCCACATAGTTTAGAGATTCTGACTCTTCAATATGACAACACCTGTTAAAAATATTGCTCCTAAATTGTGAAGGCTCAATGTTATAGTTGGCTGATTGTGGATAACAGTTCTCTCCTTAATGATGGCCTGACTCAGGTACAGTGGAATTGTTGAATTCTCATGAATATTTAAGTGTTTGCCTCTATAGTATGGGGATGTGACATTTGTTGTTATTGTTGTTTTAAGCAGGTATTCCTATTGGCATTGAAATAACATCCATTCCATTTATGTTCTTCACCAGGCTAGCAAAATGCTCCCAATGACCAGTAGCTACAATTGCATGCCCAAAGAAATCAGTCTACTCCTCCCACATCTACCCATTGTCTCTTAAGATGAATTCAAACTTAAGATTTGATTTTTTAACATTGGACATGAATTCAGGGATCCTGGGATTTTTGACTTTTGAGCACCCTCCCGGTGCACTCCCATAATAAAGCCCTTGGGGCTGTTCCCTTCCAACTTGCTTTGTTCTGGTTAGGTAAAGGGGAGCTCAGCTGTTTTCCCTTCATTGACTGAATTGGATTTTAACTTGCTTCATTTGGATTTTAACTTTTCTCTATAAAGTTTCCTCAGATTATCAGGTGGCAGTTACTGAAGCATCACCACCCTTACAATATGCCTTCCCAGTGTGGTTCCCTGTCAGTGAGAGTCATGACAGATGGAGCTGCTTCTTGATAAAAATTGGATTGAGTAATTGTACATAAGTAATTGTACATTTTAATTGAGAACTTGCTTTGACTTTTTGAAGAGGATCCTATGGTATGAATATTCAATGATCTACAGCCTTCTACCCCTACCCCTTCCCATTCCTCCCCTGATACCTCAGTGTAGTGTAAAGGGGGCCCAAAGTCTCTGTCAATGGATCACAAACTCTGGCAGGGTTTCAAGTATGGGTCTAGTGACAGGCTACATATCTGTTTCCAGTACCATAACTAGTATAAGGAGCATGGAGCCAACAATCAGGGTGCCAACTTGGTGAGGGCATGCTTCCTCCCCATGGTGATCATATCTCCTCATCCCAAGGTCTTCCCCCGGGCTATAATGATACATCTATCACATGATATAACTAACCCCAGGACCTCATTCCTCATCTAACCCTTGAAGGTGAAGACTGTCCCAGATTCCAACATAACCACATTCATGGTCAGGTACTTACTGATCCAGATTACTCTTGCCCCAGGCAAAAAAATACCTAGTTATATCCTTACTATTAATATGAAGCCAGCCAAGATAAATCCAAAAATGCTTGTCATCAGAAAACTAGACACCAGCCAATGAGTTTGTGTGGCTACATCAACTCACCTCCAAAGGTTTGGAGAGGTCATGATCTATTTTGGTAGAATGAAGTACTGAGACCTGTGAAATCATAGATCATGGAAGTATGGAAGTATTTCTCACATGTTATGTACAACCCCATCACACCTCACTCCCAGTTTATTTTTTAAAAAATTTTATAAAATATATATTTTTTATTTTGTTAAATACTTCTCAATTACATTTAAAAAATTTTCAACATCTATTTTTAAAAAAGTTTGAGTTCTAAACTCTCTCCCTCCCTCCTGCCCCTCCCCTCTCCTTGCCCCCCCACCCCTTGAGAGGGCAAGCAGTATGACATGTATTATACATGTGAAGTCATACAAAACATATTAGCCATGTTGCAAAAGAAAACACACACATACACACAAACAAGAAAAATGAAGAGTGAAAAAAGTATTCTTTAATCTGCACTCAGAGTTCATCAGTTCATCAGTTCTCTCTGTGGAGGTGACTAGTATTTTTCACTATGGGTGCTTGCGGATTATCTTGGATCTTGGCCTCTATCAGAGTTCTTTCACAGTCTTTTGCAGTTGGTCATCATTACGATATTGCCATACAAGGTTCTCCTGGTTTTGCTCACTTGGCTTTGCATCAGTTCACATAAGTGTTCCCAGGTTTTTCTGAAACCATCCTGCTTGTCATTTCTTATAGCACAATAGCGTTCCATCACAATTATATACTCCAACTTGTTCAGCTATTCTGCAATTGATGAGCATCCCTTTAATTTCCAATTCTTTGCCACCACAAAAAGAGCTACTATAAATATTTTTGTACAAAGAGGTCTTTTTTTCCCTTTTCTCTGATCTCTTTGGGATACAGACCTCGTAGTGGGATTGCTAGGTCAAAGGGTATGCACAGTAGCCCTTTGGGCGTAGCTCCAAATTATGCTCCAGAATGGTTGGACCACTTCACAACTCTACCAACAGTGTATTCGAGTCCCAGTTTTCCTACATCCCCTCCAACATTTGTCATTTTCTCTTTCTGTCACGTTAGCTAATCTGAGAGGTCTGAGGTGATATCTCAGAATTGTTTTAATTTGCATTTCTCTAATCCCAGTGATTTTTATGTGACCATTGACAGCTTTGATTTATTCTTCTGAAAACTGCTTGTTCATACCCTTTGACCATTTATCAGTTGTCTCCTCCAACCCAGTTTAAAAACATTAAACACCTTCTCATTGAAAAGAGACTAAACATCCACACATTTACCTGGCATTCAAGGCCCTCCACAACTTGGCCCTGACCTATTGATCTGACATTATTTCCTACTACTTGCTTCACGTACCCAAAGTTCTAGCCAAAGTAGCATTCTCTGTTTTCCAAACAATCTGGACCTTTCCCACCACAGGTCTCATCCTGCCCTTCCTCCTTCTCCTCCACCCTTCCTCATTACCTCTGCCTGACCACTTCCAACTCATCCTCAAAGCTCTGATAAAATGCTACCTCTTTGCAGAAGTCTTCTCCTGTCCCTCCAACCAAATATGTATGATCCATTCCAACCCACTCTGAGCTGCCATAGTACTGTGCTTGGCCATAATGTCCTGATTTATGGTGACAATTCACATTTCTTTCAGTCTTTACGGTATTCAAATCATGACAGCCCGATCAAGTAAACAGTTGCCAATATTCTTATCCCATTTTTAAAATAAGAAAATTGAGGCTCATCGAGAGACTTAACCAAAGTCACACAGCTACTTTACCACTTATGCCACTACTGTACCTCTTATGTCACCTTACTGCTGCTAGCTTACTGCCTATGTGACCATGGTCACTTTCCCTCTCTGAGCCTCAGTTTCCTTTTCTGTAAAATGAGGCAATTGAACTAAATGGTCTTTAAGGTCCTTTCCTGCTCTAAATCCTGTAATTCTATGCTGTATATGTTCTCTCTCCTAGTGCACAGTTATACATAATGGCTCAGCAAATATTTGCTGAATAGATGAATGAGTAGCCTATGGAAACTTACCTAGGCAAGACAAAATAGTCTCAAGAGAATTCCAAGTTTCTAAGATTTCCATTACCTATGAATCTGCTTCTTTTGCTGTTTTTATCTATGCCTAAGACTCAACTTTTAGCACTAGCTAGGAATTTACTGTAGACTGACTTATTTGTAACTTAGTAGCACATGAATGTAGTCAAAAACACGTACTGTTTGGCCTTGAGTTTATCCATCAGAGTTCAGTATGGTTTAAGACATAGTAAAGGATTTGTTCTGTAAAAGTTGGGCTCAGTCAAAAGGTTGCAGCCAAGAACCTAGAAGGCCATGAGGGGTTCCCCACCCCTCAATTTGGCTTTTTGTGTTTGGTCCAAGAGGCCAGAGCCAGGAACAGTGGGTGAATTACGTAGCATTTAGGCTCAATGTAAGGAAAAATTCCCTAACAATTACCTTATGCCAAAGTGGAATGGGCAGCCTCTAGACGTAGTGAATTCCGTCAGGAGGAGATTGGTGGTAATGTTGGGGAGGAGACGCTTGCTGCTGGATTCTGTGAGTCAGGGGTGTGGGTCTGAAGTACCTTGTTTTCTTGGCTTGTTGTTTATCAACAGAAACACTGAAATCGGTTCTTTTGGAAGTCAAGCCTGTACAGGGAAAGTGGAATCTTATATAATTTTCCTTTTCCTCTGGCTCTTCCTTGTCAATCCCCAGTCTAAGCCCCATGGCCCTTTGGAGTTGTCATGACCTCATCTGTGACCTACCAAGGTTAGACTAACCCATCAAGCCAGGGGCTGGGAATTGTGTTACATCCATGACATTCAGCAGTTCAAAAACAAAACATGTGAAAGCTGGGTCTGGCCCCACAGGCTCACTCTGTGAAAGGTCAATTATTGAACAAATGAACAGGGGGCCTCCCAGGCACAACTCAGAGCAGACATGTCATTAATGAGGTACCATGCCATTTGGGAGACCTGGCCATTGCCTTCCTTAAGAAGAGACTGTAAGGGAGATCAAACAGGGTTCCGGAGTGAACAAGGTGAGTGGCAGGTCCAGGGAACTGCAAATAATCCAGCTAAAATTGTATTACAGCTTTCATACTGTGGGTTTACTGAAAGGCATTGGAAAAATGCTCGGTGCTTCATCCCAGTAAGAGGAGACTCCTGTAAGGTCTAATAGTAAGCAGCATCAGCACCATAATTTACATTACCAGATCGTGTAGCAGAGTAGAAGTGTCATGGACTTGGAGATTCAAGAAAAAAGGATTTTTTGAGCCTCAGTTGACTCTTCTGTAAAATAGGAATCATAATATACAGCCTATCCATGGGGTGATTCTGAAGGAAATGCTTTATACAGCTACAAAGAGAGAGCAATTTACACTTTCCCAAACATTTCTGCACAAGTATTTTGCAGATAAATAGAACAAGGGCTCAGAGAGGAAAAATGACTTCCCCTTGTGGCCAATGTGGATTCAGAAGTAGAAGACCCAGGTTCAAATCCTAGCTTTGCCACTTCCTCTCTGTGCCACATTGGGAGCATCACTCATTTTTTTCTTCATTGGTATTGACTTCAGTGGCCTGTGGGCTCCCTTTCTGGTGTGATCCTATGACCTCCAAGGCCCCTTGGAGCTCCATATCTATGATCTTGTGATACTGATTGTCAGAGCTGGGACTCAGAGCCAGGATTCACACATGGCTTCCTAACCTTCCATCTTCTTTCAAGCTGTCTTTCTGTTGTATAGGCACATGCAATGTATTTTTCAGAACCACTGGCCTAGTGCTTCTAGCTAGTGCTTCCCTATATTTATAATGTAACTTCCTTGACAGTAAGGAGATATTGTCATTGTATTCCCAGTTCCTGGAACAGGGCCTGGCACACAGTAGGTGCTTAATAAATGCTGAGCAAATAGAATTATTTCGCATACTTGCCATGAGTATGTGCACTCCTGTTTGTGTACAAAATTGCTTAAGGTCCTTCTATGAGCCAGGCATTTCCTTAGATGACACCAAGATCCACCAGAGATTTCTGCTGTGGCCTCCTAGAGGGTTTTTAGGGAGCTGTATCTTTTCTTTTACTATTTTAACTGCCTATCCCTCTTGCATGGCTGATGTCGGCATGGAGGTGACCATAGGCTGTACCTGTTGAACATCGGTTCAGATAGCTTCTAGCAAGGTGGGAAGATTTTGACAGAGCTGAAAGACTCTTTTGCCTAGAGCCCAGGATAGCTGCAGGGTAAAAAATTTGTGACTGAGTTGTCTCTCACACATCATTTAGTAAATAGTGGAAGGCTTGAGTTCTGCTCAATGGAGGGTATACAAACCAGTGAAATCAAGGCCCCACAAAGGGTCATAATTTTGTAGTCAACAGAGATCAAAAGGAAGACTTTCCAAATAAGGTTTTGCTGTGGTACCATCACAATATCACATGATCACAATATCCACATGAATGTGCTATGGGACAGCCACAGGTAGACTTCCCAATTCTGGGGAGGCATCCAATGCCAGCTAAGACCAGTCACCTCCCTGCTGTACAACTGAGTTTGGGTATCTGCGAAGACAGAATTTTGTCTTTCCATTCCTCATGGGCTCCACATTCCAAAGTAACATCATACCAACATCTTGAATGAAGACAAAATTGCAGCTGAGGAAAGGGAAAGCCACTTCCAGAGAAGTTCGAGGACAGCTGCAGAGTGAAATTTAGCTGTAATCATCATTTCCAGGCATCATCCCTTGGCCAGGGTCCACAGACAATGAAAGTCACCCAGCCTGCTCCGGGGCTAGGCTCTCCTCTGGCAATGAACATACATCTCCCTTCTCTTTGGCCCTACAACGCCCACTGTATCATTTAAGCAAAGTTACATTTTGTTTCTTGCAGTGAAAGGGATGCCTGGAAGACACATACTGAGCAATGAATTCAATACTGGCACCAGAATGCTTTCTGGAGTTGAGCAATGCCATATGGATCATACGTAAACTCGAATGTATAATAGTGATAAAATTTATTTTAATAGCGCATTCCACATCCTCAGTGTATTCTAGGAGAATGGCTGTATTACAGTGTGCCACACAAAAGAGACTTTTATAATAGAGGGGAGGGCCAGTAAGTGGCATTATAAATGGGAAGATGTATTTGATGGACTCTGATTTGAAAGAAACTTATTATGGTATGAACTGAAGTGGAAACTGGTAATAGGAGAATGAGCTATGGAGTGCTAACAGGCTGGTGAATTGAGTCAGAGCATCCATGCTGTTATTAAGGAGTGAACCAGGGTTAACTTTCTTCTTTCTGTAAGTCCATACAGTGATAGTGATACATGCACACTCCCTCATAGGCTCTACCTCATTCATTTCATGAATATGGCCTAAGCTCCATCATTCCTGAGTCAAAGTGGAAATAAAAGCAAAGCCGGCTTCACCTCTATAGATTGTGAACTCCTAGAAGGTAAGAATTTGATCTTTGTATTGCCTAGAGCAAGAGATGGCATGATATAGTGGTAGTAGAAGTAATAATAATTTTATTAATAATAATGGCTCATTTCACACAGCACATTAAGGTTTGCAAAGCACTTGACATATATTATCTCATTTAACTCACAACCATCTTGTGAGATCAGTGCTATAATTATTTCCATTTTACAAGAGACAATCCTGAGGCCCAGAGAGGTTGTATAAGTAACTGGGACAGGGCTTGAATTCAGGTTTTCCTGGATCCAGGCCCAGAGCTCTACCATGCTACCCAGCTGTGTAGTAGTACATAGAGAACCAGCTACTGGGTTAAAAAGTGGAGCTTTCAAGGTCTGCCTCTGAAACACCCTGCTATTGTACCTATGGACCAGTGACCTAACATTAATGTGCCAACTCTAAATTAGAGACAAGTTGGTGTTAAGCATTGCAGGGTACAAAAAGATGCATCAGACCATGTGCCAGATCACCTGCATGGATTTTCTCGGCCAGTTGGAGGAGACTCAATGCAATTCAATTTGACAAGCACCTACCAATGATGTGCCCAGGATCCAGAGACAAGGGTGAATAGTTCTTACACTCAAGGAGCTTACCTGGGGGAGAGGTGGGAAACAGCAGGTACGTGGGCATACATCCATGAGGCAAGGTGGTACAGAGGGGAGAGCCAAAAGAGTTCAGGCTTTGCCATTATCAGCCTCTCTGGGCCTCAGTCTCCTGCTTTGTAGAAGGAAGGAGAGAAGCTACCAGCCTTCTAATCACCCATCCAGCTTGAAATCATATGAGCCTCTAAGTTCCAGTGAATCCCTGAACATGCTCCAGGGGTTCAGAAGGAGTCAGGAGGGCTCACACATCGCTCAGTTGATCAGGATATACTTCATGCTGAGCCTGGGAGAATAAATCGAATTCCAACAGGCAAAGGTGGGCAAAGTTGGTAGAAGGTAGGAGACCAAGAAACACTGCCAGAGCACTGAGGAGGTCAGTTGGGATGGCATGTGGGAGTCATTGAAGGGGAGCAGTAAGGGACAAAATTGGAGAGTTTAGCTGGAGTCAAAGGCTCTGAATGCCAGCCTAGAAAGCTTACACCTTACTTGGGTGCTATTGAAAATATATCTCTACTTATTTATCACATGGATAAAAGGAAAAGAGCAGCTACATAGCAAGCTAATGGAAAATAACCAGAAGTGACCCTTCTTCAGATGGGCAGTTTTCAATTGATTCAATTATATTCTGTGAGCTCCAAAACATCATCATTCTTTCAAATGAACTATTCAAGATTGCCTTTCTGGGGTACATTTTCCTGGATACTGTTTGTGGAAACCCAGATCAAATATTGAGGGAAGTTTTATGGACAAGTAGCTTCTACTCTACACATGTCTGACCAGATCTCTCTCATCTCCTTGATTTTTTGGGGAACAGTGAATATATAGCCTGTGCTTGAAGGCCTCCAGAGATGGGCACTCCCCAGATACCCTTTCACGTGCCAAATCTTCACATGCTCTACCTCAATTGACATACTTTATAAAACATCTAGAGATTTCTGTAGTATCAGTCAATCAAGCAAAAATGTCAACTAGATATGAAAAATCCTGGCTACCTCTATGGCACTGGACAGCTGCAAGGTCTCTCTGCCAAGGCACTCCAGTCTTTCCTCCACTCAGCTGCCAAAGTGATCTTCTGGCCATGGCACTGCCCCTCAACCCCTACTGAAGAAATCCCGTTGGCTCTCCAGGATCAAACAGAGAATCCACTGCTTGGCCTTAACAACTTGGTCCCTTCTCCTTACTCTTTCCTCCCCTCTGTGTACTCTGTGATTTAGTCAGAAACAATGGCCATCTTGCTCTTCCTCAAACACTCCATTTCATCTCCCAACTTAGTGAATTTTTACTGGCTAACCTACCTTCCTGCAATTCTCTCCTTTCTGGTCTCCACCTCCTAGTTTCTCTGGCTTTCTCTAAGACACAACTCAAATCTCACCTTCTGCAAGAGATGACCTCCCATTTATGCTGGATAGATCTTATCTGTGTTTAATTGTTTGCATTTTGTCTTGCACCATTAGAATGTGTGTTCACCCGAGGAAAGGGAACATGCCTTTGCCTTTCTTTTGATCTCCAGTGATACCACAAGGCTTAGCAGGTAGTAAGCACTTCATAGATGTGTGCTGATTAACTGACTTAATCAATTAATGAATAAATCAATTAATAAATAATAAATAAAGTGGGTGCCAATAAGTCTTTAATGAATTTGGGAGGAGCAAAGTGCTTTGGGGCTATTGAACACAATCAAATGATGATGACATATAGAAGTATATTGGGATTAATTGAAAGATTTCGATCCACCTCTGTGCCTGTGTGTATCAGGGAAGAGATTCAAGAAGGAAAGCCAACAATCCTCAAGTGTACCCCTGAGTCGGTAGAATCCTTGCACCTTTACTGGTGAGCAAGAGGGTAAGAGGAGGACTTAGGGGAGCATCAAATTCCTCCCCCCCAAAAAAAACCCAAAAATAACATATCATTGAAGAGACTGCATCAGTAACAAATAGCACATCCGGGGGAGGGCTGAGGAAGGGTAAACCAGACATAGCAAAGGCAACTTGAGCACCCTCTAAGCAGAGATGGGTTGTGAGTTTGGATTCAGTCAAAGGGCCTCACTTGAGGACCTAGAGGACCACAGTGGTCTCGAGGCCACAGGTTCTCCACCTCTGCTAAGGGCCTCGACCCTCAGAGCTCAGCAGAGAGAGAACTGTACTGAAGGGGAACTTTACAAAGGCAGAAAAGGCCTTCCAGCCAATCAGGAGTTGAGTTACTCCTCTGTCTCATGTGCCATCTCCTAGACTTTAGAGGAGATCCTTCTATGACGATTCTTCTTGTGATACCATATTAGCAACTATCCCTTTTTAAATGATAATTAGCTCTAGCTAGCTAATTGACAATCAGTGGGAAGCACCTTGGATGGGGGTTTGGAGGTGACTGCTAGAAAATTCCAGCCCCTCAGGTTCACCCCGACAACCTTGAGCAGAGAAGTAATTAACTGCCCTCTGCAGGAGTTGAGAGAGTGAGCGCGGTTGGGGTGATGCATGTTTACCTCCATAATGTCTTTTTCTCTCCAGATAGACAATCAGCACCCTAGTGCAAGGCCTCATTCCCTCTTGCCTCGACCCTTGCAATAGTGTCCTATTTGATTCCATTGCCTGAGCCCTTTCCCTCTCCAATCTACCTTCCACACAACTACCAAAGTTATTTTCTATAAGGTCAGGTCTGACCATGAAACTCCCTTACTAATTAACATCCGATGATTACTGATTCCCTCCAGAATGAAATATAAACTCCTTTGTTTGGCTTGTAAAGCTCTTCACAGCCTGGCCCCTTCCTACATGTCCAGTCTTCTTCCACCTTTGTTCCCTCTGTAGACTCCATGATCCATTCATGCTGATCTCTCACATTCCTTCTTCTTTCTTTGGGTCTCTGCACATGCAGAGAATGCCCCCCTTCTTCACCTCTTCTTCCAGAAATCCCTGGTTTTATTCCAGACTCAGCTCAGACACCATCTTCTACTTGATGTTGTTAAGGCCTCCTTCCTCAAAATGTTTTATGTTCATTTTGTATCTCTTTTTCATGTGCCTATATAGGTAAATACTGTCTCCCTAGAGAGAAAAGGATTTTATTTTTTGCTTTTGTGTTTATATCCCTAGAGCTTAATGTAGCACCTGACACACAGTAGTCACTTATTTAATGTGTGTTGATCAGTTGATTCTGCATTTGGATAAACAGAAGGTTGGGAGACAATTCCAGTCTTTTCAGTGCTGGCTTAGTGGCAAAGGCCCAAGGGTTAGGGATGGGAGTGCCTTTGTGGGGAAGTTATACCCTGAGTGGTAATCATACTCTTCCCCTGTGTCTCTGGGTGGGCATCCATCCAGAGTGAAATAAGAATCCTCCCCACGTGGGCCCACAAGGTCTCAGGGTTTCATCTTTCCCTTCATGAAGGAAGTCAGTACTCCGGCTGAGGTGTGGCAAGGAGGAAATCTAGATTCCTATGCTTCATATTATTTCTGTCTCAAGCAACAAAGTTTCTTATGCCCCCACTGCCCAAATGTACAACCTGAATGCAGAAGGGCCTTGAGTTGATATTATATGAGAATCAGCTGAAATAAGGAGGAATTTAGCCTGGAGAAGAGGAAGCTTGGTGAGGCCAGGATGGTAGGATTTATGGGGCATTCACTTGGGAGAAGAACTGGGCCTGGTCTGCTTGACTCCAGAGGGCAGAATAAGCTGCAAAGAGAAGAATTTAAGCTTAATGTTAGGAAAATTGTTCTAACCGATAGGATGATCCTAAAACAGGTTGGTGGGGAGGGGGCAGCATTGGATTGAACTAGATGCACCACCCCAGTCCCTTCCAAATCATTCACTTTGTCAAGCATCATATTATTGGAATTGCCAACTACTAAAAACTGTAGAAAATCAGAATTTTTTTTTCATTTCCCACAAACCATGAATTCCAAAACATAAATACAGTTGGACCAAAGTGGCCATTTCTACTTCCACCATGCATCCCTTCAGTTGGCAATCATTTTCTTAGTATATTCACATCCTGCTAATATTTCCCGTCGTTCTCATTTCTGGATGTGGCATTTAGACCAAGCAGTAACATCATTAAAAATGAACGATCTTATTTGGAAGCTGACTATTATTTTTATAAGTTTAAGTGTTTTAATACGATTTGAATTGATTTCTGTAGAAAGCAGCTGTGTTCATCATTTTTCCATTAAGCACATTAACTTTAATTTGTACGTCAACAAGCGAAGGGGAGACACAGCTCAGAGAGGCTTTCTGGTGCAAAATATGCCCCACAAAGTTAATTCCAAAGAGTGAAATAGAACCTTCTGTTTCAGTAAATCAAAAACATGAGCTTTTTTATTGCTCGCAAGAATGTGTAGCCTATTACCTCACTGTGTTTGGATACCTCAAATGGTCTATTGACCCAATCTGTCTTTTAATATTAACCATATTAACTCATATGCAGTCAAGCCTATTAATATTACTTCAAAAGGAGATAGATTTGTCTAGTGGCAAGTGAGTCTTCCTGAATAGATTACACAAATAAGAAAGCTCCACAATGGTCTCCAGACCTCTCATGTGACATTCAGATGTTCTATAGAATGATGGCAGGATGATGTCAAGGGTAAAACATCTGGGAAGAGGCATGAAAGAAGATGGAGGGGGAGAGATCCTTATTTTAGAGAACAGAGTCTCTTTTATTTAGAATTTTACAAATAGTTGAGTCCTCTTCCTTTCTCTATGCCCCAGGCCTTTGTGAATAATTGGCATGTACATTCCCTCATATCATTCACCCCATGAGGGGATATTACTTAAATAGTATCATGCTTTCACCATCTCATTCTCTGCTAAGAAATCAAGGGCAGGAAGGGCAGGAGGAAGAGTTGCCTAACTCATCAGGCACCCTAGGAATTTATAGTTAGTGTGGCAAGGCACTGGGCACATTGTCAATGCTGAGAGTCACAGGGCAAATGATGCTATTTCTGAACTATCCCTATTCTTCATTATAATTAGGAATAACCTAGCCAACATAGTAAAGCTCAAATGCTCATCTTTAGAGCTGTTCTAGTCAGCCATAAAGCAGCATTAATAAATCACATTCAGCTATGAGTAGTCTGGATTCTGAAGAACAGAGGATAAAACATGCATCCCTCTTCTTAGCAGAGAGGTGGTAGACTATGGGTTGGTAATACTACATACACTTTCAGGCATGGTTGCTGTGTCAAGTTTAGCTTAACTGTTTTTACTTGTTACAAGGGAGGCTTTAATGATGTTGATGTATCATGAAATGACTGAGATGTTTTTTTTTATTAAAATGAGAAAAAGGCAGTTAAACGTGTACTAGTAATAATGACTAATATTTCTATAGAGTTTTAAGTTGACAAAATGTTACATACTATGTTTCATTTGAGCTTCACAACAACCCTTGTAAGAGGTACTGTGGATATTATTTTACTGATGAGGACTACATGGTTCAGAGAAATTAAGCAACTTTCCCAGGATCAGAGATAGATTTCGAACCCAGGTCTTCCTGACTCTAAGGCCAGGACTTCAGCCCATACCCATGCTGTCTCTCTGTATAGAGTGATGGGAAAATAATATGCAAGATCTTATTTCAAGGAATGGAGAAAGAAAAGAAACAAAGAATCTCTGAGATGAACATTCTTCATGACCCTATTTGGGGTTTTCTTGGCAAAGACATTGGAGTGGTTTGCCATTTTCTTCTCCAGTTCATTTTACAGATGAGGAAACTGAAGCAAACAGGGTAAAGTGACTTGACCAGGGTCACACAGCCAGTAAGTGTCTGAGGCCAGATTTGAACTCATGAAGATGAGTCTTTCTGATTCTGGACCTGACGCTCTATGCACTATGGTGCCACCTTCATTAAATTTTCCCTTGTATAAAAGAAAAGCAGTTAAACAAAACTAACTGGTAACAGATGTAACAGTTTGTACTCATTGTCCCCAGCCTTTCCAGAAATATGAGGAGAATCAATAAATTATTGGTCTCATTCTTCTCATCTTGTTCTATGGAGTCCAGACGAAAAGCGTCCTGAGACAAATCACTATTCTAGCTTTATTCTTTTATGTTTAATGTATGGTGGGCTACTGCACAGATGGATAAATGGATTGCTTTCTTCATTGCCTAAAAGTGTGGGGATAGAAGCTCATCTGTTCTAGGCTCACTGAAAACATCTTCCCAGAAGTGCCAATAGAAGAGAGTGTGACAAGGATGATATGGACCTCCTTCAGCTTCCACAAGGTTTCAATTTCCTCTTGCTAACTCTCTGCATTTTGAAGGCTTTTTCATTCCATATAGTTTGGAAGTTAGGGTTAGTGTCTGGTGTGGCAACATCTACTCAAAATATTGCTTTTATTTTTTCAATAAATCAGTGTTATATCAAGGTAATTCTCAAGAGTATTTGGGAGTTTATATTTATAGTAAGGGCACTTGACATCTATTAGTTTAGGAACAATACTGAGTTTCTAATGTGTAATTTTGGCCACTTGATCATACATTTTTAGGTATTTATTAAGTACTAATTTTTTTTCATATGCTGCACAGTTCCTATAATTTCCTTGGAAATTTTGATTCAACAAGTTAGTTCAGGCTTCTCAGGGATGACCTTTCTGTAATTTCTGGTAGCAATCAGCTGATCTTATATCACTACCAGAAATCCCTCTATTTCTATTAACAAATCTTCATGACTTCATTTGTTAGACTTTCCTTTATTAACATATGGCTGATTGAGTTCATGTGATTTTTGCCCACAGAGGGCCTTTTGGTTCCACACTTGAATCTTAGCTATTTCATAAGCTGAAGGTAAACCAGTATCATTTACATTCAGTAACTCTAATGGAATGTAACTATTGTCAGCCTTTAATATTAATAATTATTGGTAATTTGTATAGTAATTTAAAGTTTGTAAAGAGCTTCACATGTATTATCTCATTGGATCCTGACAACAACCTTATGAGGTAGATGCTATTATTATTTTAATTTTTACAAATGAGGAAACTGAGACCCTGAGAAGTTAAGTGACTTGTCCACAGTCACACAGCTAGCAATTGTCTGAGACAGGATTTGAACCCAGGTCTTCCTGATTCTAAGTTGAACACTCTTTCCACTATACAACCTCATTACGTCTCTGTGACATGGCATCTCTTTGTTCTAGAAGTAAATTTTATTTAAGTTTCTAACCTATTCACCATGTGATATGAGTACAATTATCAGTCCTCTTTATCCTTTTTGATAGGGAGTATTCATCTTTCTATAGCTACCTTGAGGTGATAGGCCCTGTGGTTCATCAATATTGTATGGGTTTATTCTAGAAAGTGATTTAGAACTATGCCTCAAAAGTTATTAAACTATGCACACCCTTTGATCTTGTGATCAAAGAAAGAGGAAAAGGATCTGTGTATAGAAAAATACTTACAGCAACTTTTTGTTGTGGTAAAGAGCTAGAGACTAGAGGAGAGCCCATCATTTGAGGAGTGGCTAAACATTTTATGCTAGATGAATATAATGAAAGGCTAGTGTGCTGGAAGAAATGATGAAAGGAACCATTTCCAAGAAACCTGGGAAGATGTGAATGGAGTGACACAGAATGAAGTGAGCAGAACCAGGAGAACCATTTATACTATAATCAACTTCCAAAGACTTAAGAACGTTGATCAATGTGATCAATGCAGAGATCGCCCACAATTCCAGAGGCCTTGATGAAGCATGCTACCCACCTCCTAACAAAGAAGTGATAGACTCAGTTGTGCCAGCTAAGACATGTTTTTGTACATAGCACAGGAAGTTCCTTTGCCTAAGCATATTTTTACAACAGTTTTGTTTTTCTTTCTTTTTCAGTGGGGGATAAAGAGTGGGGGGGGGGAAAGAAGGTAGATTTTTGTTTATTGAAAAAAACGAAATAAAAAATGTCATATGGGTTTTCATTTGGATATTTGTATCATCCATAATCAGCCATTTTGCTGTTCTGAAAGTGGATGTTGCTGTTGCAATCTCATTCTTTTCATCTTATTCAAGGGGTCCTAGGACATGTTGCTAGACTGTTATTTTATATTTACTATTCTGTGGACTTTTGTACATGTGGATAAAATAACTGCTTTTGTACTTAAATAGTATTGATGGACGTAAACTTATTTTCTGTTGGCTCACTGGAACTAACCTTAGGAAAACTCTAGTAACATACAGGGTGACAGGGATGATATGTACCTCATCCTATTCCCATGTGACTTTAATTTCTTTTGCTAGGCCAGCATATTTTGAAAGCTTTTCATTCTGTACTGATTGGAGATTAGAAATATTTGGTATAGTGACATTTATTTAAATTGTTTTAAGTTTTTAAATCATTTTTTTATGGATCATTATTCAGTCTGTGATAATGCTCCAGTTCCAATACACTCTTGGGTGAAATTGTCAACTATATTTTAAGATATTCATTTGTAGCATGAAGATTTTTCATTTGTCAGTCTATGAAAGATTGTGAGCTTCTAATGGATAATTCTAGCCACCAGGGCATGTCTTGCTAGGTATTCTGCAGATGATACATTTTTGCAGCCTGCAGGGATGCATTACTTGGTTTCTGCTGTTTTGTTTTGTTTGCATAATCTGCTTTTCTCACTCCTAAATTCAGGTTCCTTAAGGATAACCCTTCTGTAATTTCCTATATCATTGACTTCCTCCAGAATTCCTATACACATCTCTGCATGATTCAGCCATTTTTCTACACTTCTTTGTCAGCATATTATTGCCTGAATATATGTGAATGTCACCTGAGTCTGAGAAGAAGCTGGAAAATTACTTTTCTGGTTATTCAGGCAACTACTCTGAAGAATTTGGGCCAATAATTATGGATCTTATCTAGCCCTACTACTTTTTCAGAGAAGTAGATTTCAATCAGTTCTCTTGATATAACTGCTCTGTTATTCATTATATTAACAATATGGAAGCTTTATGCTTCTCATCTGATCCTACTTGTATTTTCGCTATGTTGGACTTCTTGCAACTGTGTAGAATAAGTAGATGACCAGAAATTGCCTGCATCCTGCCTCTTTGGGGTTTCTCTCTCTCCAATTATTTCTTTTCTTTGTCAGCCTCTAGTAAAGTTTTTGCCCGATGTGAATTGTGTATTTTGTTCCTTGCACTCTTTTGACTCATCTTAATCTTTTTATTTTTGCTTTCAATCATTGATTAAGGGAGTCTAGAATTTCTGGTGTATTTTTGTCTGCTGGATTCTACTTCCCATGTTTCATTTTTATTGCCTTTAATGGAGGCATTTGCATTTTCTACTGTCCAGCCTCGTCAGATATTGGTATAATCTTCTAATGCCTTCTCTCAGATTGTTTTTTTTTTCCACTCAGATCTTTGATAACCCTTCTAAGTCACTTCTACCACGGTGATGTTTGGCACATGTGCTTAAGATTATTTCTTGATAGCTCCACCTTTCTTCCTCTGCATTTCACTGTAGCAAAAGCCACTGCAAGTACTGTTGCATGAAGGTTATGGAATGTTTTTAAATACTTTTCACCAAACATTGCAAGAGAATGTCATGATTCATTGTGGTTATAGAAAATTCCAGCTTTTTTGAATTACTCTGTTCTGGTATTCTAATCTGCTGGTTAGATTCATCCTGTCAGGCTCAAAAAGGACTTTCCAAAATTCCAGTCTAGGCATGCCTATCTCCACTTCAAATCCTCTGAGACATTGGTGCTGTTTTTGTCATCCATTTGGGAATTCACTTTAAGGGAAGATTTTCAATGACCTCAGGTTCATCAATTTTTTCATCTTTAGATTTTATCAGCTTCTCAATTTCATCTCTTTCTATCTAATCTAGGCTTAGGGATGTGGTTATTCCTTGCAATTATCACATGCATGTGAGCTTTATCTTGTATTATGAGTTAGAGCTGAGGGAGCCATTGATAAAGAACAGCAAGAAGCTTACTATAACTGGTAAGACTACATTGCATTTTGGATATCCATATTTTTAGTTCATTAAAAATATCTATATCTATTTATCTATCTAGCTATGTATCTTCATGGGTAGCCCTAATTAGTGAGATGTCAAGGACAAGAATGAACATTAGAATTTGTGGTGTTCACAAAAACCACAAAGTGATTGGTGATGAATTGACCGTGTGAAGTGCTGTTTAAATGTCTGGCATTTAAAGGCTCTCACCATCTGGCTGCTGTTGAGCGTTTGAGTCTTGTTTCCTATTACTCATCTGCACACATGGCCTATTTCAGTGAAACCAAACCTGCAGCTTTTCCCCCTATACTAAACACTGAATTTCACCTCTTGTTTCCATGCCTTTGTCTTTGTATAAGTCTTTCCTTCCAGCTTGTCTGGATTGTACTCTATACTCTGACCTCTGACCTCTGCCTAGTAAAATCCCTGGATTTATTCTAAACACAACCCAGGTGCCCCTCCTACAAGAGGCCTTGTCAGCCCCAGCTCTTTGTATTCTTTTTCTTTTGAAATTATTTTGTATTCATTCATTTTTACTTCTGTGTACATGTTTATTCCCAAATAGACTGTAAACTCCCTGAGGACAGGGCGCATTTTGTTTTTGTATTTGTATCTGCCTTGTATCTTCAACAGCTAGTACAGTGCTTTAAACCTAGTAGGTACTTAATAAATATTCGTTAAGTTGAATTGAATTGCTTACTTTGGTCACTTACCGAATCCATGATGTCATGGGTGTGGGTATCCTCCTTCACCAGTGCAGATTACAACCCATCCATGCCTTCTTATCTCAGGCTACTCTCATCCCAATAGTTCCCTAGCAGACAGAGACCTTTCCATAGAATATCCATTCACCACATTAGAGGCCTGCCTCTGGGTGTTTTGCTTTCTTATGCCTACCAGGGTCATCCTTGACTTGCTAGTTTTTGTCCCTCCTTTTGGCTATGTAACCATCTCCTTCCTTATCCAGTCATACACGGTCCTTTTCATCACTGGGGCTATTGTCCCCTAGTGGGAAAGTGGTTGTAAGTATTTCCAAGATAAATGCCTTGTAGAGTCATAAGATTGAAAAATTAGGGAATCTTCTCCTGTAGAGATTTTGAGCACAACTTTGACACTGGAAGAGCATGGGCTGCTGAGAGACAAGGTAGAGAGGAATGAGCCTCACAGGTAGATCCACTGCAGAGAGGGCATTCTGGAAGGGACAAACTAGGGCCATTTACATATGGTTGCCAAACAACAGATTTTATTCCATACAAAAGGTGAGGCAATTCCATCTTGCTGTCACTCAGTCTCTCTTGGGGGTAAGCAGAGTTGTCTCCCGTCACACTAATGTCAGCCTAACCAAATTCTGTCAGGTCAAACAAAAACGCTAGACTTGTGCTCTGCCCCCATCAGATATAGCTCAGCTAACTGTCATTTGGACAACATACTGATCAGCCAGGGCCCAGAGGGAATATTGCTCCCAAGATGCCCGACAGAAACAGTGCAGCGTGCTGCCAGAAGAAGAATGGGTGGCAGGGGGGAGTGAAGAGGGAGGATTTTAACTGCTCCTAAGTGTACAGTAAGGGATCTGGTGCTGCTTCACTCAGCTGTAAAATATAAATGCAAATAATGGGTGTGGGGGGAATCCTGGGGCAGTGACAATCCACTCCTGGTGCTCTCTTCATTCATAGCAGTAGTGCCATAGAACTGTCTCTTTGGGTTCCTCGGGGAGGTAATTTTTTAAATAAAAAAAGAAGGAAATATTTATACTGTACATCATCCTAGTTGCCAGGTTTGTGGAAATACATACATACATACATACATACATACATACATACACGTGCATGCATAATATATAAGTCCATGGCATCTAGCTCAATTGCACTTCCCAATTCACTGGGCCCCATCAGTTGGAAGGTGTCCAGTGATTGTCACAGCATCCAATGTTCAGATGTCGACAGGGAGTTTTGACACTCATGACCTCTGGCACCAGTGACCCTCTACCACCATGACCATGACCACTACCACCCTTTACATGTCCTGATGGGTGGGGATACTTGTCAAGTCCCTTTGCTTCTCAACTGTAACTGAACCTACTGTTGGCTTTCTGGTCCAAATGACAAAATGAGTTGACTCGCAGCTCATCTTAGTGCTGATCCTTCTTGACTTCTGTTTCCATCTGTGCCAGAGGCAGGAGCTGTACATAATGTATGACTAAGTCTAGAAGATGTCTGAAAGGTTAGAAATAGAGGAGAGGTGGATTACAGATGATCACTTGACAATGATGGGAAATCTATTAGTATATTAGACACTGAAATCTTTCCCTTTAATTCTCTGGATTGCCATGGTGTGCATTTAAAAGAATTATCGGCTTTTAACCACCTAAATAAACATATCCTATGAAGATGGTAATAAATACCCTGGCCCGAATAGGTAAAGCTTGACCCAACTGAGACAGGAGAATTGGTGTGAAGAGGAGTAACATTGAGCCAAAACATATCTATAACTAAAAGTCAGATATGGAAAATGTGATGTAATGGTGGAAAGATAAAGACACTGATCAATGAGCATATGAGAAATTTTTTTAAAGGTATATATATATGTGTTTGTTGGTGTGTGTGAAATTCAACACAAGTTTTTGTTTAAAAAAAAAGGCAGCGTAGTATGTTAGACTGTGTACTGCACTCGAAGTCAGGAGATACATAGGAGATACTTTCCATGCTGACTATCCACAGATAGTGGATCATGAGCTAGTCACAAACTCTCAGAACCTCAGTTTCTTCCTCTGTAAAGTGGGGATAATTACACTGGCACTACACACTCCATAGGATGTTGGGAAGAAATTGCCTCATAGCTCTCAAAGTGCTCTATAAATGTTAGTTGGGAATAAAGAGAGAAAATATTTTAAATGAATATAATAATCATAATTCTGTCTTGGGGGAAATTTGCTAGAAATTTCCTGTTACCTTCCCCTCCCTGAGCCTCAGTTTCTTCATCTATAGAATGAGGGGCCAAACTAGATTATCTCTAAGATCTCTTCCAGCTCTATGTCAGGGGTTATTAACCTGGGGTTCACATACCCCCACAAAGGACTCGTGGATAGATAGAGTTCAGGGAGTTTGTGAACTTGGATGGGGGTGGAAATGCATCTTCATTTTCACTAACCTCCATTCTAACTGAAATTTAGCATGACCATCAATTATTTAAAAATGTGATTCTGAGAAGGGGACCATAAGCTTCACCAGACTGCTTGCCCAAAAGGTCTGGGACACAACAATGGTTAAACATCCCTTCTCTAAATGTATAAGCTTATGTAAGCACACATGGAAGTGCTCTGAACTCATCTTTGCAAAGAAGGGAAAGAGGAAAGCCCCTATTTTCCAAAGGGAGAAAACAAGATCCAGAGAGAGACAGTGATCACCTAAGGTCACAAGCAATCCCACAACTGGAATACTACTGTAGCTGTTACGTAAGTTCTAACCATAACTGCCAGTGGGGCAGTTAAGAACTTAACATTTGTAGCCATAGCGGCAGCTGATAATGGGGAATGTCTTGTAGTTAACAGAGATGGTAACTAAAATGTGGGGTTTACCCAGACTGGCAAATGCTGCAGTATTGTGGACATACCCAGGCCATAGGGCCCCAATGGAAGCCGAGAATTCAAGCCCAGCTGGCCTTCCCGAAGTGGGGCACACATTCCAGCAATGGAGGAAAACAATGGACAGACTAGGGTGGGCTGAGATCAAGAGAGAAAGGTTGGAAAACCATGTGAAATAAAGAAGAGTTCTGGTTTGTTTGTTTTTTTATTTTTTTTAAATTTATTTTTAGTTTTCAACATTCACTTCTACAAGATTTTGAGTTCCAAATTTTCTCCCCATCTCATCCCTCCCCCCACCCCAAGATGGCATGCATTCTGTATACCCCTTCCCCTAATCTGCCCTCCCTTCTATCTCATCCCCGCTTCTCTTATCCCCTTCCCCTTCTATTTTCCTGTAGGGCAGGATAGATTTCTATACCCCATTTCCTGTATTTCTTATTTCCCAGTTGCATGTGAAAACAATTTTTTAACATGTGTTTTTAAAACTTTGGGTTCCAAATTTTCTCCCTTCCTCCCTCCCCACCCATCCTCATTGAAAAGGCAAGCAACTCGATACAGATTATACATGTGTAGTCATGCAAAACACTTCCATAGTAGTCATGTTGTGAAAAACTAAGTATATTTCCCTTCATCCTATCCTGCCCCCCCATTTATTCTATTCCCTCTTTTGACCCTATCCCTCTTCGGAGCAGAATTCTGGTTTACAGCTTCACTTTGGTATCCTTGCCACGTACCTGGACAGGCCTTTGTCATAGGCTTACAAACACTGCAAAATAAGTCCCACAGTAAGCTCCATCCAGCTTCATGATTTAGTTAGGGAGAAAGTCCAATCTCTTCCATGGCTTTATAATTTGGACCCAAAACATAAGTCATGGGCATCCCAGGCCAAATTCAATCAGCAGTATTGATCCATTCTTAATGTGAACTGGCATGTGGAAATCACCAGGGAGCTTAGTCCTGGGACAAGGCTGACTATTCTCATTGAAACCCAAGTGGCCCATTGGAACTTGGCAATCCTGAGCTGGAAGCAAGAAGAATGGATGACAGATGGGTGAGCTGTAGGGGTTGGGGTATGGAGGAGGAACAGTAAATGGATTTACTAATACTCACCTTGAAATCCTGGCCAGAAAGGATTGGAAAGTAACAGCAAAAGGCAGAGTCCGTTGTTCTGTAACAGCTGCATTAGGCCAGAGCCAAGAGACACTTAAACATCTGATCAACTCGACAGATCCGGCTTCTCCCATTCTTTGCTTCCTAGCCTTCCTTTCTTCCTAACCAGTCTTTCTCCCTTGATTAATAGGGACTTAACAGATACAATCTAGCTGTATTATTTCAGTCAAGTCAATGGAGAGGTAACATTGTTTCTGTCTTCTTTTCTTCTGTCTTACCTCTTTCCCTCCATTGTTCCTCTTACCTTTCCTCCTTCTTTTCTTTCCCTCCTTTCCTCTTTCTCTTCCTTCCTTCTGCTATTCCCTTCTTCCTCCCACCCTCTCTTTCTTCCTCCCATCCTCCTTTCCTCACTCCCTTTCTGTCTCCCTCCCTTCCTTTGTTTGTTCCCTAGGACATAAAAGATATTGTGAAAATATAGTTCAAGACTGAATTTTGAGCCCAGGAATGACTTAAGAAGCCAACACTGTGAGGCAGCTGCTATAGAAGTAGACTCCATCTCAGACTTCAGTAGAGCAGCCAAAGCAAAGGTAGTGCGCATTGATCAGTCCACATTTATTTGAGATTGAGAGCTGAAAAAGGGACCTGATCATTTAGTCTCCGGCAGCAGGGCTTCCCTGTCTTCATCTTCCCTTCTTGTCAAGTTTGGAGACGTTTTGGTTTTAGCCGTTAGTATTGTGCAATCAGAAGCAGCAGAATCTTGTCACCGTGTAGGCCACAACCTCTGTTCTGAGATTAAATGAGTGTATGAAGTAAAGAATGAAGAAATGGTTTGGTTGATGAAGAGATCAGTGTCATTGATAAAATTCTCATTCAGGTAATGCAAACACTGCTTGTTGAGCATGTGACTGTGATTGGTGAAAAGGGACAAAGGAGACAGAATGTTCTATTCTGTAGAAAAGAAGAAAAGAAGTGACTAATGAAGGAGGGAAGTCAGGAAAAGAGGATACCTAACAACAGAGGTCCTGAAGATTCAGGAGTCTGACCCACAGTGGGGGAGTGAGGAGAGGAGGTAACGGGAAGGGTAGGGTAGTATCAAACAAAATACCCATACAGGGTACTTTACGTGGAAACAGGAGAGAGAAATGACAAATAGCTTCATGGAGGAGCCTTCTGTGAGCAGTGGGGAAATAGCTAGAGTTTAATCCCAGCAGGTTCTTCTGGGTAATTTGTGCCACACTTGAGGAGGATCACAAAACTGCTCCTAGGCCTACAGAACGCAGAGAACATGGGAGATGAGAGTCATGTGGAGGGAGCACTGTGTTCAGTCCTAGACACAATATTGTAGGGAGGATGTTTACAAGCAGCAGAACATCCAGAGGAGAATAACCAGTATAAAGAGGAGACTGAAGGTTGTGCCATACATAGAGCAAATGAAGAAAAGAGGGCCCTTTTAGCTTGAAGAAGTGAGCACTTGGCAGTGAGCTCTGTCTTCCAATAGTTGAAGATCTGTCATATTGGCAAATGAGTGGTGAAGTGGATAGAGTATTTGACTTGAAATCAATGAGATTTGAGTTTGAATCCTACCTCAGCTCAGGCACTTACTAGCTGTACTTAAGCTCTCTCAGTCTCAGTTTCCTCATCTATAAAATGGGTCTAATAACACCTACTTCACAGAATTGTTGCAAGGATCAAATGAGGTAACATGTAATACTATTGTTGTTATTGTTACTATTCAGACAAGATTTTTCTGCTTGGCCCCGGAGGGCAGTCCCAGAAGCAATAGGAGACAGATTAGGCTTGATGTCAGGAAAACCTTCCTAAAGATGAAAGTTGTCTGAAAGTGAAATGGACTCCCTTGGGAGGAGCCTAGTTCCTCCACACCAGAGGTCTTAGGGCAGAGACAAGGTGACTGTGGGTGGGGCAGATGGAGAATCAGAGAATCTTCTAGTTGGGAGGAACTTTGAAACTAAATCTCTTCTAAAACTGAATTAGCCAGGCTGGTCCTTAGACAACAAACTGCGGGCCCCAGCCAGGCCTGGGATCATCGCCTTTGCACGTTGGTAGGGCCTGTTTTGAGTCTTTGCTTCATCGGCACAGCCTTCGGGAGCGGGGGGAGGGGGGGTCACCTCCACCCTTGAGGATAGGCCAGAGCAACACTGATTTTAGTGGCGGTTACTAAGCTATATCCAAGAGACTCGTAATTATGTCCCTTCAGCTTGCCATTTGCACTCCAAAATGAATCCATCTCATTGTTTTAGTCCACGTTGTACTAAATGTCATTTGTGCTTGAAACAGATGGGCCCTGGCTAATTAAAAGAGCTGCTCCCCTTCATTAAAGAAATAGCACACAACCACTCGGAATGTCAGTTCTATGGGTCACTCAATGTACAAAACTGTACCACATTACTCATTTGTTCCCTCTCCCCACTGAAACTTCAGAGATCAACCTAATGACTTCCCGTAGATTGCATTTAATTACAGTAATTGCCAAAAGTCATAACATTCCAAGCTCTTTAAATGCAGTCTTTGGGGTGGGAAATTGTTCTAAGGCTCCTTTTAAGCCCCTCACTATAATGATCCATATGGTGTTACAAATCCTCACGCTTGTTAAATTTGTGACTTAAAAAGTTGACCTTTCCCCTGATGTCCTCCTTCAGTGGCTCATTAGTGCTGAGGTAAACTTGGGTTCTCAAAGGCTATACCAGCAGAGCACAAACAGCCCCTCCCAATCTTGGGCCCAGAAATGGACTTGTCCTTGGACCTAGCTCCATTATCAGGTTGACTACTATATCACAAATTCATTTTGGTCTCAGCGATCCCCTAAAGCCCAACTCTAAAGCCATAGTAGGACTACAAATCCCATTGGATGGACAGAGGACCCGCCCCGATAAAATCCCAGGTCTTTGGAAGAATTAAAATAAAGCCTTCATCTCTGATTCCAGCGCTGTTCTCTAAAATGTAATAGTAATGTACAATACCCCTAAGCTGAGTTTTCTGAAAGAAAGTGATCCAAAGAAAAAATGACTTTTTAGGAAGTTTCAGGTTCTATTTTCTTTAATATAAATTTTTTATTTATGCTTTTTTATATCACAGTCACTTCCCAATGACTTCTCCTACCCTAATGAAACCTTTCTTTGTAACAAAGAAGTGTAGTTTAGCAAAACTAATGTACCCATTAGCCCTGTCCAATGGTGTATGTCCAACTCCATGCCCATGGCCCACCGCCTCTCTGCTGGGAGACAGGAAAAGATGAATTTTTAGAGAGGCTTTCTCTAGTATTCTTTTATTGTGATTGTCACTACTATCTAGCAAGCATGGTGGACTTGGAGAAAAAAGTAATCTACCATGACAGTTAATTAAATTCAAATCATGTGCTCTAGCACTGAATTTAAGACCTATACTATTACCTGCTCTGTAAGTATAACAAATCTGGAGGAGAAAAAAGAGCTACCATGGAGGAATGGAAGACCAAGGAGATAGGAGAATTGGATTACTGCCCCAGCTCTTTCACTGCCTAGCTGTGTGGTCTTTGGGCCTCAGTTTCCCTCTTGGTAAAATGAGGAGATTCAACGAGATGTTCTCTAAGGCTCCTCCCAGCTCTTACAATTCTAGGAATCTTCCCAGCCAGCTTCCACAATAAAGATCGATGAGAAAAAGAAGTCTAATCTATCAATTGATTCCATTCAATTCAACGAGTATTTTTTAAGCAGTAAGTCAGTTCAATTCAATCAGCCTTTATTAAGTGCCTCCTTTGTGCCAGAGCCTGATCTGCTAAGGTGCTGGGGACACAGAGACAAAAGTAGAAACATTTACCTTTAAAGGGGTTACATTCTACTTGGGGTGAGGGGGCAGAGAAGTACAGAAATAAGTAAATATAAAATATATATGAAATAAAGGCAAAGCAATTTCAATGCCTGGATGATGGCTGGAATCACTAACATTGGAAGGGGAGATGAGGAAGGATAATAATAACAACAACATTTATATAATGCTTTCAGGTGTACAAAATACTTCACTTAAATTATCTTCCTTGATCCTGATAAGAACCCTGAAAGAGAAGTGCTATTATTATCTCCATTTTACATAAGGGGAAACTAAGTCTCTAAGAGGTTAAATGTCTTGCCCAGAGTCACACAACTAGTAGGTATCTCAGGCAGGATTTTAGCTGATGTCTTCCTGCTGTATATACTAGACCACCTAGCACCTCATGAGTTAAGACTTGGCACTATAGGGAGGTACAAAGTCAGTAGGATATAGTCCCCGCACTCATGGAATTTCGGTTTATGTACACAAAGATTGCTATTAGACAATTACAGATAAATTCTTTTTTTTTTTTTTTGGTAAGGCAATTGGGGTTAAGTGACTTGCCCAAGGTCACACAGCTAGTATGTGTCAAGTGTTTGGTCTGAGGCCGGATTTGAACTCAGGTCCTCCTGACTTCAGGGCCAGTGCTCTATCCACTGTGCCACCTAGCTGCCTGTAATTATAAATTCTTAAGAGAGATAGATGCAAACTGATCACTCTGGGAGTTTTGAGGCAGAGAAGGCCATTAGTGACTGGGGGGGATCAGAACGACTTATCATGGGAGGAAGCATCAGGGTCAGACTTTAAAGGAGGGGTTAGAATTCCAGAATCAGGTAGAGGAGAGGTTGGGGGAGGAGGATAATTCCAGGCCTGGGGACTAACAGGAGCAAAGGCAACAAGGCCTTGACAGTTTATGTCAAGTTTCCATCTCCTCAAAGGAGTGGGAATTTCAAGGAAAGGCCTAGAGAGCTTTTTACATACTGGATCACAGAATTACAGAATTCTGTATTCACGAAGGACTGTGGCAGCCACCTAGTGCCACCTGTACCTTCTAGAAGCCAGCAAGTGGTCATCTAGGCTCTGCTTGGAAACTTCCAGTGAGGGGGAAGCCACCACCTGCCAAACCGGCACATTCAATATCGGACAGCTCTCATTGTTACCCTTTCATCAAGCCTGAGTTGGCCTTTTTCCAATTGCTCCCCATTGCTCCTGATTCAGTCCTCTAGGTTCAAGCAGAACTGGTCCTTCTTCCTTATGTCAGCTTTCCCTATGTATAAGGATGGCTCCCTTGTCGTGTAACCCCACCCCCACCCCCATGCCCCAGTGTTTTTTTTTCTAGGGGAAACATTCTCACTTCCTCTCAAGGACTTTTTGTATCTAGCATTGACTTGATTTCACATTTGACTCTGGCATTCAGCTATCCCTCCGAACTTTGTATCATCTACAATTTGATGAGTATGCCATCTATGTTTTTATTCAGGTCATTGATAACAATTCTAAATAACACAAGACCAAACACAAATCCCTGGGACACTGCCCTGGAGACCTCCAGCCAAGCTGACATCATACCATTCCTTGATCCCAGTCATTCAACTACTTTAATCCATCTAATAATTCAGGGGTTCTTAACCTTTGCTATATCATGGTCCCCGTTGGCTAAAAGGGACCATGCATCAATTTTGACTTGCCATTTTTAAAACATTGAGCATAAAATATGGATTCAACAAAGTTATTAAGCATGTTCCTTCATAAAGCCAGGTAAATGAATAAAGATTCCTTTTGCAATTAGTTGACTGACTTTCCTCAATGAACCACTGAGCTTTGTTATCATGTAAGGTATGAAATATGGGCTCGTGTATGTTTGCAAAAGGTGTTTTCCATGGTTGTAGAAGATACCCTGTGTAAGATTCAAAATACAGTGGCTATTATGGTGAAGTTTTTCAGATGATCCTATTCATACGTGACATCGTACTAATTTTGTTAATTCTCAGAACTCTATGAAGTCACTTCTGAGAAATCCATGGTAACCTGAAAGACAGTAATCTAACCATCCACAGTATAAAAACAAAGTGGATAACAACACTGTTCATATCATGCCATGGAAATGGATGGAAAGTTCTTGGGCAAATGTCTGTTTAACAAGTTCCATAAAAAGATAATTTATTGGGCCCATAATTGAGTAACAGGAGGTTGAATTTCATGTTGGAAATTATGCTATGTTTCCCAGGAAATGCAAGAAACTGCCTGCCACTATAGTATTTTCCTAACAATGGATGAAACAGTACAGTCTCCAAAGTGACAAATACCCCCAAAGGGCTTTGGAAGTCACATGGTATACGTGAGCAAGTTGCAACCCCTGATGATATGTGCTTGTGGATGTGAAAGTCATTAACAAGGATAAGTATGAGAATGATGCAGGCCAGTCACGTAACAAGAATGAGAGCCAACAAATGATTCAACAAGTTCTGATATATTAAAGGAACAAGAGAAGGGAGGCCTCAGCTCCTTCCTGTTTATGGGAAAACAAACAAGAATCCAACAGGATGAAAAGATGTAGAGAATCTAGTGTGTATACCCCGGTAGAAGGGATGCCCAAAGCATCAAAGTGTGTGGCAGGACTAACCACACTACCCATCCCCAGTCAGGAGTCAGGCCAGTCAATTTGGCCTTTTCCAGTTTCCCTGATGTTTATCTATGGGATTGTAATAACACAACTCAGGTGCCAAGAGTGATGAGTCTGTGGCTATGTAAAGCAATGGGTGAGATACAGTATGAAGCATTTTCATATGGCAGGTAAATTCCTAATTCTCTGAAATTGTCGATTTGGTTTGGCTCAAGTCACAAATTCATACTTTCTTTTGACTAGCACTTATGAAGTTGTGCAATATTTGATCACAAACTGAAACTGTAAAATTAAATTTCATTTAATCAAAGCTCTAAAACAATCAAAATGTTTCCAGAGTTTGGCTTTCAAAGAAACATTATGTTGAGCCAACTCACCCATATGAATTACAATAAGGAACTTCTTTTTTCTCCTATTTCAATTACATGTGTGAGTAATTTCACTCAGGAATTCAAATGCTCTAACCCTTCCCCTTTGAAAACAATAGTAAATACTTATTTTGCCTCAATAATGCAAGTTATTTTGTCAGAACTCCTGAATAGCAAATAGATGTCATTACTGTATAATATAACAAAACCATTGGAGCTGACAAACTAACTCAGAAGAAAGAAATGCAGGGGCCAACTAGAAAAATAGTGATAATTTGTACTGGTTGAAGGCATCTGCTTTCCCAGGGACATTTGGTTAACACTGGTCACAAAACTGAATCTTCTCCCCTCATGAGCAATAGCCTACTGAGGCAGACAAGGAGCCCATTAGGGAGAAAGAGAGCAGCTTTTTCATCCTCTTTATATTGAGGGGGGCAGAATCTAAACTTTCATGGAGTTATCTGATTGGCTGAAGAATTAGGGAACCTGAATCTTCTTACAAAATTCAGAACTATATGATATGTAGTAATAATTATATATTAATATATGATAACTCATTGGGTGAATTTGGGTGATGATATGAATTTGTAGGTTAGTATAGGGCTATGGTTCTTCTCCAGCAACATTTTGTTACCTGTCAGATTAGAGAAATGTCACATTGGACACAATCTTGGGCTTACTATTGGCCCAGTTGGCCCAACAGAAGATTAAGGGGGTCATTTGTACTGTCATCATATAAACTTGAGAATCCTAGTCATTTAGGAATCACCAAATCTTGAGAGCTAGATGAAGGAATGACAAAACCTTCTTGAGCTGCACATTGGTGTGGTAGAAAGAACACTTGGTTTGGAAGCAGAAGACTTGGCTTTCAGTCCTAACCCCAAGACTATGGACCTCTGGGTAAGACCTCCACTTCCTCTTCTGTAAAACTGGAATAATAACACCTATACACTATTTGCCTGGCAAGGTTGTTATAAGAAAAGTATGATACAAATGCAGACTATTATTAGAATCATATCACATTTTCAGAGGGAAAGATATTTTGAATTTGCCACTGCTTTTATCAATCTGTTTATACTGCTGCACATGTCTGCTCTTGATAAAATTGATTCTGAAGTCAGTAGAAGTGTACATACTAATATGTGGACTGTAACGAGATTCAGAGGGTAGGCAGAATCCCAATATAGATAATTTTTAGAGTTAAACTATTTAACTCAATAGTACAAGTTACAGCCAGTGTTAGAAATCTGCCTGCTCAGTCATCCTTGGCTGTATTGTAAGTTATCAACTGATACCTTCTGGCTGTTTGTAATGTGCAGGAGGTGGGGTATAAAACCTTATCCTTCCATCATTTTGGCTCCAGCCAAGAAAGTAGGCTCCAAATAGTCACACTGGCAAGACTGTAGTGGTAACTTTCTGGTTTTAATAGGTTGGAATACCTCTGATTCAAATCTGGGTCATTCCTTGGAAAAGTTGGGGAGAAGCACCTCCATCAACCTCCAGAGCTGGCAGAGTTGGGGGTGTAGAAGATAAGACATTGTCTCTAACCCTCAGCCAGGAAGAAGGAGAAACTGAGGGTCAGGCAAGAAGGGACATGGTATGAAGAGAGGGGAAGCAATGGATAAGACTGAAGACTTCTCTCTTTTCCTGACCTCTTTTTCCTTCAAGTTGAGAAGGAGAGCAAAGACATGGCCCTCCTCTTTGGGCTTACTGTTGAGAATTCTATTTTTATTGTAGAGGAGTAATTTTTTTTATATAGTGAACTAGGAATTTCTTTGAATAGTCCACGTGCTAAGCAGTTCCCATTAAATACCACCCTCCCCTTGAGCAAAATCGTGCATGTTTATTTAGTGGCTAGGCCTCTAGGGGCCCCCACTGGCAATGATCCCTATCTGAAAAGAGGACTGGCCCTTAACAGATTGTCAGTATTGCAGCCTTGTTAACCTTTTCTGATGGCAAGGTGCAGGTCCTCAGATAATTGGTGGAGAAAATTAGGAAATCTCATTAAGGACACATCAGGGAAATAGGTAGAGAAGTTGAAGGGTTATAATTTCAGAAGAGAATTATCAGCTGTTCATTATCTCCACTGAGACTCTAATGAGAAGGCATTGGTTTTAGATTGCAGCAGGAGAAGTGCAAAAGAGCTAAAAGAAGGGACTTTCTGAGAGATCCATTTATTGAAATGTCCTGTTCAGAGGCAGGAAGGGAGATGAGGTGACCTCTCACAGTCCCATAGTCAATGAATTTAGTCTAACAGTCGCAAGTGTAAGGCCGCAGATATCTGACATGCAGATTCCCCTAGCTCCTCCATGGCCCTTTGTACTATTCATCTTTGAAAATATTGAAGTCTCACAGTTTGCTGTGGGAATTGAACTGTTTGGGATCGAAGCTGTGAAGAGAAATTAATAAGGGGTTATGATCTTCGGCTCTTGTCTCGTTCAGAAAATTAGGAAGTTTCCCAGGTTCTATTAAGTAATTCTCAACTTAAAAAAACCATGAGATGGGCTTAAGAACTGTAACTGGGACGTAGAGTGTCTCACTGCATTTTTTTCCCTCCACTGCTGAATAATTTCACATTAGTTAGGCTCTGTCATTATGTATTTCTATCACAATAGAGGGAAAAAAATTAAAACCAATGAATGTCGTGCCTCGTTTGTCAAGATCTGAGTCACTAGCCTGAAACATCTTTCATTGAAAATGCAATTTGGGAAATTCAACCATACTTGTATCTGAAGATTCTCATGCAGTTCATATTGAGCCATTTTACTAATACACTGAACATTAAGCATAATTTGGCATATGGAAATGTTTTGGGTTTTTTTTTTTGCGAGCCTTCATCATGAAAGAGCAAGTCTGGAAATGAAAGCCTGTACCTTTCATTAGTACAAACTACAGTTTATCCCTTTGTAGGGAATAGCAAGACTATTCTAAAAATGGGTACCTAGAGAACCAGATTGAAAAGACATAAAATTACTTAATACACTGTGGCTAAATGGACCCCATTTTTGAAAGGACTTAAATCAGTATTCCTTTCTGCCAGGAATCAAAGTTGGGCCTGTAAATATTATTCTTTACTTAGAGGCACAGTTTGGCAGCTTTATGCCCAAGATAGGGAAAGAAATCTTCAATCTCACCAGGGCAAAAGGAGGTGCTGGAAATGCTGAGATATGTTTTCCTTCTCAGAAGTGGAGGGAAAAACCCAACCAAACAAGTGGCCTTCCATTTCTTTTGTAATTCATTCTTTGTACTATTTGTCCTGTCATCCCTTCTAGATTCTAACTTTCTCAAGGCTCAAGTAAGATAATGTATGTTAGCATGCTGCAAACCTTAAAACACTATATAAATGTGAGTTATTGTTGCTGCTGCTGCTGCTGCTGTTACTACTACTACCACCCCCACTACCACCACTATTGTTATAATTACTGTCTCTTATTATCTTTTTTGTGCCTCCAGTGTAGCAAAGTGTGTAGCATATAGTAGCTTCCCATTAAGCATCTGCTGAATCAAATTCATTATTTCCTTCTCCAAGAACATGAATGCCTATACTGTGGACCTCCCTCATAGTCATGGAGTGAGTATCATGTTTCTAGCCAAGTAGCAATGGGTTGGATCTAAAGGAGAGCTGTAGGGCAAATGAAGGTGGTATAAAGAGTCCTTTGGCCTTATAATATTCTGGAGGTTATGGTTAAAAAATACTACATGTTTGAAAACCATATTAATAAGATTAAATGCACTTTTAAGCTACCTTATATGAGCTTAGATTTGGTGAGTCCATTGGAAATCTGGATACAGTTTGTCTAATCCTGATAATAGGATAGTTGCCTCAGTGACCATTCCATGGAGATTGACAGTATCACAAACTATAGGGTAAAGAATGGATAAAGAAGATCTCCAGTTAAGAGAGTCATCTAAGCAACTATGAAACACTCTTTCAATTAGAAAAGGGCAATCATTCAACTCAATATATGCCAGTGTTAAGTCCAGTAACGGCTAACTTTCTTCTCCTTCTTCTTCCCTTGCAGAGTCAATATACTGAAACTCTTAAGTATTCATATGACATGAGGGCTATGAAGGCAGATCAGCAAATATCCAGCTCTTTCTCATGAGCAAGAATGAAAAAGGCTTGAAGGGAGTAATCTACAAAGGCTTTTGATGCAAAGCTGACCTGGAGGAGCCTGTAGCTTGGAATGTCTGGAACCTGGAACAATGAACGTGGCTTTGGAAAGTTTTTACTCTAAGTTAAGAGATTCACAGTGCTTGTTTTACTCAAGTTTGGGGAAAATAAGGGCTACAATATGTAGGGAATGACCACAGCTAAAGAGTAGTTAGTAAACTACCTACCTGTATCTAGGTATTTGTATTCATTTACTTTTTTGTATTGTTTTATACATTGTTGTTGTTGTTGAGTCTTTCAGTTATGTCTGATTCTTCATGATCCCATTTGGGGTTTTCTTGGCAAAGATACTGGAATGCTTTGCCATTTTCTTCTCCAGCTCGTTTTACAGATGAGGAAACTCTTACCCTAAGGTCACACAGCTAGTAAGTCTGAGGTAGTAGGTTCTTAATAAATATTGAATTTTAATTTGTTATATTACACATTTTATTCAAATAGATTAGCAACACTGATGTTTATGCTTAAATGTTTATATAAAACACTGTTTTTTTTTTAAATTTTTTAGTATACCGGTAGGCAAATTTGACCTAAGACTAGGCATTGTAATGAACATAGAGTACAACACACAGAGAACTACAATGTGGGACACATTCACATATCACTTTGTGTAGTGATATCCACCTCTGTGTGTGTGACATCTGGAGACGTATTTATTTGGTGATGTCAGGTCATATGAGACATTGAGCTTCCCAGGTGATCATAAGTAACACAAATTAGCTGATATTTTCAAATGTAGGAAGAATCACTTTTCAGAATGCCTTCTTCTGGAGCTGATGGTGAGGTCTGATAACTTAGAGTAATGGAAATATTAGTGTTGGAGAAGCCCATTATTGATCTTCTAGTTCATCTTGCTCATTTTATGAAGGAGGGATGCACAAAACAGAGGTCAATGAAGGAAGCAGTAAGGAAAATTAAGCAAATAGGCATCTTTTCCTATAGCCCATGGTTTGTGACGTCCTAAAGCTGTATGTGGCTAAAACACACCAAAAAGACGCATCACAAATCACCTGAAACCCCAAATAGCAATGGAGCAAAAACAAGGAAGAGGAAATCAAAAGACCTTTTTAGGTCCATATCTGGAGGATTTTGTCCTTTACTGGGTGCCACAGTGTAGAAAAGGCACTGACAAGGTGACAAGTGTGTGTGGTAGGTGGAGGGGGATCAGGATAATGAAGGGTTGTCAGATCATGCCATCCAATAATAGGTCAAAGCAATGAGGGAGAAGAAAAGACTACAGGGAGACAGAATGGCAGGTATCTGAAGGAGTGTCTCATGGAAAAGGGATTCAGTTTGTTCCATGTGGCCCCAGAGAGCAGAACTAGGATCACAAGTTGCAAGGAGGCAGATTTCCAGGTGATGTAAGGAAAACTGTCCGATCGATTCCAAGCTGTCCATCATAGATGGTGTCTCCTATAGACATAGTTCATTTCCCTATTGGAGGTCTTCAAGCAGGACTAAATGACCGTTTAATAAGGATAGAAGATCATTGAATCTTGGCATTGGAAAGAGCCTTGGAAATCATCTCATCCGATCCATACACAAAGCATGAATGCCTTTGACAGTAACCCTGACAGTCTGTTATCTAGCCCCTTTTATTGAGCTCAGCTTTGCCTTTGTCTACCTTCCATTCATTGTCCTGCACCAAGAAAATCGATTCTGTCTAGTCCTCTACCCAAAGGGGCTGGACTCAGTGATCTCTAACATTTTTCCAAGTCTGAATTTATGATCATAATTCTAGTGCACTTGATAACCTTTCAGATACTTAGAGACAGTTATCATGGCTCCTTCTTTTCTTCAGGCTAAATATCCCCAGTACCTTATGGTCTTGAGTCCCCTCACCATGCTCATTACCCTCCCTTATACACATTCTAATTGGCCAATGCTTATCCCCAAATTTGATGTCCAGATTTATGCACAGCACTCTACATGTGGTCTGACCAGGATAGAGTATAATGGAACTATCAGCTTCTTAATCTTGAACCCTATGGATGCCTCTCTTGATGCAGCCTAAGATCACATTATCTTTCTTGGCTACCATCTTCATACTGTTGATTCATGTTCAGCTTCGATTCCCCTAATCCCCTGCTCATTGATCTTTTTCAGACACACTGATAACCAGCCTGTAGTTGTGAAGTGGACTTTTTGGACCTAAATGTGGCATTCTGCATTTGCCTCTATTAAATATCTTATTAGACTAAGCCCATTGTTTTACCCTAATTTGATCTTTGGGAAAGAAGTAAGGAAGGAAGGAAACAAGAATTTATATAGCATCTACCACAAACCAGACACTGTGCTAAAAGTACTTACAAATACTATCTCATTTAAGCCTCGTGACAATCCTGGAAGATAGGTGCTACAATGATTCCAATTTTACAATTGAGGAAGTTGAGGTAGACGAAAGTCAAGTGGCTTACTCAGGGTAACACAGCTAGTAAGGGTCTGAGACCAAATTTGGACTCAGGTTTTCCTGACTCTAGGCCTAGCACAGTATCTGTGGTACCACTTAATTTCATCTAGGCTTTGGGGATCCTGATTCTTTTGTCCATTGTAATACCAAGCCCTCCCAGATTTTTGTCCTTCACAAATTTGTAAACTGTGCCATCTACACCTTCATTCAAATCTACCAATTAAAAAATGTTTAATGGAACAGGACCAAAGACCAGGCCCCATTTAGAGTTTGCCTTAAGGTTGACATCAATCACAGCTTTTCTGGTCAGGGTAGTCAACCAGAACTGTACTGTCCTACAGCCCACATCACTTCATCTTGTGCACAGGATTATCCAGGACTACCATCAGAAGCTTTGTCAAGTTTCTTGATAAAATTCAGCCATCCTACCTATGGTAGCTTTCCAACACTTTTCCAAGTTAGTAATGGAAGGGGAGAAAGAAAGAAAGAAAGAAAGAAAGGAAGAAAGAAAAAAAGGAAGAAGGAAGGAAGGGAGGGAAGAATGGAAGGAAAGAAGAAAGGAAGAGAAGAAGGGAGGGAGGGATGAAAGGAAGGGAGGGAGGGAGGGAGGGAGGAAGAGAGGGAGAGAGGAAGGAAGGAAAGAAGGAAGGAAAGTTAGGAAGGAAAGAGGGAAGGAAGAGGAAGGAAGGAAAGAAGGAAGGAAAGGAAAAAAGGAAAGAAGGAAAGAAAAAGGAAAGAAGGAAGGAAAGAAGGAAGGAAGGAAGGAAGGAAGGAAGGAAGGAAGGAAGGAAGGAAGGAAGGAAGGAAGGAAGGAAGGAAGAAAAACAAACCATACTGGCCTGTCATGATCATCATTTCCCTTTCTCAGTGCCCACAAACCATTTAACAATGCTTTCCAGCATTTTACCAAGAACCCAAGTCACGCTCACCAGCCTCTAATCTAACAAATCTCCCTTCTTCCCCTTTTGGAAGGGATGCAGAGAACAATACTAGAAGTTTCAGTTGAATTTCGCTTCTGGCCTTATTTCTATTATGCTTCCAACCAGAGACTTAATTGAACATAATAGAACCACAATATTGGTAGGTTCCAATTTTTACATCTTTGGTTCACAATAGAAAAACTTTCATTGTAATACATTGTTTTTCCTTGGTGCATATGGAAACATGGGCAAATATATGCTCAGACTGGGTATATTCACCCTGGCCTGGAATTGTGCCTGCAGAATTGTCTTCTTGGAGAAGTAACTTTTAGAAGGCAGATCCTCCTGAATTTTTCTGGAACAACAATGACAGCCAGTGGCCAGTTAGGTTAATCACAGCTGTCTGCTTCCAGCTTCTGTCTTATTAGTCTGCCCGAAGGACCACAGCTCCAGGCTTTCATGCCTGCCTAATTAGGAGACTGAAGTCAAATTATAACACTGAACATCCTCACCATCAGGGCCCTGACCTGCAGCAATGTGGTGGCAGTAGCATTAAAAGGCCCAGGCAGATATGGAAGGAAAACCATAAGACAGGTTTAGATTTTCTGGGAGCCCAAAAATCAGATTACAAAAAAGAATATTTTCTCAAAACCACTTATTTTGATTTGGATTAGTGACTTGATCAGCTTTTCTTTACAGGCCGATTATCCATTTCCATTGCCCCCTCCCCCAACCTCCACTCCATTCTCCAGCCAGGCTTCCTTACTTGCCGTTCCAAGTAAGGCCGCTGAGTAAGGGCCATTCCCCTTACTCAACAATCTTATTTCCAGCCCCTCTGCCTTTTCCCAGGCTTCCCCACATGCCTAGACTGCTCTCCCTCCTCAGCTCTCCTTGGGAACGCCACTGTCCCTTCAATTTCAGCTCATGTACCACCTCCTCCAATAATAACAAGAGGAACAACAGTAATGATAATGATGGTGGTGATAATAGTAGTAAAAATAATCAAGGTGATGTTAATAATTATAATTAGCATTTATGTAGTGTTTTGAGGTTTGGAAAGCACTTTTCATGTTATCTCATTAGGTCAAGAAGCCTTTCCTGATTTCTCTAGCTGTTAGCGTTCCCCAATCACAGTGTATTTATTTTATGTATATCCTGTATTTACTTCTCTGTGAGCACATTGTATCTCTCCCTCTCCCCACCAAGAGAACATAAGCTCCTTACAGGCACACATTGTGTCGCTTTTTTACTTTTTGATCCTCAGCAAGGACCACAGTGCCTGGCACAGAGTAGGCAGTTAATAAATGCTTGTTGATTAAGTGATCCAAAGGATCTCCTAGAGTGACCATTGATTTAATGAATGTAAGAAACTCCTTGTATGGAAATTCTCTCCAGTGATTCAGTTTCAGAACTCCTTGACAACTTACAGTCTTAGAAAATTGCCTTAGATATGAAGAGTTTAAGTGACTTGTCCATGGTCATAGAGATCACATTCAGGACTTGACAGGTCTTTCTCTAATGATTGTCTTCTTTCCATGGTGTTCTGTTGCCTGTCTTCTACAAACAAATTCTCTGTTTTAAGCAACCTTTCTGCTTTCCTTTTCTTGCATTAAAGCTGACTTTATCTATTTTCATCTTGAACTTACAAAACATCTCTTCTCTCAAATCTTTTTTTTTTCTATTTCTTTGCCCACCAATGATCTGGGCATCTTGATGAAACTTACCAGTTAATTCAAAGAAGAAAACTAGGTTGTTGGGTTTTTTTTAAGAAAAAAAATTTAATTATTTCATTCTACAAAGGTAGTCCAGTCTCACTGAATAGACAGGGTTTATCATTCTCAGTTTGATTTTTAAATTTCCATTCACCCTATTCTGTAAATTTGTACATGGAAAGAAAATTGAACAATAGATGGGTAGTTTAGAGCCAAGGTTCATACACTCCAGAGTATGTTTATAGCAAGTATGCAGAGGAAGGATACTGATCTGTCTTGTGGTTTCTGTCTACATCTCAAAATGGCAACATGTATTCATTGGAAATGGGCATTGAGGTGGCACTACAGTGGATAGAGTGCCAGGCCTGGAGGCAGGAAGACTCATCTTTGTGAGTTCAAATCCAACCTCAGACAATTCCCAGCTATGTGACCCTGGGCGAGTCACTTCACCCTGTTTGCCTCAGTTTCCTCATCTGTAAAATGAAATGGAGAAGGAAATGGCAAACTGCTCCAATATCTTTGCCAGGAAAACCCCAAATGGGGTCACAAAGAGTTGGACACTACTGAAAAATGACTCAATAACAATCCATTGGAAATACCTGTGCTTAATAATCAGGATGGGTCTGTGTGGAATTGGCTTAAAGATGGCAGCCAGTGGTTTAGTCATCATTAAGACTCTAAGAATATTTAGGAGCAGCCTTGACTCAATCCACATGCTCTTCCATTTCCATATTAAGACAGTCCATTCATGCCTGTTCCTAGGCCTTCTGACTCCAAGTCTTAGGATTTTTCCACTATACCCATGGTTCCTCAGCGGGCCAATGGGGACAGCAAAGGAATATAGAGGATTAAGGGATTTTCAGTTGATGAAGATAAATTCTCCATGGTGAGATGAGTGTGGTGCTTCTGCTTATCAGTCTTACCCACCTGTACCCTCTCTGCTTCCATATTAGCTGGTCTGATCCAAGATACACTGTCCCCTTTCCTCATACTCCCTAAAGGCCCTATCAGAAGTGCAGGTACAATTAGCTACTTGATCTAGCTATTTCCCATGGAAGCACATCAGGGGAAGCTGCTGTTCCCTGTATAATGCATAACTTACACCCTCTTTGTCCCCTTCTTCCCACAGGATGCCTTTATTTCTAGAGTACTGATAGTGGAAGAGGACAAAGGAGTTTCTTCTCTTCTCTGAGCTCAAGGAAAATGTCTTCATATGCAGGAAAGAACTGATATCAGTAATGTAATCTTCTTCTTTGGCTTCTTCTTTGGCTATGCTTACTTAAGGTAAATATTGCGAATTAGTACAAATTTTAAAAATTCAATTCAATAAATGTTTATAAGTCACCTACTACATACAAGGCCCTGGGGATACAAAAAAAATCCTCAAGGAACTTACATTCTACTGGTATAGAGAAAGGGGCACATGACACCTATACAAGTAAGTATATACAAAATATGTACTTATTTAATGTAAGTTCAAGAAAGTATTAACCAATGGGGAAATAAGAAAAGACCTCCACTAGGAGGCTATGCATGAACTGATCCTTGAATGGGCCTTGAGATTCAGCAAAGAGGGAGTTAATGGCAGGCATGGGGGTGGGGAGGGGGAAGGAGAGGGGCAGCCTGTGTGAAAGTATCAACTAGAGATGAAATGCGGTATATGGTGAACAACTAGCAGGCCAGTCTGATGAGAAAGGAAACTGTACAAGTGAGGTAATATAAGAATAGGAAGGTAGGTGACCCAATCATTCAGAACCTTAAATGCCAGACTGAGGAGTTTTTCTTTTATCCTAGGAACAATAGGGAGCCATTGAAGAATTTTGAATTGGGAGGAGAGGACTGACATGGTCAGAATTGTGTTTTAGGAATATTAGTATGGCAGCTGTGTGAAGGCTGAATCCAAGAGAGGAGAGAACAAATTAGGCAAATGAATCTGTAGTCTGTGTAGCTGTGAGAGACCTTAGATATCATTTAATCCACTTCTCTTATTTTATAGATGTGAAAACAGAGCCTGGGGACTTGTTCAAGATCACTTAGCTGAGCTGAAAATCACACCCAGAGCCTGGAATTCCAAATCCATTACTTTTTTCCACTATACCACATTGGAATTTATTTGTGAGGCAAGTTTTGGCTGTCCCATTTTGCATCTCTGAGAGTAATTTACCCTGCAGAAAATGAAATAGAAAAACTGGCAGCTGGCCAACTGGGGGTGATGGCAACCTAGGCATGGCCCTTCTTCCCTATCCTGCAAATCAGAAGCCCATGCAGACAAGGACAGTCTTGTGTTTCTATTTTCTTGTCCATCCGTCAATTAATGTTGTACATCATGTGTTCAAGTCATCTGTCAAAACAGTGCCACTTGAATCGGCTAGAATATATTAATCTCCCTGAGGTTTTAATGTTTCGTTTTGAAGTAGCCCAGTGACTAATAAATTATACTAACAAAAATAGAATTTAAGCTAGTACACTGTGGGAATTGCAGAAGAGTGATTAGACCTGAGTCCCCTGCTTCATACTGGGAGGTGGATCATCAGTGGGCTTTCTTTCCAGCCTTTTTGCCCATAATCTCTTGAGAGATCCTTCTTCCTTAACGGACCCTCTTTGATGTAATTTCTCATGCCCTTTCCCGAAACCTTCTAAGGCAGAGTTTGCTTCATTGCAGGATTTCCTGGGCAAAAATAACAACTGAAATGTTGAGCAAGGGTATTCCTTGTGAGGTAAACACACAACGAACAAGGTCCCTTCTGTGAGGATGGGGAGGAGGAGGAACAATAAGCATTTATTAAGCACCCTACTATATGCCAGGCATTGTGCTGAGCACTTTACACATATGATCTCATTTGCTACGGATGGGAAGGGCATCTCACACACACACTCCCCACTGTGCTATGGTGAAAAAGTTCCAAGCCACATTATAGCCAAGCAGACCCCATTCTACCTCCCAAATATCTTTCACATTTGTCCCTCTTCTTTACACCTGTCCTCACCAACCTTATGACTTCTCAGTTATAGCCTTCTAATTGGTCTCTCTTCCTCCAACCTTCTTCCTCTCTAAATCTATCCTTCACACAGCTGCCAAATCAATTTTCCAAGTCACAGGTCTGGCCATGTCACTCAAGTGCTCCAAAACCTTCAGCAGCTCCCTGTTACCTAACGAGTAAAATGGAAACTCCATTGCCTGCCACTAGCCAAACTCCTAAACAATCATCTACACCCACTGCCTCTACTTTTTCAACACCCATTCACTTGTTAAATAAACCCTTGCAAAATGGTTTCTGACCCCATCATTCTACTGGCCTCTCAGTAATGACCACTGATGTCTGAACTGCTAAATCTAATGGCCTTTTAACTGTCCCCATATTCTTTGATTTCTCTATAGTTTTTGAAAATATTGGGTATCTGCATTCCCCATATGCTCTTAGGATTTCACGAAATTAACTCAGGCTATTCAGTGGAAGGTCAAATACTGAAACTAAGGCTTGAATGCTTTGACCACAATGAGAAGATGTCACTCAACAGAAAGATTTTGATGTTGGAAAAGATTGAAAGCAAAAGGAAAAGGGGATGGCAGAGGATGAGATGGACAGATAGGGTCATGGAAGCAATGAACATGAGCTTGGACAGACTTTAGGAAAGAGTGAAGGATAGAAGGGCTGGTGTGCTATGGTCCATGAGGTCATGAAGAGTCAGACGTAGCTGAAAGACTAATCAACAACAACATTTCATGACAATCTTCTCTCATGGTTCTCCTCCTACCTCTCTGACTATTTTTTCTCAATTCTCCTTTAATGAGTTATCCTATATTTCTCACTCCAACTATGAGTGTCTCTTAAGTTTCTGTCCTGTGCCTTTCTTCTACATCTCTGATGAACACTACTTTGGACTCCAAATGGGAACTCCAATCTCAAGTGCAAAGGAAGAATGCTAAATGCATTTTCCTATTGACCTGACTTTAGGAAGACCTGGATTCCAAATCTTCTCTGACACTCATTAGCTGCATGACCCAGGGCTATTCACTTCTCCCAAACTCAGATTAGTAATCAGGAAAAATGGAGTAAACAATTCCTGGAGCACCTACCTTCAAGGGTTGTTGTTAAATTCATATGAGATGTATGTATCTATGTAAATAAAGCACTTTGAAGCTTTTTAAGTACTATAGAAATGGCTTTTGTTAATGTTATAATCCTCTTTGTATTCAGAGTCCTGGGGTCCATAAAGGCCTCTGTAAATTACAACATAATGAAAGACATTTTTGTGTCTCTAGAGAATGAGAGAAATAGAGAGAGACAGAGACAGAGAGAGTACTCAATTATGAATACAGACTCATAATTGAGTCTAGGGCTATTTGTTCAGAGGTTCCCCTCTGTCCTTCACCATAATGTGATCCACTCATTTATAGCAAACTAGATCAGAATGCAATCAAAATCAACTTATCTTTATCTAGAGGGGGAAAAACATTACAAAAACACAAATAGCAAATAAGCAAGATTTAAAGAGAATGTAAAACTGCTATGAAGCCAGTTTTCCAGGGAGAAGAGGAGAAGGGAGTGGAGAAGGGATAAATTCACCAGGTCCTCATTTAACAGCAAGTTTTATTCAGACTGAACATTCTTTAAGGGCCCCATTAACCAGGACAGGGTCCCACTGCTCATGATTATATTCAATTTGGGATTACAGAGCCCTTCCCTTACAGTCAGTTGGCTTCTGGCATAGCATGCATCCATATGTCAGGTCTACAGAGGTCCTGGGCTTCCCTCTATCTTGCCAATGAGGGGGCTACACTAGAAAAAAAAAATCTAGCCCACCTCCATAGCAAGTGAATAGAATTTTGTGGACTGGCCTGGGAGACTAACCACCATGGAAAACATCCATACACAACATCCCATCTCCTCTATCTATGTCTGTACAAAGGCTATCCTCTGTACCTGGAAGGGGGGTTGGTATCTTGACATCCCCCCATATTCACCAATGATTAGTGCCTTTGCTCCAACAAATTATTCTGTATTTACTATATATACACATACAAACACACACACACACCACACGCACACACACACACACACACACACACACACACATATATATATATATATATAAAATATTTCCTTATCTGTGTACACTCTCCCACTCTCACCCCCAAGAATTTCATCTTCTTAAAGACAAGAACTGCTATATTTTGTCTTTGTATTTCCAACGCCTAGCACATAGTAGGTATTGAATAAATGCTTGGCGAATGAATGGACAAAAGTGCATTTCAGAGTTCTAAACAACTAACTGGCAAGTTAACTTGCAAAACACAGCCCATCTGGAAGTCAGGGACTGTCTGTAAATTCAAATCCTTCTCTATCTATAGCTATGTCCACTTAATAGAAATATAATTTCTTGGCTCTAAGAAAAAGGGTTTTTGTGTTTTTTCCCCTTCTAAAATAGGCTGAAGAGTCCCTTGGATATAAAGCAGCTCTTATAAAACCACATCTTAACGAGTTAAGTATAAATGAATTAGGAACTTAAAACCTGCATCTCATCCTTCGCAATTCCAGGCACTGAGTTTTCTTTGAAGTCTCTGAGAACCAGGGAATGCAAAAGGCATAGGTGAGGAGGCTGAGTCGGTGAGAATTGGAATGAAAATAAATTAAGTTTCCCTTGAAATACACATGGGCTGAGAAAGTTAATACTAAGCAAAAAGGCCTGTTGGAGGATAACACAATGGTTGAAAAACGATTAAGGAGTTGGTGAGCTCAAACCACAGATGAGTTTACTGTTCTCAAATGAAAATGAACTAGAAATCTAAAGTAGTTTGGGGGTTCTAAAAGGACATGTTGAGATTCTTCTCTTTATGAATCAGGCAAAGTAGACCATTATCTAAATGATATGATTTTTAAGGGCTCTGGAAATGCCTCTTTGTCCCCAAATATCTCCACCATTGGGCTTCACTTTCACCATTAGAGATTCTTTTCTTTGGCTTTTCAATGAAATTCTGGCTCTATCTTACTTTCCATCCTTATTTCTTTCTTACTCCCATCATAAGGCAACTAGGTGTTACAATGCATAGAGTGGGCCAGGCCTGAAGCCAGGATCTTTGTGGATCCAAATCCAGCCTCAGATACTTACTATATGACCCTGGGCAAGCCACTTTACTCTGTTTGCCTCAGTTCCTCATCTGGAAAAAGAAATGGCAAACCACTCCAGTATCTCCCAAGAAAACCCCAAATGGGGTCACCAAGAATCAGACATGACTGAAAATAACAGAAGCTCCCATCATTTCCCGTCTTGTGTTCCAGAAGAAGCAGTATGGCATGGTGGATAGAAAACCAGCCTTGGAGTCAGGAAGATTCAGATTCAAGTCCCACCTCTGTCACATACCAGCTAGATGATGATGAGCAAGTCTTGTAACCTCTCAGTGCCCCAGGCAACTCTCTAAGTGTAGAAGTTGCTGATCTGCATAGGTGGAAGGAGTTTCCACACCAGAACATTCCTAGGCAGCTGAAATCACAAAATATACTCTATCATCCAACCAACCTGGTCCCCCAATCCCCAGAAGTGGATGCTGTGTCCCCCTTGACCACTTTTTTTTCTAGGCGGCCCCACCCATCCTTGGAATCTCCTCCTTCCTCATCTCCGCCTTTCAGAATCTTTAGTCCCTTTCAAGGCCCAGTTCAGGTATCATCTCTTCTCCCAGACCTTCCCAGATCCCGCCAGCTGAAAGGTTTCTCTCCCTCCACCAAGCTTTCCAGGACACTCTGTCTGGATTTCTCCTCTGCTTGCATTCTTCCCTCCTTTATGTTATACTTGTCTGTGTACATGCCATATCCCCACCCCACCCCAACTCCTTTTTGCTGGAAAATATCATTTGAGTCTCCCCATTTTTAAGCATCTCCAGCATTTGTCACAAGTCTCCCACATAGGATATACTTAACAAATGTTAAATTAAATTGTCTTCTGTCTCCTAATCCAGGTATAATAATCCAGATACCTTTAGGAAGGATAACACTTTAGGCATTAGATTGCAAATTCCTTGAGGGCAGGGACTGTCTTTTGACTCTTTTTCATCCTCAGTGCTCAGGATAGTGCCTGGCATAGATAGGTGCTTAATGAATGTTTATTGATCCATGTGCCAATTTGGTTGCATTCAGTGTTGTTGTTTTAAAGTCAGGTAAATACAATCAAAAGCAGTTTTTTTTTCCTATTTCCCACTATCCTGAGAAACACCGAATCTGAGTTAAAGTGAACCTCTGAGGTCATTTAGTTCTGTCTGTATATAAGTATATCTCTATCTCAGCATCACCAACAATGGCCATCCAGCCTCTGCTTAGCCTCTCCCCACCCCCACCCCCCAAAAGGGACCTCATTACCTCCCAAGGTAGCCCGTTTCACTTCTTATTGGGAATGGAGCTGTCTTGTGAGAAGACAAGAAGAGGAAGGCAGAGGTAGGTAGCAGTTTGCCCAAAAGACAATCTGGGCATTTCAATGCACATTCAATGAGAATGAGAATTAACAAATGGGATAAAGCATCCCAAAGAGCTGAGGAGATTTTAGGTTACATTGAAATTAGTCTTATCTAGGTTTGGAGCATTTCGTTAACTTCTGGGCACCCGATTTTAGGAAGCACATTGATGGGAGGTCTCCATGGGACAGTGCCCCAGATGGGCAAGGGTCATTGGCTTCATGTTATATAAGGATAAGCTGAAAGACTTGAGGATCTTTAGCCTCTTACGGGAGAGATTCGTGAGAGCTGCCTTCTAGTATTTGACAAGCTGTCCTGGGGAGGGATTTGACTTGTTCTGTTTGGTCCCAGAGGGCAGAACCAGGAGAAATGAGTGGTGGATTTAGACTGAATGAAAGGACACATTTCCTGACAAAGCTTTCCAAGAGTGAAATAGTCTGCCTCACAAAGTGGTGAGTTCCTCTTTACTAGAGCTAGTCAGAACAGGGTTAGATGCCCCCTTCTTTGGGATACCATAGTAGGGATTCATGGTCAGATACTTACGGGCCTAGGGGCCTGAGGTTCCTCCCAACTTTGAGATTCTGTGGTTCAGGGAAATGTTTCCCTTATTTTCCGTCTGAGGTAGGAAGCCTTAGTCTGGTTCACAACCTGCCAGATTCAAAGCCACCAAGCCACACAATAACATTTATTCTCTAATCTTAATAAAAATAAATCCATCCCCTGCAGACCACGACAATTCCAGTAACCCGATCAAGTTAGTTTGAAGAGACAGGAATGCAGTGGCTTGGAAAGGGACTATTAATGAAGGACAGACTAGGCCCCATGAATCATGGACTCGGGGGGGGGGGGGGGGACATCCTGACAAGGGCACTGTCTTGTCTGTAGGAAAGTCACATATCAACAGCTGGGAATGCCTGCTGAATAGGAATGGGCCCATCACCAAATTTGCATTGGTACTGTGGGCTCTGCTCCTGTTATTTTGGGGAGCTAGCCAGGAGCTCCGAGCACCTCTCCTTTAACCATAGCCCTTGACATCCTTGTCCTTCATCTTTCCCATCCCTTCGTTCCTTCCCATCCTGCTGGTGGCCTCATCAGCTTAAGAATGAAATCCAGAGCCCAATCACCCATTATCATAGTGAAATCATAGAATGTTAGAGCTAGAAGGGACTGTTGGGTTTAGAAAGCCCTCTCCACCTTCCATTTTACAGGTGAGAAAACTGAGGCCCAGAGTGGTAAAAGTGCTGTGCCCAGGGTCACACAGTGGGTTAGTGGCTGAAGTGAGGCTAGGGTTAAACTCACCCAGGTGAGTACTCTTTTCCCAGACAATGTCTCCCAAATAAAAATACACCTTTATTTAGCATGAAGATGGATAGTTTTTTGAGTGCCAAGTGTAGGCCAGTGCCCCTCCACCCTGTCACCCACATTTACTAAGCAGAGGAGGGTGAGGAGAGGGAAGCCATTATTCCAGAATGAACAGCCAATGCTAATTTAAATTTGTTTTTTTTCTGACTAGTGTGCCATGATAAGAAACATTTGCAATTACAAAATGATTAGTCACCAATGCGGATAATTATTAAGCAAGTAATTAGTAATTCAACTGGTCTTTGAACAGAATTTATAATTGAGGCAAGTCACAAAGGACTAAATCTCCTGTGTCAAAACCATGTGATAATCAAAGGTTTCAGTATTTGAATTCCACAATAACAGCAGTCACTCAAAGTCTGGGCTTTCATGCTGGCAACTATATTTATTAAAGTCCTTCCAAAGGGTTCTAGCCTGACTTTCACAAATGCATTTCAAAGTGTGGGATTGCTGGTGTGCTCAGCAGGTAAAGGATTTGTCAGGAGGAAGGCTCCTGTTCAGACACAGGGAAGAAATTCAATAGGAAGAGTACAGTGTAAACTCAACTGCTGCTTAGCAACTTGCCAACCTCTCTTGGCTTAGAAGATACTCTTTTCAGCTACTGTGGGAGCAGGCCAGGAGTTGGGCCTATGGCACCTAAGGTCAGCTGACCCTGACCAAAGAAGCTCTAGGCTCCATTCGGTCAGCACCACCAGATTTTCCTTAATGGGGCACCCTCTAGTGTTAACTTCTTTCTCACTTTCAGTCTTAAGTGATGGTATTGCTACAGATTCTTGGAGAAAATGTCCAATTACTCAATGACACTCAATGTCCAAAAGCCATTTTCTCTAATATTTGAACATTTTCTCCCTATTATCACCCATTATTTCTCTCCTGATAAGCTTGCAGTAGCTATTTGCTAAAAGTAGCCTTGAGAAAGTTATATGTCTGAACTTTCCAAAGTGTTCAATTTATTCCCATAAATAACCACAGTACTGAGAGGCTCTAGCTACCTATTAAGTCCTCTTAAATTACTCTCTTCCTTCTGTGTCATCTCCATCCATTCATCACCTTTTCTCCCCCTCTTTAGTATGCTTGTTTTCCCCTGTGAATTCCTTTTCCGAATACTCATGTGGAGGCTCTGAAGAGACCAATAACAGTGGCTACCATTGCAAAGCTCTTTAAATAAGTTATCTCACAGTGATCTTCACAACAAATGGGAGCTATCATTCTCCCAGGAAACTGAGACAGAGAGGTTAAGTCGCTTGCTCCCCATCACACAACTGAAGTGTTCACCATTTTCCAAAATCAGAGTCTCCGAATTAAAGAGACCCTCAAATGCCATGGAATCCAAGCTATACCTGTAGAGGAGGCCCCTCCTCAAAACCAAACTTGGCATGTGATCATTCAGCCTTTCCTTGAATACCAACAGGGACCTCTTTCCCTCCTAATCTCACCCATTCCACTTTGGTATAGCTCATTTTATTTTTTAGGAAATCGTTCTTTTTTTGAAGCCCAAACCTGTCTGTTGCTTGTAGTTCTGTCTTCTGGGGCTAATTCCTTGTTCATGCAGCAGCCCTTGGAATACTTTACTTGAAGACAGCTCTCACATATCCCCCCACTAAGTCTTCTCTTTCTCCAAGCTAAACATTCCCAGTTCTTTCAAACAGTCCTCCTGTGACAAGATCTCAAGGCCCTTCACCATTCTGGTTGCCCTCCTCTGGGTACTCAGAAGTTAATCACCACTAGCCCTCATGATCCCTGACCAAGGATTAGGCTCTTTAAGAGAGACATTCGAATGACCCTTGGATTCAGGGGTTTCTGCACCCATGACAGTGGGAATTCTCAATTTCTTATCTTTTTATATGAGTTGATATTGCCATGGTAGAAGCTATTCACATAGGTCTGAGACCGAGGAGTAATGTCTCGCTTTGCATTTCTCTAGAGATTAAGGATTCTGGAGAAGAGCTTAGCTTGCCTTCGGGTTTCCAGAAAGAACTGTTCAACAGGGTGGCGGGTCAGATTAGAAGGCGAAGGATCATGGTGGTTGTATGAGCTATGAAGAATTGACCCTGGGTGTGGCTCTTTTGCTCCCTGTCTGAGAGTGAGACCCCCACTGTTTTTCATCTGGGAAAGAAGTCATTACAAGTAACAGCTGGTACAGTATGTGTCAGACACAGGACCTGATCCCTGGACTTCTGTCTCCATGGGCAACGATCTTTCCTGCATACTGAGGCTCCTTTCTGGCTTTTAACCAATGTAATACTTGAAGGATCTGTGATTTCATTAGTATGAACACTTTCTCCATCAGATTGTGCTCCTTGAGGGCAGGGACTATCTTTTGTCTCTTTGTATGGTTAGCGTTTAGCTGAGCATAATGCCTGGCACTTAGTAGGTGTTTAATAAATGTTCATTAGGGGCAGCTAGGTGGCGCACTGGATAGAGCACTGGCCCTGAAGTCAGGAGGACCTGAGTTCAAATCCAGCTTCAGACCAAACACTTGACACTTACTAGCTGTATGACCCTTGGCAAGTCACTTAACCCCAACTGCCTTAAAAAAAATAAATGTTTATTGATTGATTGATGTAGATGCCAACTCCTGTCTGCCTCAGCTGATGAATCTGGTACAGTTGCCAGGAGGTGAAAAATTAAATCTCCATGCTATCAGCCCAAACTAACTCTCTCTAAACTCAGTTTGTCTGATCCTGGGAAAGCAGGTACACAGCTTGGTAGGGCATGGCAGAGTTAGGGGATCTTTTGGCACAGCCCTTGCAAACTAAGTCACTTCTGTGCCCTGATGGGGCATCAGAAAAGGATGTAAGTTATTAGGAGCCTGCCTGTTCAGCCATCCTTAGAAGAAGTTATCAGCGGACCCCCAGCTAGTTCCTTCTTTGCTGCTTGGAATTAGAAGAGTGATCACTCTCTCCCTCCTGCTACTTAGCTTCAGCCCCCACATGTGACTGCATTAACATGACAGCTTTCTCTGTATCAAAAGGGGAGGATGCCCTTGATTCAAAATAGACTTGTCCTTTGTAGAGGAACATCTCCACTGACCTTCAGAACTGGTCCTAAGACCTTATTGTCATCCATTTGGAGTTGACTCTGATTCTCAGGATAACAGAGTTGAACAGGTATGGACCTTGCAAAAAAGGAATATGACTATTAATGTTTAACCTGACAATATGGAGGTAATAGATGGGTTTTGAAGGAACAAGTCTTCTGAAGTCTCTTCCTCTTATCTGGTCTCTCCTTATGAGCACAAAGGCTTCTGGGCTCCTCTCTCACTATCTTTCATTCCATTGGAACAGAGAAGCCATGCCTTGAGCATTCTCTCTCTTCTATGTATGGCAGACAAGTAAGAAGAGAATCTTTTAGCCATGCCTTCTTTCTGTCTTATTTCTCTTCTCCTGGAGGACAGAGCTGTAGGGAATGTCAGGTCTCTTCCAGTTCTCTGTGGGATTCCGGGCCATTCTTCTTTTGGGCAGAGGGACAATAAACGGGCTCTCTGTCTCTCTTTTACAAATTGGGAAGACTACATGACCTTGTGTCACATGGGCCTGGTAGAAATAATCCATTATAACCCTCCCTTCAGAGATAACTGTCTTCCTCATATTTTCAGTGTTATTGTTAAGAGTCCGATTTTTTTATTGCATACCAATTTTGATGCATTTTATGTTTTCAATGAGCTAGAAATTTCCTCAGACAGTCCATGTACTTGATAATGTCCATAAAGCTGCATTTAATGGGGTTCAGCCCACCAGCTCTCTATTGGCCACTGCCAAAAATAAGATCTCTAGGTAGACAGAACAGTGTCTCTTAACAGATGTCCAGTAGGCAGATTAGCAGCTTCTGGTGGCAAAGAAAAGTAGCCCCTCTCTTGGAAGACTTGAAAATGCATAATTGGGAAAGAAAATCAGACAGTCTCATTAATGTAGTAAAGGTTTTGACTAAGTCACACAATGGACTAGTTGATTTTATTTTCAGAGTTGATTAAGAATCGAGCAAATCAGTGTGTGTCCCAAACAGCCTTCTGAAGACATGCTAGCAAAAATGTATCATCACTTGGGATTAATCTTTGGATCTCTCTTCATGATACCAAGTCAACCCAGAGCTGCAGCCAGTCCAGTCAAACAGTTAATCCAATGAAAAAGTCCAACTATCTGACTGAATTGTCCTGCTAGGTCAATGAAAGTGACCACTTAGTAGGCTCCGATAGATACAACACTCACCAGACTTGTGTGGGTGGGGTCTTCTGATACACTGATGATTTCCCACTGGTTCCAAATTTCTATAGACTCTGCCATTTCCTTTTCCCCCTATACTCTACTTCATAAAAATTCTAGCCAATTCAGTAAATATGCATCAGATGCCTACAGTGTGTAATATCATATACTAGAATCTGAGTAGGGTACAAATACAGACATAGTCCCTGCTCCTCAAGGATTTTATAAGCTAGTTGGAAGCATAATTCATAGCCTTTGATACTCAGAACATCTTTATAATATTCCCCTCCCCTGCCCTAACCCTAATTCTTCGAAAACAGAGGACAAACAACAACCACCACTACCTCCCCAATGCTCATCTCCCAGACTTCCAATTCCTAGTCTCTATCGAGACTCTGTTCAAGGACCACCTTCTACAGGAGACTTCTCCTGGTCCCATCAGTAGCAAGTGCCTCACCCCAGTCCCCTTGAAACTAGCTGGTATATCCCTAGGTGTTTTCATGTTGTCTTCCCCAAGAGAATGTGAGGATCATGAGGGCAGGGACTTTTTCACATTTTCCTGTGTATCCATCCACACCCAGCACAGAGCCTGCCACCCAGAAAGTGCTTCACAAATATACATTGATTACTTTATTGACATATGCATAAATATCAGAATACAAACTAGAATAAGTACACAGAAGAGTTTCAAAGTGTTATCTTTTATTTTTCTATATATTTTCTCCTAATCTCTCTCTTAAACTCTAGTTGGGCATTACTTACCTCCCACTAGCTCTCTCTATCTGAATGTCCTCTCGGCATCTCAAACTGCACGTGTCCATCTCAGAACTGATTCTATTTCCCTCCAAGCTTGTCCTGCCTTCAGACCTCCTCACTTTCATCAAGGGCACTAAGGTCCCTCCAGATCACCCAGATTCCCAACCTCAACCTTATCCTGGACTCTTCCCTCTTCCTTGCTTAGTCTTCTTCCTTCCACCTCTAGAGCGTGTCTTGCATCCATTCCCTTCTTTCCATTCAGTGGCCATCATCCTTGTGTGGCTCCTCATTGTGTCTCATCTGGTCCATTGCATCAGGCTCCTAATTGGTCTCTCTGATTCCTGCTGCTGCTTTCTCCATCTGCCACACAGCCACTAAACCAAGATGTGACCAAGTCATTTCCCTCGCCTTCACTGACTCCTCACTGCCTCTCAGTCTGGCATTTAAAGCCCTCTACAACATGGCTTCCACATACTTTTTCATTTTTATTTCATACTGGCCTACTAGCTGTTCTCTGTAGTGAGAAAAAAATTGATTATTTTCTTATTATATTAACAACCAATCTTATGTACACTACCCAAAGAGCGTCTCTCTTTCTATTCCTTCAAAGCTCAGCCTCTCAAGGACATTTCTGACCCTCCTCTAAAATTCATCCCACCCAGATGATTTTATCTAGGTGCAATTCTTACTGTGCAAACCCCCCTCCCCATTGTTCTACTCAAGGAGAACTGGGTGGAGAACAGATCCTTTGGTATAGCTTGCTGGAGGAGGAATGATCTGGGTGAAGATGAGTCTCTTTGTCCAAGAATGATGTGATCAGAGTCAAGGACCATCTCCCAGCCCCACCTCTCATTATAATATTCATTCTCTCATTAATTATTAACCAATCAAAATTGATTTTTACCCTCAGGGACACCCCCTTTTCCAAGGGTATTTAAACATTCAGCAACCTCCATGCCAGGTCTTTGGTTTCAGAGAGAAACACTGATCTCAATTTATTGGTTATCTGCTAACCTAATTAATAAATTGATTATTGATTACCCAGAAAGTATGTCTCTCAGACTTTTGATTCATTTTAGTTGATGATATTCCATGTTTTCCCTCCATGCCTTTGCCCAGGTGGTCCCCTCAAGCCAGAAATGTACTCCCTCCTCATCTGCCTCCTACTCTCCTTTGCCTTCAAAGCACAGCTCATGTGCAGACTTCTCCCGGAGGACTTTCCTAATCCCCTTCCAACTACTGATTCTCTCTCCCTCTTGACACTCCTTTTCATATTTTTTGGTCAATTTAATCTATGTACATGCATCACCTAAAAGAATGTAAGTTCCTTGCAGACAGAGGCTATTTCATTTTTGGCATCGTACACCCATAGCCCAGCACCTCGGCCTACACAAAGTGAATACGATGAAAGATCGGGGGAGGAAGCCTGGTTTGCTTCTGAAAGAAGTTAACGCTAGTTTCTTCCCTCTGAGATAATCTCCAATTTATCCTGTCTCTATCCTGTTTGTACACAGTGGTTTGCATGTTGTCTGTCCTGTGTTATTTGCTTTTCTTTGTATCCCCATTGCTTAGCACAGTGCCTGGCACAGAGTAGGTGTTTAATAAGTACTTATTGATTTGATGACCTGACTTCTGACTCCAAGTCCACAACTCTTTAGACTGCACCATTCTGCTCTTTTGTCTTATAGACACAATAACTGAAGACGAGTGAAGCTGGGAGCAGGTAAACTGAGGAGCTAATCATTTTAGGTGTGTGGGGATTGTGTTAACCTAGAATTTTAGAGAGGAGGAAGGATGGTGACTGTGGGTGGTGGAATTTAAAACTGGCTGCAGCCATATTACCTCTGGGAAAATTTGACTGTCTTCAGAGAAAGGATTAGATCCAAAGAAGCCTGTATGGTTCATAAAGGCTGTAGTCTGAGTATTTTTCAATATGCCCTGACTGTTGCACTGTATCAAAGGAAGAAAGGCTGGAGGGGAGAGGGTGTGACAATGTGATATAACTGCATCCTTCGCCCAGATACCGTGTGTCTTACAGCTCTGCATGGTAGTCTCTTAGGAACGGGGGGTCAACTTTCCAGGAAGGGTATGTCTCTGTTGACCTAGTAATGCAGAGAGTGCCTGTTCTGCATCTCTCATACAATCTTTGTCTGAGATTCCATCCCTATTACCCAAAGAGCAGATCCACTAAGCATGGCCCTACTCTCCAAATATCTCTACCCTAGGTGCGTGTTATCCTGCTGGAGCTCAGGCCTCTAGTACACTTCCCAGCTGTCTCCTCATCATACCTTTATGTGTATGCCTCGTTCCCTGCTTCCATCACATCTTTATGTGTTATCTGTCCTTATTAGAATGTAAGTTCTTTGGGTGCAGGAATTGTCTTACTTGCTTGAAGTTGTATTCCCAGCACTTAGCACAGTGCTCCGTACATAGTAGGCCCATAAAATTGCTCTGTCTGTACCTGTGTGGAGGGTCCAGTCATTATGAATGGTTCACTGAGTACATGAATGAAATTTCCTGCCCCTACCAACTTAGAGGTATGAGATCTATTGGGAAATTAATAAGGCAGGAGAGGTGAAGCCATGAAGTGGTGGTCACCTTGGCCTTCTACTTAGGTGGCCCATTGGTTGATGATGTACATGGGAGCTAGGATTGCCTAGATTTGTTACAACCAGGATGCTGGACGCCTAAAAATGGTACAGATTGAAGCAGTGCTTAAGATTTGCAAAGCATTTTACATATGTTAACCCATTTGGTGAATCAACAAGGGATATAGGCCAAAATGTGCTAGCACTTAGGTAGACTACGTCGGTCATACAGTGGAAAGAGTGTTGCTCTTGTAGTCTTAAGAGCCGAATTTAAAATCCCTGCTCTGAGACTTAGTACCTGAGTGACAATGGCCATGTCATTTCAATTCTCTGGGTCTGTTTCCTTATCCAGAAAATCAGAGAGTTGAAGTAGCTCACCTCCAAAGTTCCTTCCAGCTCTCGGTCTCTGATCTCATCATCGCAACCAGAGTGGGCCACCTCTGGGTCCCCCTCACCACAGGTCCTGGACATTGGCTGTAGGACATGTTGTAGAGGCTGTCATATGCCAGATGTGAGTTGGACTAGATGGCTTCTGAAGTCTTTCCACTCTCAGAGACAATGGTTCTGACTTTATTCAGTAAGGAGTGGAGGCCCATTACAGATTTCAGCAAGGAAATGTTATGAGCAGTGCCATGCATTAAGAAGATTAAACTGGCAGCTCCGTGGAAAGGAATAGTCTAGCCAAAAGGTAATGATGAGAGGGCTAGCCAAACTGGTGTCTAGTGTTAGAGAAAAGGAGATCAGAGGACAGAATGGAAGGTAATCACTGATGCAACCTCGGCTGAGGCAGGCAATGAGGAGGTCAAGTCCTTGGGGGGGGGGGCAGCTCTCACTGTTTAGATCTCCTTTCCCCCACTTCTACTATAATGATTAGGATTTCTTGTGCCTGAGGAAAATGTTCTGGTGGGGGCAGGAGGGACAGTTTGACTGAGGGTGCAGCTGCAGCTGGAGAAGGGGTTACCCATCCCCCAGAGAGCCTGGTCAATGCCCCCAGGAGAGTCAGAGAGAAAGGCAGGCCAGGGAAGGGTGCATTATGGTCATGGGACCTAGTGATTGCATAAAGCATTGGAGGACCATGAAGGGGACAAGAGTCACCTTGGGGAGGAGGTGCGAATCTACCTTGATCATCAAAGTCACAGTCACCCTGCCCTACTTCCTGCTCTCCTTACTGTCTAAAGGGCTTCAGCGTATGTTTGTGCTGGGTCATGTGCCTTTAGCCCCATTCCTTTCCCACTTAATATGCTACAGTTGTGCCATGAGCTGGTTCTGATACCTGGTAGTTTATTTTCTCTCTCTCTCTCTCTCTCTCTCTCTCTCTCTCTCTCTCTCTCTCTCTCTCTCTCTCTCTCCTCTCTACTTCCTTCCCTTCATCCCCCTCACTCTGTCTCTGTCTCTCTCTGTCTCTGTCTCTCTGTCTCTCTTTCTCCTATAGTTGATACTGTTTTGAAACCTAGTTCAATGGTTTCCAAACTTTATGTAGTATCCCAGAGTTTGGAAAACTCTCTCCAATAATCTGCATAAAAATTAGGAGTGTCAAATTTTCTTTGTCTCCAGAAAAAAAAAACAATTTATCTTCATCTAATTAATCTGTATCTTTTTCTTCCTTGTTTTTGTGGTACCCAACTGCAGTACCCATTGACTGTTTCCTCTAAATCAGTGAAAGCTCATTTCCCAATCTCTTTCTTTATGTCCAGTAAAAAAGAAAGAAAATTCACTGAATTTTCTGACCTGGAAGCCAGATTCAATTACACATGGTCTATAGGAGCAATATAGTTCTTCTTTTCTTTTTGACATCAAGATCACAGGAATGGATCAGCAATGACTAGCCTCCCCCACTCTGCCTCCCACTCCTGCCAAAACTCATCCTTGCAATCCCAGAGAATGTGTCAGTCCCATTATGGTGGTTACTTTTGCCTCCTGGGATGACCTTGGAAGCTCCTTGCTGAATCAATGGTCGATTGAGTACCTGGACCTGCAAGGTTTCATTGAACAAATCTCCCCTTTTCAACTCTAATCAGCACATGAACCTCCTGGAACTTACCCTACTATGTGCCCTTAGCACTCCCAGCCTGGAAACACGCAAGCTTCACTTTTAATGAGTCTATGTACTTAGGGGAACAACATTTAGGAAAACATGATCAATTACTTGGATACTTTCCACAGCAGGCAGCAAAACAAGCCTAGGAAAGAAAACTGGGCTTTCAGCTGTGTCCTGTCCTGGTTTGCTTTGCTGCAGGTAGGGAGGGAGTGGCAGGGAGACCCAAAGGCCTTCAATGGCAAAGCTTCCTCAGAGTGTCAAAGGGAAGTGGTAAGATCCTTGCAATGGACTGTATGGGGAAAAGATTTGGAAGGGCAAAGACCCTGGGTCGAAATAAGCCAAGGGCTTGTCATCTAGTCACGTCTGACTCTTCATGACCCCATTTGGGGTTTTCTTGGCAAAGATACTGGAGTGGTTTTGCCATTTCCTTCTCCAGCTCATTTTACATATGAGGAAACTGAGGCAAACAGGGTTCAGTAACTTGCCCAGGGCCACACAGCTATTCAGTGTCTGAGGCTGGATTTGAACTCAGGAAAATGAACTTTCCTGACTCCAAGCCTGGCATTCTGTGTACTGTGGTGCCACCTAGTGGCCCCCAAAGACCTGTCATCTAGCCACAGCAGAGCCTGCTGACCACACAGCAAAGAAAGTTGGAAGACCAACAACTCATATTTCTATGGTGCTTTAGGGTTTGCAAAGCACAATCCTCCGAATGGGCTCAATAGGCACCGTGATCCCTGTTTTTCAGGCAAGGACCTGAAGTTCAGAGGAGCCGAGTGACTTGCCCAGGACCACACAGTTGATCAGGGTTGTTAGTGGACTCTGAACTCGTTTCCCTGAGGCCAATTCCAGCCTCCTTGTCCCAAATGCTATACTCCCTTGCACTGTACAGAGAAGAAAACTGAGGACTTGAGAAGTCAAATAACTTGACTATGATCACACAGGACTAAACATTTGAGATGAGCTTCAAGCTGGGCTTCCTGACTCCACCTCCCCCACCCCCTAACCACCATCCCTCTTTTGATGCCTCCAAAGACCCAGCTTTGATTACTGAGTACTGAGTCACAACAAGGAAGGCTGAAGAGAGCAGATGCAAAGATGAGGGGTATTGACCTTTGATCCAGTGGAATGTAAGTCCTTTGAGAGCAGGGACTATTTTTGGTTGGGGTTTTGTATTGTTAACATCCAGCAAAATGTCTGGAACATGGCAGGTCAAAGTCTGAAAGAGTAAATGCTTCCTGAATTGAACTGAATTAAATTGTAATGCATGTTCTATTTGGTGTACTATTTCCTTCATCTTCCTAGTTTCCTTGAGTTGGAGGGCTGAGCACTAGCCATGCCTCCCTGTTCAGCTGGATGGGTCACAACTGTTGTTGCAGGTAGCAGCAGACATATCAAGAATAAAAGTAAAGTCACCGACCTGTCCTGGAATACAGTATGGGTATGCCTGGGCATTGGGGCAGCTAGGTGGAGCTGCAGTGGATAGAATGCTGGGTTTCTAATCAGGAAGACTCATCTTCATGAGTCCAAATCTGGTCTCTGATATTTACTAGCTGTGTGACCCTGGGCAAATCACTTAACCTTGTTCGCCTCAGTTTCCTCATCTGTAAAATGAGCTGGAGAAGGAAATGACAAACCACTCTAGTATCTCTGCCAAGAAAACCCCAAATGGAGTCACAAAGAGATGGACGTGCTTGAAAGGACTAAACAGCAACATGCCTGGGTGTCATGGTAGTTACTGCAGGTAATCTGTTTTCTGAAAACAAGATAGACAGGTGCTCTCACATGGTCTTGGTATCTAGGCCGTCTTTTCCTCAGTTATTGACTTTAAAACATTTTCAAAGAAAGACCCAGAATCATCAACAGGTCTTCCCTGTAGTTAAGGCATAAGGAAGGTCTCTTTGGAAGTTTAAGTCCAGATAAAAGATTTCCAATTCAGTAATCGCAAAATTGACTTAAAATCTGCCCTTGAATTTTGTTGCTGCCTAGAGAGGAGTACTGGGTGGGCAATAAGCTCTTAGTAAAATTTTGAAGGTATTACAAAAGGGGAATAAATATTAACTCAAATGTCACAGGTTTAGTTCTGAAAAGAATTGCTGAAAAAAATATTTCTAAGTGTTTTCAGTTTCTGGCCTTTTGCTTTTTAATGAAAATAGCAAGTCAATTCAGAGTATACCCCTCCTTACCTGACCTCTCCAGGTGGGGAGTTTCCCCTTTTGGGGAAACCAAAGCCCAGAAAGGGAAAGTTATTTACTCAAGGTCAAACAGCCCCTTAATCATAGGTTTGTTTTACGGTCCCTTCCTTTGGCATAGCAGAGTATGCAATTAGGATATGGAAGGAGAAGAAGCTTGGGAAAGGCACTGATTTTAGCACCCCGCCGGCAGGCACACAAATCCAAGAAATGATGAACTTTTATGTCTCGCCTATATGTTATATTTTTTGCATCCAAAATGTACCCAATGTACAAGAAATGAGACTTTATTATTCACATGGTGTATACTGGCCTTAATTATTAAGCTTTTTTAGAGCAAAGGATACAGATAGACTACAAATCATTTTTACTAGTACAATTGACGTGCCCTTCAAAATCCCCAAGGCCACCATCCTTGAACTCTGCTGACATTTTGGCCAACAAATATTTCACAGTGTCTGGAGGAGCTGACATCCTCACTCTAGAGAATCATAACCTCTGCCTATGTATGCAATGTCAGAGGAATCTGTTAAAAATTAGAGATGATCTGAGCACTGGAGAACTCTCTTAGGCTACCATTTTGTTTCAAGTCTGAGCAACAAGTCAAACAGTACTCCTTAGTGGAGTACTAGATTTAATGAAATTCAATGCAAAATCCACCAGGAAATGCCCTTGTACCAACAGACAGATATATGTGAAATCCTGAGGCATCCAATTAAAACAGAGACATCATTTCAGTTGCCTCATCCTAAAACAGGAAGTGACATCATCCTCTGAGACAGAGGGGCTAGGTGAGTTTGGAAACTTGAAGAGACAGGCCAGAGAAAGAAGCCAAAAGCTGTGGCCAAACCAAAGACTTAAGAGAACGCCAGTGGATTTTGACCATTTCAGGGAGTTGGGCCTAATCTCATCTCTGTCATAAACTACCCTGTGTGATCTTGAATGACTAAATGAATACATGAAAGCACATTTACTAAGTACTTACTGAGTGCCAAAGCAAAATGCAGTGTGTGAATACAAAGAAAAAAGCAACACAGTCCCTGCTCTCAAAGAATTCACATTCTCATTGGAGCAGACGACCCCTGGGGGAGGGTTTGGCTGCAGGATGGATGGAAAGGCCCACTGGTCATTAGGGTACATTAGCAAGGAAGATGGCAAAGCTTTGGGGTCTAGAGGGTATAGTGACAGGGCATATGGTCTGCCATTTTGCTGGAAGGACTACAGTTGGTAACTCCATTCAAATAGTATGAGAGACCAGGTCCTTCCAAGGAGATCATTATTGAAAATGGAGAAGTGAGCTTGAGGGTTGTGAAGTTGGGGAGTTGGGGCGTTGGGTTCCTTCCCATGATGTGAGATTGGGGGCAAAGGTCTGTATCTTGCATGGACGAGTTAGGAGGCCTTGGCAGGAATGTTGGGGAGGGAAGAAGGGCTGCCTGCATTGCCTACTCTTCTAGGCCTCTGCTAGGGGCACCTGGCGAGAACTTGGAGGTGGGGCCTGGGGCAGAGCAAGGGAAAGTTCAGGTCCCTGTACTTTTTGCTGAGCTCTCAGGCATTCAACAGAAAATGGGTAGCAGGTGAGCTGGGTCAGGAAAGCACGCCATATAATCTCTCTGAGGCTCAGTTCTGTCATTCATAAAATCAAGGGTTGTATTAGATGAGCTCCAAAGTATCTTTCACCTCTCATGTTACTGGATTCTAAGGATTTTTTCAAGGTATGGAAAACGTTTTAAGTCTGTTTTAAGGCAGAAGGAAAGAAATGGTTATAGATGAACAGATTAAAGATAGGAGGGTGAGAAGGGATAATTAATGGGGAAAGTTCTAAAGGAACCAGGAGCGGGAGAGATTATGAACACAGATCTAGGGATTAGCTTTGGAAAGGAATGCCTCATCTTCTGAGAGAAAAGGGAAGGAGAAGGGGCTACATAAAAAGAGCTATTTTCAGGTGGAGAGGAAGATCACTTCTCTTGGCTTTGACTATCTAAGTTCATGAATTAGAATTCCCAGGTCACAGGCTGAGAGTGTGGGTTTGAGAGTCTGGCCAGAGAAACCTTTCTAACAATTAGAGTTATACAAAAGTAGAACAGAATGCCTCAGGAGGTGGTGAGTTTCCCATCTCTGGAGGTCTTCAATAAAAAGCTGGCTATTGACTTACTGGGTATGTTGTAGAGGGGATTCAGATTCAGGTTTGGGTTTGTTGTTGTTATTCTGTTGTTACAACAACTCTGGTTGTTGTTACTGTTCAGTTGTTTCAGTCATGTCTGACTCTTTGTGACCCCATTTGGGGTTTTCTTGGCAAAGATGCTGGAGTGGTTTGCCATTTCCTTCTCCAGCTCATTTTACAGATGAGGAAACTGAGGCAAACAGGGTTAAGTGACTTCCCTGGGGTCACACAGCTAGGAAGCATCTGAGGTCAGATTTGAACTCACGAACATGAGTCTTCCTGACTCCAGGTATGGCGCTCTATCCATTGTGCTACCTAACTGCCTAAGATGGCCACCAGGGTCCCTTCCAACTCTGAGATTCAATGTTTCTGAGAAGGAATGACAGAAAGCAGCTAAAATTGTGAACCCCTACTGAGCCTCTTCCCGTCCACAAGCATGTTTTGGTCATCAACACATTTCAGACTCCGTTAGTACTTCAGATGAAATGTTTCTGAAACAGATCACTCATCAAATAGTTCTCAGAATATTTTAATTCCAAGCTTTTGTTTGCAGTTAAGATATGTCCTTTGGAAGGCTTGCTCTCATAACGATGTAAGTGTTCATCATGCTGGAAAGACTTTTTGGAACATGAATAGCATAGGAAGTCTGAGAGGCCCTCTCATGATCTTTCCTCTGTCCCTCCTCCTCCCCCTCCTTTTCCTTCCCCCTTTCTTTCTCTCCCTCCCCTGCCCTTCCCTCTCTTTATTTTTGCCTTCTGTTTTAAACATAACAGTCATTTGAAAAAAAAATATCCCTACTCCACAGTGAGCTTCCGCTTGTAACATAGAAAACCAGTCAAGCAAAATCAACTGACACAGTGATCTTTTCTGACAGTGTATGCGTACATATAGGCCCCCACTCCTCCAGTGAAATGAGGAAGGTGTATTTCCTTGGTGATCTCTTTCAAATCTACTGTTCTTGAAGAATATTTGTATCCTGTTGTATTTGTTTGTAATATTTGTAGCCATCCCTGTTGCAAGTGCAGAATGCCAATCCTCTGCCAACACTTTGCACTAATCAGTAACTACAAACCCTTTTATCACAGTCAATTTGCCTCCACCCATACTCCTTTGCTGCTAGTATCTGATGTAGGCTCACCCTCCTAACCAACTGCACAGGTTCACTGCCACACTAAGTTTCCCCTGTCTTCCCTGGAGTTGACACCGTGCTCTTGAGCTGGATGCTGAGAAGTAAATAATCTAACACTTGCTCCATGGAGGGATCCGACCTTCACATAATGGAGCTTCCTCTTCCAAAGGAATAGAACTTGCCTTTAATCAAAGGCCATCAAATGCATATCTAATATGGAACTCCTTCAATAAAACATGACTGCATAACTGAGAAACCAAACAGGAGAAAGAGATTGTGTGCAGGCAGGCAGGCCAGTCTTCTGAATTGTAAGGGGCCTCGATGTAAGCCCCAAAACCTCTAATGCCAGGGAGGAGAGAGCACTGTTCCCAGGAAATCTGCCATGTTCACAGGCAAGGACAAAACTTAGTTAAGAGGCCACAGGAGAAAGAAGTATTAAGTCTTAGATATTTTGTGATTTGTAAGGCCCAAGGTTTGCTGCTGCTGTGAGGACTTTCAGGCCAATGAAGACAGATGCCATAGTCACAGAGAGGCCTTGTTACTTGGAAGGTGGCCCCTGACCAGTTGCATAGTGAGGTACCCTGAAAAGTAGACAACACAGAGGCAAACAGAGTGGGGGCCTCCCCCCCCAAATTCTTAAAGTTTGGCTTCCTTCAAGATGCACTTGGTCCTAGATGATTTTTCTCACCGAGATCTCCTTTCCCAGTTGGCATGCACTGGCTGTTGACCATGAGCAGGTCTCTTGACCTCTATGATCCTCAGCCCCTCTCCATGTAAAATGAAGATAATGATAATAATCACACTGACCTCATGGGGTGCTTTCAGGGGACAAATGAATGAAAGAATGGAAAGTACATTTGTAAAACTGCAGATGCTGCATGGATGTCTACTGTTATTATCATTACTTTTGAGATAATTGTCAAGCACTTAACATAGTATCTGGCACATAGTCGGCCCTTAATATGTGTTTGCCCCCTAACCCTTTCCTCCCCCCACCCCAATATAACTCTGACAGGTAAGGAACTGGGCATTTTAGCCTGGATAAGAGAAATCTCAGGGCTGGCATGAGAGCTCACTTTAAGTATGGGAAGGTTTGTGATGTGGACGTGCTCCAGAGGGGAGAACCAGGAGTCAGCTAAGGTGCAACGTGGCAAAGTAGCAAATTACAACGTGATATCATGAAGGACTTCTGAAGGATGACAGCAGTGGGAAAGCGTGATGGGCTGCCTCCCCAGGGACTGGGTTCCTCCTCAGTGGGGGTAGAGGGCGTTCTTTTACAAGTACAGATTGAACTCTATGTCCACTGAGGTCCCTCCCTTGCACATCTCAAAGTCTTTGATTCCATGACACTGCTCTGATTTGGGCAGTCTTCCCTTGGTTCAGAAAGCAGCGAGAAGCAGCTTTGGATACAAGGACACTTATTAGTCTTGGTAGAAGAAAGGAGAGGGAATGCAGTGTTGTGGGAAAAGCCCTGGACCAAGAGTTATGATGTGTATGCAGAGTCTCAGCTCAGCCCTGCCACTATCTGTGACCTTGGGTAAATCATTTAACTCCCTCCCTCTCTCTCTCTTTATCTCCCTCTCTGTTTCTGTCTCTTTTCTCTCCGTCTCTGTCTGTCTTTCTCTAGATCTCTATCTCTGTCTGTCTCCCTCTCTCTAGATCTCTGTATGTCTGTCTGTTCTCTCTCTCTCTCTCTCTCTCTCTCACACACACACACACACACACACACACACACACACACATTCTTAGAAGCTAGAAGGGATGATTAGGACCTTCCTCTGATTTCATGAGCTACCCTATTTGCCTACCTGACAGCTTTACAGTATTATTAGGCATTATTGTTGTATCCAAACATTGATATAACATGGGAATTGCCTACATAGTATATAATAATCCCAGCTTCCACCCCCTACCCTTACCATGTCTGCTCTTGCCTGTGCCCTCTCTCCATTCAAATACTGAAAAATGGAATTACTGTTTCAGTTGTACCTTCCTGGGCTCATTTGTCAAATGTGGTTAAAATGGGGTCTTGGGAAGTATGACATTAGACCTAGTGATCACCTACACATCATTTCAACTCTCTGGGCCTCAGTCTTCTCCATAAGAAAAGTCTCAACCAGATGACCTCAAACATCTGAATCAATAATTGTAAGCATTTTTGAGCCGTGACCATGTTTTCTCTGGGTTTTTATGACCCCACAAAGGCTGTCACAGGTTCATCACCCAGTGGGTCTTCAGGAATTGCTCTTGGCTGATAAGGCATCAGTACTTTTCTTAGTCCCAGGTATAGGCATGTGAAGCACATCTTCATCAGCCATGAAGCAGGATTGTTTTGCTAATCTCTATTTCCCTGCTTTCACCATGGCACAGTGGAAAGAACACTGGATTTGGAGGGTGGGGACAAGGTTTGAATCCCAATTCTGCTATTTGTGTGACCTTGGTCAAGTCATTGAGCTTATCTGACCTTCCATTTCTTCTGTAAGATGAGGGAGTTAGATTGGCTGATCACTACGGTTCCTTCTCCCTCTCCAACTGTGATCTTATGATGTGGTATTTCCAACTCATTGTTTGGATAAGTAGCAGCGCCACCCCCACCCCCCAATCACTTTAGGCTGTGTCTCCATGAGCCCCAAACAACCAGCTTTTGCTGCTAAAGCAGTGAAAAAAATTCGTCTAGCTGGGAGTTTGGCATAGAAGCCTAAACTGTCAGAATGAACAATGACCTCAGAAGTCATCCACCTTAACCCCCTCATTGGATAGATGTTGGGGTTCAGTCATTTTCAGTCATGTCCAACTCTTTGTGACCCCATTGGGGGTTTTCTTGGTAAAGATACTAGAGTGGTTTGCTATTTCCCTCTCATTTTACAGATGAGGAAACTGAGGCAAACAGAGTGAAGTGATTTGCCCAGGGTCACACAGCTAGTAAGTGTCTGAGGCCAGATTTGAACTCAGGAAAATGAGTCTTCCTTGCTCTAGGCCCAACACTCTATGCACTATGGCACCACCTAGCTGCCCCACTGTATGGATGAGGAAACCAAAATTCATAGAGGTAATAGGGTCAGCCCATGACCTGTGGTAGTAACGGGATTTGAATCCAGTTCATCTGGTGGCAAAAGCAAGGTTCTTTCAGTCCCCTGTACAAATTCCCATAGTTTGCTTTTGCAGCTTCCTACATTGCAGTGCTGGCTAAACATGAAGTCAGCACTGTTCTAGGTTCTTTAATGTGAGGGGAGCTGGTTGAAATACAAGTTTTCCTGACTCCAAGCCCAAGTATTCTTTCCACTAAACCACACTCTCTTCTCTACTTGATAAGCATGCCATTCTTTGGGGTTCAACAAAGCAGGTAGATTAGGGGAGAGATGATTCTGAACTTTCCTTTCAATAACTGAAGATCTCCAGCTAAGCAATTCCACAGTCCCACGAGGTTATTTAAAACTCAGCACTCCTATGACGCATACTCTTGACAGGGTAGGGCAAGATAGGGAGATTTCTTTTCTTTCATGGAATGTTGAAAATAGAAGATCATAGAAATCATCTGGCCTAGCTCCCTGATGGATAAACTGAGGCAGTCCAGAGTGAGGAATGCACTTATCTGGCTCACTTACCAACTTGCTTTTGGGTGAAATGTTTGTACATCATGTAGAGACAGCTTCAATCTGGGTAAACCTAATTTTATTGCATATAGGGTATGTCCAATTGGTGCCAAAATATATGGTCAGGCCAGTCGATGAGCCAAAACAGTGAAGCAGGAGGGCTGGCATCAAGCAGTTATAACATTGTATGGATTGACTTGATACAGCTCAAATGTTCACAGAAACTGGTTGTATAACTGGGGTGATCGATGGAATCGATCTCTTAGTCCACTGAATTTCCTGACATTTCGCATATTGTTGTTTTACTTCCTTCTTGGTATAAATCCTGTCTCTTCAACTAGAGTATAAGTCTCATGAGAGAATCAGCTATATGGATGCCCGCTGCCTCTCTCTTTCTAGCCCTGACTTCTCTTCTGAGCCCCTCAGTTCCTACTGCCTTTAAGACATTTCCACCCGGACATCCCCCTAGCACCTCCAACCCAAACGTTTCAAAATCAACCATCTTGTCGTCTCAACCCGAGCCTCCTTCTCATTCCATTCTTTCTGTTCATGGCACCACCACTCATCCGCTTTCCCATGATTGTGACTTTGAGTCTTCCCTCTTCCTCACTGCTCATACTCTCCCAGAGGGTCTTGGTGATGTCATCTCTGCCGCTTCTTAATTCCCACTGCCATAGGTCAAGTATAGGCCCTCATTAGCACCCAACTGGACAGTAAGAACTTTTCCCCTCTTACAAACCTCTCTTGTCCTTTATGTAAGCCCCGCTAGACTGGGAGTTCTTTGAAAGCAAGGACTGTGTCTTCTTTATACTTGGTTCTTTCCAGTGCTCTTCAAAGACTAAATATGACAAGGATTTGTATCCATCAGAACTCCCTCCAATGATACAAATTGCAACCTATTATTGCAATGTATTGTCTTGCAAAATTAATTGCCTGAGATTCAGAGATATTAAGTAACCCAGGCACGATCACACAGCTAGAAAGTATCAAAGGAAGTATTTGAACACAGATTTTCCTGACTCCAAGCTCATCTACTCTTTCCACTGATCGATATTCTTTTCTCTACTTGATAAACAGGCCATTCATTTGAGTTCAACAAAGCAGATGAATCAGGAGAGAGGTGATTCTGAACTTTCCTTTTGACTTTAAGTAGCTGAAGACACCTAAATGAGCAAAGATCTCCAGATAAGCAATCCCACAATCCCACAGTGTTATTTAAAACTCAGCACTCCTGTGAGGCATACTGCTTGACAGATGGTCATAAAAAGCAACTGCAGATCTCTGGGGTACCTCTAATGGAAACTAGGCTTGCATGAAAAATGTTCCACCTATGTGATGGGACTGGTAGGGACTTTGTTCTAAGCACACCGTGTCTGAGCTTCTCTTTCTTCACATGTTTACCTTCCACTAACATAAGCCTGGTCAAGCATGTTTGTAACTCTCCACTCTTGGCTAAGGCGGACCTGCTCTAGGGGAAGATAGCCTCAAATGCATGATGACAGTTGGATGACTATCTTTGAATTAATGAGCTATGTAACTACCCAGAGGAGAAAAGTGAACATACAGGACACTCCAGGAAAAGTTCTATCACCAAAGTGATTTACAACCTTATTATCTAATATGTGCAGCATCTGTTTAAGACTTATACACTAATGAACCAACTCAGTGGGCTATCTGACCACTTTCATAGCATCGTTGACACAATAGGTATTCTTCATCCATTTGGTTTTTCCAATGTGATTGGTTAATCTGAACTCTTTTGAATGATTACGGATCTTATCTTGGGGGCTCTGCAGCTTTCTGGAGCTTGTTGCAGTCAGCACGAGCAGTAACATCTGGAAGACACCTCCATCTATAAGGAATTCCTCATCAATTTAGACTCTGCCCTGGACATCCTCAATGACTGTAGCCAATGTCATTGGGGAGCAAACATTGCCCTGTTTTATGCCCCACCTGATATGATAATCAGATGGTCATCAAACATTTTTACTACATCTTCCAAGAAATCTTGCATGATCTTGTCATATGCTTTGGAGACATCTTGCTGGAAGAAAATCCCCAAGGTAGTGTTTTACTGTACCAAATCAATTTCATATACATGCGTGTGTGTGTTGTGTATATATCCACATATGTGTATGTGTATTATGTGATATACATATATATATACATATTTATGTACTTTCATGTGTATATATCTTCATCTATCTTCAACAAACAAAAAGAGCAGGATCTTGTTTTCTCCATGATTTGTAGCCAGTTGTGTGATAGTCAAGATGAGGTCTGCTGTAGAATATCATTTGTCAAACCCTCATTCCCTTTCTTATAATTTATTAATGATGTCCATGATATGTTTGTATGTTATTGTCATAAAAATTGTGTAGAGATAGATGGCATAAAAAAGCCTATGGAACAGTAGTTCATGATATTTTCTAGTTCCCTTTTTTAGTAACAGTGACATCTGAGCTTTTTTCCAAGCCTTTGGTATCCTTCCCTTTTTCAGATTCCTTGAGAATCGATCCCTTAATGCCTTCAAACTTATGGCCTCTCCTGCATGGATGTCCTTTGTGTTTATTTTATTTAGTCTAGCTCTTCTTTCTATCTTTTTTTAGTCCCATTTCTATTTCCTTTTTAGCATGTAAAGGATTTTTTATAATATAGGTTCACCTATCCCATGTCACTAGAGAGGCTTTACTATATTCTGGTATGACCTTGGCCTTGCCTAATTTCAAGCACTGATTTGGTGCTAGGTTGAGGAACTATGACTATGACACCAGAGTACACTTTGGGTGACCCTCCTATACTGTGTATATATGTTTTTTTCTTATATCTTCTCTGTCTCTTCCTACCACATATGCCAGGGACTCCCAATAGAATGGCTATTAATCCCCAACTCAGAATATCTCAGTTGAGGGGTTTGGACAAAGGCTATATGAGCACTTGTTAGACTCTGGTTTAGTTGTAGGTTGGCCTAGATGACATCTCTGGTCTCTCCCAACTCTGAGATTCTATGATTGTGTAACAGCTGACGTTGACACTCAAGCAATTGTGAAGGATAGCAATCTTGGTGCGCAAGGTAGCCATGCCTTGAGAATATTGTCATTATCTAAGAATTGGATCAGACACTCAACACTGATACTATTTAACTGAAAGGACATTGAATAATTTCTGGAATGACTCTAAAGCCTCATTTGATACCTGTGGAATTTTCTCCCCTTCCAAGTCACTAGTAGATGCATTTGAATGCCGAATGAGGTTGTCTTGGGTGGCAGGTTATGAAAGGTTAACAAATGCGCCATAGAGAATCCTTCCATATTTGATCTTCACTGAGCCAAGAAATCTTAAAGTGGCTTTTTCAAAATAGCAAAAAGTACTTGGTGCATTTTAATATTATAAGGCAATATATTTGCGGATGCTAACCTGTGCAGCAAAAGCAATCTTAAATTAGGAATAAAATAAGATTTAGGAGGTTGTTAAGGAAACTGCATAACCCAGAGGAATGAAAATTGTCTAAGTGGGAGAAAAGAGAACAAAATAGAAATAATTGTTAAAAAGTAGAATTCTTCCTTCCTCTCATCATTTTCTAATGTGAGTCTCTTCCTAAGATGGGTTACAATATGCACCATCAGGTGAGACTTCTTTGTGCACTGCACTGACCATCCATCCTGCCTCCACCATTACTACACTGCTCTGAAGTGACTCATTACTTTGAAGGGATCTTTAAGAGACATCACATCATGTTGGAATGCTTCCTAATCTTAGCCTCAGTCATTCCCAATTATAGAAATTATTTTTAACCTCAAGCCCATGGAAATGATGACTATGATAGGAAACCTACCTTTTCATATGCCTTTCCTATGTCTCATATTTAATAAGCATATTCTCTAAGAAATGTTATATTAACCAAAAATTAGTCCTAAAAATTGGGCCTCCACATGTTGGCAGTGCATGGGACATGGTTTTAACAAATGGCCCCTATGGTTAAGATAAGATACGATCCGTCCTTTTTTAATACATTCACCCTGAAAACATAAATATAAGTATGCCTCTCCTTTCTCAAACTCAGTATTTTGAAAATCAAATCCAATTTTCCTGCGGAATGCTGTTATTTCAGAGTTGCTTTATCTTCATTTCTGATCGACCTCTCAAGGTCATTGCCTTGACTGTCAGATTTATATTCAGTTGTCACACTTGAGGTTAGAACTGAAATGAGCCTTAGATATCATTGAATTCAATCCTTTCACTTTACAAAGGGGTAAACTGAGGCCCAGAAAGAGGAAATGGATGGTCCAAGGTCACACAGTCACCAATTTTCAAGTAAACATAGCCACCAGTTCAGTTTCTTCACTGAAACCTCCTCCCCTAATTTACATACTTTGCAGTTTGGATTTTTCTATCTTGTTTTTTTTTTCCTTCTGAACATCCCTGTATGCAAGTTGAAAAAATATATATAATCACAAAAATCCATTTGATTGACCAGAATAATAAAGGCAAGAACTCTGGTGAAAGGCTGTCTATGCAGAAAACCATCCAGTGCTAAAGACCGCATTGCTTTGACAAAATGCTTTTTTCACAACAACTCTTTAAAGTAGGTAGTATAGATATTATGGAGAGGCTGTGTGCTGGCATAGTGGATAGAGGGCTGGGCTAGGCAGGAAGGCCTGGGTTCAAATCCTACCTCAGGCACTTAGTAGTTGTGTGACCCTGGACAAGCCACTTAACCCCTCTGAGCCTCAGTATTCCCCTCTGTAAAACGGTTACCACCTCACAGAACTGTTGTCAAGCCCAAATGACACAAGTGCTTTTCAAATCTTAAATCCCTATATAAATGTGAATTTATTATTATTATCCTCTGAGGAAGCAGATTCAGAGAAGGGATATAATTTGCCCATAAGCTTTGGAGGCAGTATTGGAACCTGGGCCTCCTGACACAAAATGCAGCCTAGCCATTTGCTTTCAGATACTTTTGCAAAAGTAACTTGAAATTGGATCTCCTATTGGTCATGGGCCCCAAAAAGGGCTTTATGACTACAAAGCCAGCTCAGTCTTAGCAACAGCAAACACCCAGCCCTGGAACAGATGAGGCTCATCTCTCCTTTCCCCCCATCTCTTGTCTGATCAGTGACACTTGGCTTATTCTCCTTCTCTCACCTCTCAGCTAGCAATTACCCAAAGACAGAATCTTCGAGTAGTCCTGAATTCCATCTATTCGAATAAGGATACAATGGTACCCAAAGTAATTGGCTTCAGGGGGCAGAGAACCATTAACCTGGCCCAGCCAGTCTTAAAACAGCCCTGGAGCCAGCTCATTAAGTTTTATCCTCAGTAATAAGTAAAGTGATGACCTTTGCTGCTCATGTCTTAACATATTTACAGGAACATGTTACCTCAGACTTACAAGCACAGACTGGCCACATAATGCAGATTCAGGACAACGTTCAGTCATTCAGCAAGCATTACTTAAGCACCTCCTTAATGTGCCAGGCACTGTGCTAAGTACCAAGGATCCTAAGAGCAAAATGAAACAATCCTTGGCCTTTCAGAGCTTGGATTCTGTTAAAGGGATACAATAGGTACCCAAATAATGAAATACCAAATATATGAAAAAAATTTTTTTGGGGGGGAAGACTTTATTACGTGGGGAAAGGCTTCATGTAGAGGTGGGCCCTGAGCAGAACCTTCAGGGATCTGGAGATTCAAAGAGGTAGGATGGAGGAGGGAAAAGAGAGTACTCCAGGAGTGGGAACAGCCAGGCAGAGCTTTGTGTGTCCAGACCTTTGGGATCCAGGGGAGGTAGCAAGATTAGGAAATGCAGTCCATCTGGTGACCTTCTCAGACCCTGCCCAGAAAATGGAGAGGGCTTCTGCAGGACATGGCACTCATCCAGGGGAGCTGCACCTCAGCTTCCACTCTGCCCGCCACAAAGGACAAATGGTCAGCTGTGCGCTGCGTAGCCAGCAGTGCCAGGAAGGTCCCAAAATGATGTGGTCTGGGCTCAACTTAATTTGGCTTGATACACCCTCTTATCGCCACAAACAAACAAAAAAATCGCCAGAAGCATGTCCATATTATGGAGATTTGGCAACATCTGGACTTATTAAAATTGTATCACATCATTTCTCCCTTGTCCCTGGTGTTATGACAGCTAAAAATGGGTAGAATGGCCAGAGGGCTGACCACAGCTGTCCACTTGCTACCAGGGGAGGGTGTCGATATTCTCGGACTGGCCACTCCCCACTTTTGTTCTTCAGTTTCTCCATCTGTAAAATGAGGAGCTTGGATTAGCTGATCTCAATGACTTCTTCCAGTTCTAAAATTCTACCATACTTTGACCCTCAATCTAATCTTTCTTCAACTTAATGGCTCTTCACCTACTTAGTCATTATTCCAAGGTACTGATCTGCAAAGCAAAGGGATTGAATTGGGCGTCAGGTGATCTGGGCTCTACCCCTTACTCATTATGTGACCTTGAACAAATCATTTCCCTCTCACTTCAGTTTCCTCAGTGTAATAAAGAGGTTGGATTAGTTCCCTTCCAGCTCTGACATTCTGTCATTAATAGGTGGCAGAGGGGAGGGGAGAGGGGTATGTGTGTGTGTGTGTGTGTATGTGTGTGTGTGTATGTGTGGTGTGTGTGTGTGTGTGTGTGTTCAGGGCTTCAGGAAGCTCTTGTCTTCACCCAGTTTGCTCTAGTAGTCAAGGGAACATAGTTCCTTGGCATTTGCTGTAAAATAGTAATGAACTGTGCTGATTTCTCATGCCACAGAATTAGAAATTCAGCCTTCTCCCAGAGCCTCTTCTATAAGCAGTGCAGAATCGAATAAGCAATAATAGCCGATATCCTTAAGATATTTATTTCTGCAGGCTCTGTTCCCAGGGGTGCTCTTGGGCAACTGGAAGCACAAAGGGGATGGACATAAGGACAAGGGGCTGCTTCTCCCCTCCTCCTCCTTCCCCCTAGCTCTTTTCAGCCACATCTACTTTGGAAACTGGACACACAAGTTTACTCACAGGTAGAACCTGTAGAATGGGAATTCCTCAAGGGCAGAGCCTTGATTCACTTTTCTGTGTATGTAACCAATACCTAGCATAGTAATTGGGACATAGAAAGCACTTAATAATGTTTATTGAATTAATGTGCAGATCTACTTCACCCTCATCAGCCTCCCATAAAATCTTCAAAGTGGAAGGGACCTTAGAAATCTCTGGAGTACAATCCACATGAGGAAACTTAGGGCTGATTCATCTCAACGAGTATTTATGAAATGCTAACTAGGTATGGCAATGTACTAGGACTGGCGGTCTCCCTCCCTTTCTCTTTCTCTCTCTTTCTCTCTCTCCCTCTCTCTCCCTCTCTCTCTCTCTCTCTCTCTCTCTCTCTCTCTCTCTCTCTCTCTCTCTCACACACACACACACACACACACACACACACACACACACTCCCCTGCCCTCAAAGAGCTTCCATTCTCCTAGGGATATGGGCTGAGATGTGAAGGGAACTATGGCTTCTAAGAGGCAGAGGTGAGGAAGGAGTATATTATGGGCCTGGGGGACAGCCATTGAAAAGGCACAGGGGTGGGACAGACCGATAAGTTTGGGGAACAGAAAGTCAGCCAGCATGGCTGCAATGTGGGTTTCGTGAAAGGGAACACTCCGAAATAAGCCTGGAAGGGTGGGTTGGGGCTAACTTGTGAATGGCTTTAAACCCTAAGTGGAGTATATTTCTCCTAGAAGCAGCACCAAGCATTGATTGAGTGAATTCCTTACCATGATGAAATCACAGATTTACCTGTATTTGTAGTAGAGAATAATGGAAGGTTTTTGAGCAAGAGTGAAATGACATGGGCAGGCCTGTACCTTAGGGAAGACTTTCTTGGGAGGGGGCACCTGGGTAAGGATGGATTAGAAGATGAAGAGAAAGGAAGCCAGGAGCCCACATGAGATGCCATTGCAATCCCTGTGCCAAGAGGTAAAGAGGCCATGAAATAGGGTGGTGGGTATGAAAGTGGGGAGGTGATGGATAGGAGAAATGTTGGACCAGAGAAGGGAAATAGGGGCTTCCAGATCACCCAGATAGTGTCAGAGCTGATATGTCTGCTGACTTCAGCGCCGGTGTTCTATGCACTACATAGACAAAGCAATCAATCTAATAAAATAGGAAATATTTACTTGATTGTTTTCATATTTGAGTAATGTGATTATAAAATAGGAGGAAAATCACCTGCCTCACATACAGAATCTGCATTTTGATCTTGTTCTGTGTCGATTCAATCATTATCTCCTGGTAGTAAATGGAATGGTTGGAAGCAGGCTTCCTTGTGCCTTTACCACCCCCAGCATAAAATGCCATAACTACATTATATTCACGTGCTTTCTTATTCAAAGCTTCCAATTGCAAACCTCTACACAGAAAAAACTTATTGGTTGTTCTAGGCTGATGCAATAATCCAGCAGCAAGATTTTCCTGGATAAGGTTTATGTTAAATCTGGGCCAGATATTGGTTCCAGTGAATGATGTCCTCCATATGCACCCCAAAAGGTTGATAGCAGCCCTTGATTGGAGGAGCAAAAACACTAGACACAAGGCAGGTGCCCACCAGTTGAGGAATAAGTAAATAACTGTGGCATATGAAGGTAATATGATACTATTGCATCACAATGAGAAATGCCAAATATAAAGTATTCAGAGAACTGTGGGTGGACATATGAAATGATGCAGATTGAAAGAAAAATAGAATTATATGCATGGGGATTCCAATTTTGTAAAATAAAAACCACACAAAAAGGCAAGTAAACTCAGAACAAATATAAGGACTGCTATTGCATTCAGGGGTTAGAAACCTGTGGGGGCCAAGTGTGGCAGGTGAAGACAGTACAGGTGCTAAACTGGTCATTTTTGTTCAACTGTCTTCCCTTGTTACAAGGGATGGCTCTCTTTGAGGGGTTGGGGAGGAGGTATATAGAGAAATTAGTGCAATGCAAAAATAATCAAAGAAACTGAGTTGAAAAATTTAAAGACCTGATAAAACTCAGATTGTCTCTGTTATTAGATTGTGAACTTCTTAAGGGAAGGGACTAGCTTCTTCTATTTGTATCCCCTGCACTTAGCATAGTGTTTTGCACATAGCGTGTGCTTAATACTTTATTCATGCACTCATGCATGCATGCATTCATGTTTGGGCAGAGACTAATTTGTCATGTGACCTTGGGGAAGTCATTTAACCTCCACATCCTCATCTGTAAAATTAGGGGCATTACAGGGTGCCAAAGGCCACTTTGATTTGAAAGATTCTCTGGATTTTTTAAAGTGTCTTCCTAGAATGTGGAGGGTAGGAGGAGAAGGAAGGAAAAGACAGAAGTCCAGATGTGGATGGGGTAAAAGCCTTTTCTCCACTGTCATTTCTTCAGTGCATTAGTCTGAGCACCAAGCCCTGAGAATGAGGGGGTCCTATGCAGGAAGTATGAACGTGAGAGTGAGGCCAGCTAGCAGGGCCCTGCTGCCCCACTTTGAGGAGCACTCTCATTAGCCACCCCCTTGGGCTTCCAGGCAGGCAGTGGAAGATACTTTAAGGGCCAGGCCACCCCTTTATACTTACGAAAGGCTCTTGTGCAAACAAGCAATTTGGGGGCCTGCTTTTCCATGCTCCTTGGGCAGAGAGGCAGCTAGGTGTCTGCGTCTATGAAGGTATTGAAAAATTAACGCAGCTTCCTCAGAACGTATAGTTTCCATTCCAATTCGATTTTCTCCTGAATTCAGTTCAATTCAACAAACACTTATTAAGTGGTTGTGTATTGTTCGTGTTTCAATACATTTCAAATTGTCAATTGCTGCACACAGGAAGAAGTAATTTCTCACAATCCTTTCCACACGGTGTAATCAATCACATGAGTTTTTCTTTCCCTGCTAGACATGGGAGGGACTTGGTGACATCGCCAAAGCTGGGAATAGCTCTGAATATCTAGCACACGTGATGGTGGCATGTATATTTTGGAGAAACTCTGTAGATTGGCAAGGAACTGGGTCCACAGTTGAACAGAGGAACGCAGTGATACAATGTAGTGGACGGAGTGCTGTCGGATTTTGATTCCCAAGACCTGCTTACAGATCCTATTGCTGTGTGCCCTTGGGTAATCCACTTACCGTCTTGGCCTCAGCTTCCTCATTTGGAGAATGAGGTGGTTGGATTATGTGACATCTCTGGTTCCTTCCAGCCTTAAAACTGTAACCCTATGACCTTGTGACTCCTGAGAGTGGATTAGATTGCCTTTGGGAAATGACACAGTGCTTTTAATGACTGCAAGCTTTCCCCTAGAACAAAGATCTGGATTTCTTAACGTCAGTATTCTTCCAGTGATGCTGTATGTCTGCTAGTCTTGGCATACTATAGTTGTTGCAGAATTCAAGTTGCAGGTCACCAAAAGGGCATTGGAGAGGTACATGATGGGCATGAACAGGTTATGACACATTATCAACAGAGTTGTACAAAGGGGCCACATAAAAGATGTCATCAGAATAATAGGTATGTAACTGCAAAAGGAGGTGGGCTGGTCCTGTAACACTAGTGAAGGGTAGCAGCCAATGGAAAGCTGATGTGGTCCATTAGTGTCCACACCCCTCCACTAGGATCCCCACGGTGCCAGTTGATCATGAGCAAAGGTTCTTAACCTGGGGTCTTTGACCTTGGTATTTTAAAAAATATTTTGATAACTGTTTAAATAGAATTAGTTTCCTTTTTTAATTCTATGTATTTCATTTTATGCATTTGGAAACATAGTTCTGAGAAGGGGTCCATGGGCTTCACTGGGCTGCGAGATGAGGGGTCAAAGATACCAACAAGGTTAAGAAGCATTGGCCTAAAGGAAGGTCTGTGGCCCCTTGAATGGATCCTCAGTGTAGGATTTGTATGAGAGTTGAATGGGATAAAAGGGGATGGAGGGAATGTCCACTCTCATGAGCCCACATGTCCATCAATACAACCCAATAAATGATGGAAGAATAAAGATGGCTGTGCTCAGTGGCACTTCTCCAAATAGTCCTGGGAAATACTTTATAGCTTGAGGTTTGCCAGGCCAGTTCTAGAGAGACTCGTCTTATTGTTTGTTTCTTTCTTCCTAGCTAGAATGTTTCAGTGGCTTCCTACTGCCAACCAAATAAAGTCCAGACCCCATAGTATGGCATCTAAGGGCATCTGCAATCTGGCATCATGTGGCTTTTCTAGCCCATTACTCTCCTCCATCTACTCTGTGAATCTAGCTAAATGGCACCGTGTACAAAAGCATAAAACTTCAAAGCTACAAATACCTCGGGAGCCATCAAGACCAACCCATCCCTAGAAAGAGACGAACTCTCCTCCAAGCCGTCTCGACTAGACATTCACTGCTGTTCTTCCGTACCTGACAATGTGGTTTATCTGGAGCTGGTGACATGAATTCATGGAGGACAGCTACATCTTTTTAGATCATTACTTACTTGGGTTTTCTGTTAACAGTTTTCGTCCTATCCTTCCCCATCTGATGATGCCTTCCAGTTTTAAATCTATAATCCTGTGACTATCACGTTGGGAAGTGGGGTGAATATCTTGGACAAAGCATGAGCAGAATATTGGGAAATAGTGGGAGATGCCACTCTCAACCAGTGAATGGGAGAAATGGCACTTGGGCAGGAAGTTCAAAGGAAGAATATCTGTCACAGAAATCAAATGGCAGGACTGCTGTGTCACAAGTTGGGGGGGACTATTAAAAATGGGCAGAAAGGAAGTGGTAAGAATATTACACATAGCAATGGTGTACAAGGGAGAGTGTAAGTGGGAGGAAAGGGAATATGAAAAGACAAACTAAGATGGTAAAGAGCCCGGCAGAGAGGTGTTTGTTGGAGGATAGTGAGAAATAATGTTGCTGAGGTCTTATTCTCCTCATGTTCCAGAAGGCCCTTCCTATCAGGATAAGGAGCATGGGTTTGATTGTGCTGCGGAGCCATGCAGTTACATGAACAATTGTCTGATATAATGAAACCAGTACTGTCAGAAGATTCATTGGTGCTATGATGAGAAGAAGCAGGAAGACTAATTCAATTCAACAAGCACCAAATCTCTGCATGCCATTATCATGGGCTCTGGGGCCACAGAGACAAAAATGGCATCATCTCCATCCACCTCCATCTACTGAGGAGATACAGAGAAGTAAATACTTTTGTATTTGACAAAATAAAAGATAATAGTTTGAAGAAGGAAACAGTATGAACAGCTTGGACAGAGGGAAAGGGCCTTGTCCAGTAGTTGTCACTTGAATTGTGTATTGAAGGCACATAGGGATTCTCTAAGGAGAAGATAAGGAGTCCCGAGGAACTATCTTTGCAAAGACACACAAGCAGGAGATGGAATGTCACATGGCCATATGGGGGTAGGGCACAGTTTGACTGGAATGGAGAATGTATGAAGGGGAATAAAATGATATAAGACCAGGAAGGTAGTTAAATAGGAGCCATTTTGTGGATGGCTTTACATATTAGAGTGAGGATTTTGTTTTTTATCCTAGAGACAATAGAGAGCCACTGAAGATTTTAGAGTGCCTATGTTTGTGAACAGAGGGTTAAGTGACATGTTCATATCTGTGTTTTACAAATATCACTTGGGTAGACACATGGATTACAAGAGGAAGAAGGATTGTAGGTGAAAGAGACTAGAACAGGGGTGGGGAACCTGCAGTCTCGAGGCCACATGCAGCCCTCTATGTCCTCAAGTGTGGCCCTTTGACTGAATCCAAACTTCACAAAACAAATCTTTAGGTGATTTTTTTTGTTTGGATTCAGTTACTTTTTGTTTGGATTTAATCACTTTTTGTTTGGATTCTGTTAGCAGCAGAAAATAGGGAAGTTTGGAAAGAAATAAGGACGTTGGTAACAATATTATGGCTGCCTTTAAATATCTGAAGGTTTACCATGGAGAAGAGGGCTTAGATTTGTCCTTCTTTAGGGGCAGAACTAAAACTAATGGGCAAAAACTATAGGGAGGCAAATATCAGCTCAATATGAGGAGATATGTCCCCTAAATTCCAGTTATCCAAAAGTATAATGGGAAATGGTGAGTTCCTTGGCATTGGAGATATTCCAGAACAGTCTGGATAATCACTTGTTGGAGATGTAGAGAGGATTCTTGCTTCAGATATGAGTTAGACAGAATGATCTCTGAGGCCCCTTCTAACAAGTCTGTCAGTGGATAGAGTGCTGTGCCTGAAGTCAGGAAGACCTGAGTTCAAATCCGGCCTCACTAGCTGTGTGACTCTCCCCAGGCAAGTCACTTAACCCTATTTGCCACTTTTTCTTCATCTATAAAATGGGCTGGAGAAGGAAATGGAAAACCACTCTGTATCTTTGCCTAGAAAACCCCAAAAGAGGTCATGAAGAATTGGACACGACTGAATAACAACGAATGATTCTGAAATTCCAATTTTATAAAAAAAAAATTCCAATTCTATAGAAACAACACCATGATTATGTATTCAACACTAACCACCAATTTTCTACAATAATTTTTAACAAAAGACTCAGTTTAGAGCAAGATCAAAAGAAATGTTATCATCTAGGTACAATTTTAGTTCTTTCTCCCATTCAAATGAAACCAGCATTGCTTAAAAACTCTGTTTTTCTTTTGACGTCCAGTAACCAACTCATTTGAAACTTTTTTTAGGGTCAGATAGATGCCTTCTAGGCTAGACTCACTGTGGTAATAACACACTGTCAGTATTTCAGGAGCTGGTGCCAGTAGCTCAGTTCAAACCTCTAGCCCTGCAGACAAAAATGATGTTAGTTGCCTCTTTCTCTAACTGGTTCCCCCTGAGCCTGCTTTTGTAGCTGGGAAGAGACAACTTTCTACTCTTCCAAAGAAGGGCCAGCCAAGAGGAAAGGAAAGATCATGGGTGTATGTGTGCTCTTGTCTTACCGCCCTCACTTCCCTGTGACTGTTTCCCCTCTAGGCAGGCTTTCTCTGGCAGCTAGCTTGGAGATCACTCCCTCTTCTATGGTGCCTTACTAAAGAGGTTGCCTTGTTTTGGATTTTTCCTTAACATTTTAAAGGCATATTGGAACAGAAAATGTTCACAGAATCAGAAGCCTTAGGTTGGACTCCTGGCTTTGACATGTACTAGCTGGGAGAGAAGTTAACTTGGGGCCTTCATGTTCCTCATTTATAAATTTTTAAAAAGGATTCATATTTACTCTACCTTGCCCCAGAATTGTCATAAGGGTCAGTTGTGATCATGTCTCTAATGCATTTTCTAAATAAGAAGGCATTCTGCTAGACATATTTGTAACTAGAGTTTTCTCCCCCTTGTTGGGGGGCAGGTGGTAGACTGGAAAAAGAATTAATGTTTATAAGTTGAAGAAGTAAAATAAAATAAAAATTACATTAAAATTATTACATAAAAATCAGCTAGGGGGCAGCTAGGTGGCGCAGTGGATAGAGCACTGGCCCTGGAGTCAGGAGGACCTGAGTTCAAATCCCGCCTCAGACCAGACGCTCGACACTTACTAGCTGTGTGACCCTGGGCAAGTCACTTAACCCCATTGCCTTGCCAAAAAAAATAAAATAAAGTCCTGTGAAAGAGTCCTAAAAACACCTTTAAAAAAACAGCTAACTACTCATGTTGTTGTTTTGGTTGTCTGTAGTTGTATGACTGTACCATTCTTCCCTCCAACAATGCTGATTGCAGTCTATCATGCCTACCTGTTATGGGATGCTCGTCACATAGCTTCACCTCAGGGGTTCTGCCTCACTCGCTGGGGGCCTCCCCTATACAGTATTTATACTGTGAAGATGCCAGGAGAGTACAGAGGCTGTGGTTTATTTCTCTTTCATTTTGGCTATATGACTGGCCTATCTTTTTTTTCCTGGTCACACATCATTACTATTATTACAAGTTATTATTACTATTACTGTCCTGTACATATCTTATTTGCACATAATTGTTTTTATGTTATCTCTGCTATTAAATTGGGAACTCCTTATCTTTTGTCTTTCTTTGTATCCCTAGTGCTTAGCACAATGCCCAGCGCAGCAGGGGCAGGCATTTAATAAATGCCTGTTGGCTGACTGGCTACTAAAGCAATCCATTAGTAGTAATGATAACCAAAACTGTATAGTGTTTTCCTCATATATATTACACGATGCCAGGGTCAAAAATGTTTCAACAATAGTTTTGGTTGTCGATGCAGGGGTATGCTGGAGCCAGCTCATACTGGTTTGTGAAAGCCAATTGTTCAATTTTCAATGTGAATGTTTATACCTCAAAAATTAGCAAACGTTACAAGTCAGAGATCGATTTGTTGTTTTGTTGATTATCTAGACATAAGAAATCAATGGAGAAAATGTTAACAATGCATATTAAACTTAAAAGTGTGGGGGGCATAGATATTTTAAAAGAGAGCTGGTTGTTAAGCATTTACCAGCACACTTCTGTCATTTATTCATGACTACCTACGTTTTGCTATTCAATACATAAACATCATAGAACCATTGAATGTTAAAGCTTAAAGTACCTTCAGAGGCCAGGCTCTTTGTTCTACAGTGAAGGAAACTGAGGTATAGAGAGGAGAAGTCACTTTCCCAGTGTCACGTAGCTAGTTTATAGCAGAACCAAGACTAGAACCCCGATCTGATGTCATCAGTTTGAAACTGACGTGGTTTTATAGACTGCCTTTTAAATGGAAGTTTCTAATTATGTGTTTAGAATATGCACTTAGGAGAAATACGGCAGTTTGTTCTAATATTTTTCTTCCCTAAAAGAACATTTACTTTGAATAATTTAAAATATTATGCATTCACACTCACCACTCTCTCCTGACAACTGCATTCCTTTTCATGACTGGGAAAACGGGAGTTTTATAGAGAGAAAAATGTGAAAGAAATGGTAAAAAGGTGTTTTTTCACATAGTTTTCAAAGAAACATATTTTTCATCTCCTAGACAGATATACAATTTATATGATGCATAAATAATACTAGCAATGATTTTTAGCACAGACCTTTCAAGGGCAGAATTTGAAAACACAGTTCTAAGAGGAAAAGCTTCTCGATACCTCCTCCAATGACATGGGGGATTATCCAGTAAAATGAAAACATTGGATACTTGGCCATATATATTTTTTATGTGCTAGAGACTGATTAGTATGTTTTTAACTCATCAAGCTGCCAGACTTTCCAAAGCATGTATCTTAACTAAAAAACAAACTTAGGGTTGCAAATCTCATGGTCGGGGTTATATAATATGTTATCAGCATTATCAGAGGATGCCTAAGGCTTCTGTTGAAACATCTCATAATACAGAATATGGTCAGATGCTCCAACCTTCACCTCATCAATCTATGCAGCAGCAGAAATGGGAATATATGTGTGTGTGTTTGTGTGTGTGTGTGTGTGTGTGTGTGTATAACAATAATGGCAAAGATCTTACTTCCCAAATTCCAGTGGTATAGAATAAAGGGGTAAGTCTACACATAGGCCTCTCAGGAATGTTCAGTGGCAAACACTTTGCAATTTCAGTGGGTCCACGACTTCATTAGTGTGGATGCCCCCACCTTTCCATCTCATTATAAGAGGAGGAGTAGCCATGACTAGCATACTCCAGGCCTTCCTCCAGGTCTTTACCATTTGGGGCTCCCAGGGTGGTGTTCTGGATGTCCATCTCTTGGCCCTCATTCTCACTACATGACCAGCCCATCTCCTTTTCTGGTGATTCAATTCTATTCAGATCAGTTCAATTCAAAAAATATTTGTTAAATAAATACTATGTTCTCGACACAGTGCTAGGCATTGGGGGTACAAAGACAAAAATAAAATGTGCAGGCCCTCAAGGAACTTACACTCTACTGGGACAAATACAGATAGTACCAGTAACTGTGAATTATGAGCAAAAGTATAAATTTCAAGAAGGAGGTCACACTAACAACAGGGGAGATCAAAAAAGACATTGTATAAGAAGTAGCATATATGTCATCCATGTCCTTGATAATTATGTCCCTTCTCATGCAGATCTGCATTGTTAATATGCTTACTATTCCCACAATGCAACGTTCTTTTGCCCCTCGGGTCACCTACAACTTAACTTAATGAAGTGGACTTGGAGTCAGGAAGATCTGGATTCAGATTCTCTTCTGGTCCTTACTAGCTGTGTGACTATGAACAAATCATTTAGCATTTCTGGGCCTCAGCTCCCTCCTCTGGAAAATGCTGGTAATAATACCTATAGTAACTACCTCACAGGGTTATTCTGAGCCTTAAATGAGATGATGCATGTAAAGTTCTTTGCACACTATATAAATGTCAGTGATTATTATTCAGAACTTCTCATGGTCCATGGTTCACAGCCTACTAGCTGGCGGTACTGGGAGAATGTCAAGATTAATAAAATGAGCTTATACAGAAGACACTATCTCAGGATCACCCAATTGTTTCCCAAATGCAAGTCAATTGTCCACCTGAGCTCCCATCCTAATAATATGTACTGATGAATTAAGTCAATGGGTTGCCTATCGAATTGTATAACATGATCTGTACAAAATGCATTTTTCATCCTTTCCTAATTTGCTACTCAATAGATTATTGAATGAAGTTATCTGTAAGGAAGGTCTGAATTCAAATCTAGTCTCAGATACTAGCTCTGGGGTAAGTCTTTAACTTTTATAGTATGGTTTCTTCAACTATACAATGGGGATAATATTAGCACCTACCTCCCAAGGTTATTATTGTGAGAATCAAGGGAGATAATATTTTTCGAGTGATTAGGACACACCTGGCATGCAATAGGCAGTGAATAAATATTTGTTTCATTCATTCCTTCCTTCCTCCCCTCTCCTACCAGTGCCTATGTGATGATACCACTTTCCATGTGAAGTTTTTTAAATTCCATTTTTCCATATGGCTAAAATAATTTACAATTTGAAACTTTTCTATGAGCCTGGCTTGAAACAGTTGCTAAACAGGGCATTATATTCAAGTTCATCAGTAAATTTCTTTTGAGAGGGGGACCTTGGGCATGCCTTTGAACCTCTTGGGACCTCAGTTTCCTGATCTCTAAAATGAGCTGGTCAGCTAGTGGATCTTTGAGTTCTCTTCTAGTTTGTGAAATTCTGTCCTGTCAAGATAACATATTTCTAGGATGCAGAAGGGAAAAGAGCCTCTTCTGTTCCTCTGGGTGGGTGAAGGGGAGAATTATCTGGCAGTGAAAGCAAAGGGATAACATTAAAAATGGAATTACACAAGGGCAGTAGAAGATACAATGAACAATAAATACGCTGTTTGTAGGCATATAATGGGAAAACTATGTGAATGATGTCAGAAGTCAATGTGGCAAGATTCTGTAATAAATGGGTATATTTATTTACTGATTCAACTTATGTACAGGCAATTGGAGCCCATACACCTAAAATCTACTGTATTTCATAAATAATTCCTGGCAAGAACTAACTAATTATCCACAGCAGGACACACACCATTGATCAGAAAATGAACTGCTTTAATAATATATGCTCTATCTTTGGCAGCTTTTTTTTTTTTTTTTTTTTTGCTTATCAACAACTAGATGTCTGTCAAAGGTAAACTAGTGACACAAGCCTAAAGCAGATGAAAAGGTCAACAAATGCTCTTCCTACTCTAGAATGCAAAGCAGTGCTTCTGTGTTCCATTAGAAATTTGTAAGGAGATGGGAAGGGAAGGGGAAAGGGAAGAGGGAAGAAGGAAGAGGGAAGAGATTAAATATTGATATAGCACCTACTATGTGCCAGGCACTGTGCTAAGTGCTTTACAATTATTATCTCATTTGATCCTCACAATAACCCTGTGAGGTAGGTGCTATTATTATCCCTATTTTGCAGTTGAGGAAACTGAGGCAAATAGAGATTAAGCAATATGCCCAAGATCACCCAGCTATTAAGTTTCTAAGACGGGAATATATTTGCAGTGAATCTTTCTATTTGTGATTGAGTTTCCATTTTCCTAACAATGGCGAGTATATGGGAAAAAGTCATTTCATGAGGCAAAAGCTTTCCTTCTACTTCTCTCAGAGTCAGTTTTGAAACGAGAATCCTCTCTCCAACACAGCCAACAAGTGGTCCTCTAGCCTTTGTTTAAAGACTTCCAGGGCAGTTCATTTTACTTTTGGATTGCAATCATTGTAATGAAATGTTTCCATTTGTGGTGGTGAAATCTCCCTCTTTTCAACTTGAACCCCCTACTCCTACTTCAGCTTTGTGGGGGCAAGCAGAAAAGTAGAATCCCTCTTCCACATGACAGCCTTTCCAATACTTTAAGAAAGTAATTGTGTCTCTCCTTAATTCTTGAGTTTCAAGTCACTCAAACTCATTTTTATGCCCAGGATAAATGCAAATTGCCTTTTTTGGACAAATAACCAAAAATCAAATATGTTCATCCCTCAGTTTGTTGGGAAAAAATGTAGAGGCGGTTATTAAAACCCAAATGCCTTTAACTCCACTTGGACATAGAATTTGGTTCAAAGTGAAACCTGCCCGTTTCCAGAGAAATAGCCCTTTGAAAGATTTGCTCTCCAAACACTCCTTCACTTGGAGCTGAACTTTCTTGGTTCCCAGTGGAGAAAAAAAGTAGGTGCATCTGGGGTTTTAAAAATCTGTTTATGAGCACAGCTCCAGTCTTTCCACTTCTCACCGAAAGTAACCTCAAACACTGCAGGCACCTGGGAGTGCTTGTCATGCCAAAATAAAACTGTCTCATGCCAGTCACTGAAAACTCAAGCGGGTAGGAATGGAAGGCTAGAGAGCTTTGTGACTGTCTTGCTGGATGGTTTAAGAGTTCTGCTAATGAGGCCAAGGTTGCAGCCTCAATCCCCACCGAGGCCATTTAGCTCCACTCTTTTCCACAGTCACAGCCTGCACCCCTAGGCCCAGCAAGCCATCTCACACACACAGACTTGTGGTCTGTAGAGAGCTGGCCCAGAGAGCTTGGAGGGTTCAGCACCTCCTGGCCCAGTGACTGGCAAAATCAGTCAAAGCACACATCCAAATGACAAGATGTCAACTGTGTCATCTTCATATTGCCAGGACAACACAGCATTAACATCATAGAAACTGCCTGAAGTTACTATGGAAAAGGATTGAGGTTTTCAGGTGGGTTACATTTTCTTACAAATATTCACTCGTCCTTCTGTTTTGCTAAGAATTATCCACATGACTTGTTTACCTGCCTCCATAAACTCCTATTTGTATCTAATAACGGAGACTTTGACATAGGAACATTTGAAGTCAGTAATTAGCCATAGTTATGTAAATGTATTTGGAACTGAGGAGTGGTGAAAAGGATGTACTGAGAGAAATGTATGGCCGGGACAAAAAAATGGGCTGGTAATAAGGTAAGAGGATGCAATAAGAGGATGTGACTCTCCTGTCACACCGTTGACTCATATTCAGCTTGTAATCCACTGAACGCCACTCCTCTAGATCTTTTTCATAGTAATCGTTGGCCTGATAAGCCTTCCCCAACTTTGTTCTTATGGAGTTTATTTTTGGAACTCAAGTCAAGGAACTTTACATTGATCTCGATTCAATTTAACCTTAGTGGATTTGCTCCATAATTCCAGCCTTCCAAGATCCTCTTGGATCCTGATTCATTTAACATTGTAACTCTCCCTCCTAGTTTCTTATCAGAAAATTGTGATACATACCTTCTGTGTCTTCATCCCACATTGATGAAAATGTTGAAAAGCCTAGGCCCACGAAGAGATCTTTGAGTATTCTACTAGAGGGTTCCCTTCAAGGTGACCTCTAGTCATTAATCCATCCCACATACATCTAATTCTACTATAGTTTCCATCTCTCTATCACAGAACTTTGCTGAAATCCAGATTTTTTTTAACCTACACCATCCCCCTAATCTAGCAACCCTGTCAAAAAGGCAATGAACTTAGTGTAGTATGACCTGTTCTTGATGAAGTCATGCAGGCTTTTAGTGGTCCCTTTCTAAGTGATAACAAGCCATTTCTTTTATGATGTGTTGTGGAATGTTGCCAGCTTTTGAAGTCAAGCTCAGTAGCCCATGGTTTGCAGACGTTGTTTTTCCTTTTATTGAACATTGGGACATGTTCCTTTTTCCAGTTCTCTACTTCTTGTCCCATTCAATGCAATCACCGGCAGTGACTTCTCATTCTTACCTCCCGCTTCCTTTAGGACCCTACCACGTACCTAGTTATTGCCCAGGCCTGGTCACTTCAACTTATGAAGCACAACTCAGTGCTTTCTTATCTCTTCACTTGTCTTCAGTTCCAACTCCAGTACTAACAGTTGCAGCTTTGGGCCTTCCCAGTCTAAACATCATTTGCCTTGGAAGAGAAGACAGAAGCATACACTACTGTGCAAATTAACTAGGACAAAGCAGAAATAATTAAATTTATTAACAAATCATAAACCAGGGGTGGGGAACCTGAGGCCTTGAGGCCATGTGGCCCACCCCTGTCATAAACCTTACAACAGTTTTATCTTAAAAAAACCTTTTAGTATGCAATATGTCCTCATCTAGCCGCAATGACTTATTTGACAGGTTTCCAAGATTTCGACATCTATGCTTTAGTTCTTCTTCATAAAACTCCACTTCTGTCACATTGCACATTAAGTGTACTTCTCATGAACAGTCAATGTATCCAAGTATAGCCTAAATTATAGCCCAGAGGCTTTTAATATCTTTTAAGTCAAGTGAATTCCCAGGCTAATGAAGCATGTCGAACTCTGTCTTTTGGTTCAATCTCTTAACCATTCATGATGTGTGGCATGGTATAGGATCATATTGTAGTATTCAGTTTCTATTTGTGAATATCTGTAATTTGAGGGCAATTCTACTTCTTAGTATATTAGCACATTTATCAGAGTTCATCATTCCCTCACTGGAGATAAGACTTCTAAGCCCAAAACATTTTTGGAGGGTAGATGCCTTACAGTTTGATGAAGATGCCCCAGCACTTACAGGTTCACCTAGACCTCTTCTGATAATGGTTTTGGAACAGTCAGAAATGAAGTGAGTTTCATCCGTACTTTTTTTTTTCACAATCTGTATAGTACTCCAGTCTTTCTATTGTTCTGCCTATGGCAAGTATTGTTTCTTCTTCATAGAAACAGTTAGCAGGTGTTTGTCAGTATGTCTTTCCTAGTCTTCTGGTTGTTCTTCCAAATTCCAAAAGCTTTGACACACTATGGAGTAATCAGTAACAACCTGTCCAGCTATCAGGTCCCTCTGAAGGCCTTTGCTTGCTTCTGGGGATTAATTAGGCTTTTTTACATCAATAGTTTATAAGTTATTAGCATTGGTTTTCACAAAATTGTTTTATGTCTCAAGTAATTGACACACCACATAATTGAGCCTTGTCAACGTTAGCAATTAGCATCATCCTACATGCCTAAAAATTCCTTGTTTGTCCTTACCCTTCTTTGACTGACTTAGCTTATACTGCCTTTTAGTACTCTCGGCAGTACATTTATAGGACTTTGCTACTTTCCCTTTTATGCATATCTTTTTTTAAACCTGAATTATTTGGCGGATTTCTGCTACAGTCACATCAGTTCCTCTTTTACAGACACATCAGAATTCAATCTGTTTGCATCTTTAGTATTTCATTCCTAAGAACTTTCCATCCTTCACAGGCTGGCTTTCCCCACAGAAACAATAGAATATTGCAACGCACCGATTATTTCTCTAAACCTGTCAAAATCCACTTTCCTAAAATCCAGAGTTCACATGGATTTTTTTCTCTATCTCAAGGTTTATAATGAATGGTCACTTGATGCCAAGGTTGTTGTCATTCTTACTTCAGCCAACCCCCATCCTTCTTATTAGTGAGAATGAGGCCCAGAAATGAATTTCTCTTTGTTGCTTCCAAACCTTTTGAAGGATAAAATTATAATTAAGCAAATGACAAATTTTATCAAAAATTTATCGGCTTGTCTACTTTGGACAGAAAGATAACTTTGGCAGATGTCTGATAAGATGATGTTCCCCATGTGCCTGAAACCTAGTAGGTGCTTAGTAAATGCATATCACCTTCCCCTTCCCATTTCATGTAAGCACTGGGATTAATTTCTAAATCCCCTCATCTATTTACTCCTTCTGTCCAGGTGGTCTATAATAACTTCAATAATAATGTCTCTTCTATTTCTCCCTCCATTAATACTTACTCAAATGTTCTCCATTATGTTTCTCAGGTTGTTAGATCTCCTCCCATGAATATATCTTCGGAATATGCAATGCTATTCCACTACAACATTTATCTGTTCTCTTCTTTTTAAATAAAATTTACCCTTCTGGAGTCATATTCTAGTCATGAGTGCCATCCCACCAAGTCTGACTGATGATGATGAGGTCAAATGTGCCTCCTTGCATTAGGCCCTCTGCTTTACCTTGCTTTGTATCGGTGCTTTATGTATATACATGTATGTATACATATATACGAGTGTACATAGGTGGAAATATATATATATATATACCTATATAGATAGAGATATATAGCTTCTCCATCCACATATGTAAAATGGGGGTAATAATAGGGCTTACATCAAAAGGGTTGTAAGGATCAAATGAGGTAACATATGTAGTGTCCTTTGCAAACCTTAAAGCAGATTACATATATATATATATATGTACACATATGTTATGTACATACATGCACATATAACATTACATATATTAGGGCAGTTAGGTGGCACAGTAGATAAAGTGCTGAGTCTGGAGTCAAGAAGACCTGAGTTCAAATCTGACCTTAGACTGCTAGCTCTGTGACGCTGGGCAAGTCACTTAACCCCGTTTGCCTCAGTTTTTCTCATCTGTTAAATGAACTGGAGAAGAAAATGGCAAAGCACTCCAGTATCTTTGCCAAGAAAACCCCATATGGGGTCATTAAGAACCAGACACGACTGAAATAACTGAACAACAACACCAAAATGTATACGTATGTATGTATGTGTATCTGAGGCGGAGAGGCAGCATGGTGTTATGGACAGAGGGAGCTGGTGTCAGAGCCAGGAAGGCCTAGTTTCAAATCCCATCTCTGACATATCTTGGTTGTGTGACCCTGGACAAGTCACTTAACCTCTCAGTGTTCTAGGCAACTGTCTAAGGCATTAATTTGCAGAGAAAGTTTTGGCATATACTGACATATGGAATTCCCTAAGCCAGAGCTTCCCTATGCTAATGAAACAAGTCTGATCCCCATCCCATCCAGGATCATTGGTTTTACTGCTGCTTCTCTTCCTGGATATTGTCCCCTGGGAATCATTGGATCTCTCTTCTGTTACTCTTCATCCTGTATTGTAGCTGCTACTTTCTTTTGGGCTTGGCAGATATATGAAGTCAATTTCCTCTTCTCCCTTCCCTTTTCAGTCTAAAGCCCTCTTAATCAGATTCACAAGGCTTCAGGAAATGTATCTTTAACAGCCCAAATTAGGTACACTCCATCCCTAGCCAAAACTTCATTGCTCTTATGTCTTAAGCAGTGATCCAGAAATCCAAATCCCTTTCTCAGACATAATCTTCTTAGCCAAGTGTTCATTTCCCAAATCCAACCTTGCCTTTTGAAACCTCTATATTCATTTGGCAGGACTGATGAAAATACCACCTGTGCCCCAAAGGTCTTCTGCTTTTTTACCTAAGACTTCCCAATTCTGTGCAATACTTTCTCAGTTCCTCCTGGTGGCATCATTTGTCCCCACATAACTCGTGCGGGGTGAGTTGGTAGTGATCTTGGACAGTAAGGTTCGACACATTTCAAGAGGCTCTCCACTACATCCTCGATCCATGTCCTGGGAACACAGTGGATCTCTCTATTGTTTATATCAAAGTTGATAAGAGGTCTTTGGTAATCCTCAGGAGGGAGTTTCCAGTCACCATTACTCGTCTCTTCTTCCTCTGACCCTTACTGGATGACCTCTCACTGTGAAGTCCATTAAGCCTCTGTATCCTCCTAAAATAGTCTACATTCCCCTTCTACAGGAAGAGTCTCATAACTATTATTTCCCTTCAGATGTTCACTGGTCCTTCTTCTTCCCTCTCTCCTTTGTGGCACATTCTTCCATCACCTGACCTCCTGATACAAATTAGGGTTCTCCTCTGCTTCTTTGTCTCCTCACTGAAGCACTTTTTTTGTTCCCATTCTTTCATCCTGGTTGTGTGACTCTGCGCAAGTCACTTAACCAACCTCTCAGTGCTATAGGCAACTTCCTACGACTATAAGTTTCAGAGGAGGTGAAAGACATCTTTATAGGTAATTAGGAAGAATGGAAAGCTGCTTGAAAAAATGAGAGAGAATGGAAATACCAAGGAGGACTTGCATGCAATAAATAGCAGAAAGCAATGATATTAAACTCAGAAATGGGGGCTGCTAAATTCAACAGAAGGATCCCTGTGTGCCACATATTGACTTAGTTTTAAAATGTAGTACTATCTAAGTTTTATCATTTTTTCTTTCTATTTATTTTTTATTTATTTTTATTTTTTATTATATTTAGTATTTTATTTTATTACTTTTCATTTCTTTTGTTAAGTAATTCCCAATTACATTTTTTGCAAGACAGCTGGGGTTAAGTGACTTGCCCAGGGTCACACAGCTAGTAAATGTCAAGTGTCTGAGGCCAGATTTGAACTCGGGTCTTCCTGACTCCAGAGCCAGTGCTCTATCCACTGTGCCACCTAGTTGCCCCCCAATTACATTTTAATCTGGTCTGGGCCACACTCAGGAATGTTACAGGCTGTTACCTCTGGGATAAAGGATATAATAAGGAAAATTGATGATCAGAAAAAAGACGTGGGCCAGTCACGTCATGAGAGTGAGGGACAAAAGATGTCACATCATAGGTGTCCAAGAAATATTACAATATAGAGAGGAATACCTCCAGTACATTGGGTGGACTTCTTGTTGAGGAATTTGGGGAGGACACAAACAAAAGTCAGAGAAGGTACAAAAGCACACTGTGACCAACACCCATGGAATGAACTAGTGTGATCAAAGACCCATTGAAGAACAGAAGTATATATTGTAATACCCCACTCAATTTTGTAGGCTTTTTGAATCAGTTCCATTTCAAGTTGGAGTATGTGAATCAGCGCTGATTTTGAATGTCCTACATATTTCTTTGTAATAAAATGGAAATTTGTGCAAGAGTTTTTTTTTTTTTTTTAATCATAGGATTTCTAGTAGCCTAAGTTCTGGTATTTGGTTATGACACCAGTATGTTCTAGCTTCAAGGACTCTGTGTTTCTAATTCCTTTCAGGAGGTTGAGAACCAGGATTCAGAAGCTGTATCTACCCATACCACCCTTTTGGCTGAGGCAGAAGGTAATAAGAATGATTGAAAAGGAAACAAATCCTCAATAACTCTGGATGAAACTACTTGGCAAAGTCTACTTTTGTTTCCCAACTCCACATACATGTGTAGAGATAGAGTGTAAATCAAGGGTCGTGAGTGAGCAGCTTTGTTACTTCAATGTTAGAGGTCAAGATGAAACTTCATCTTTGAAAGACAATCCCCAGGGGCAGCTAGGTGGCGCAGTGGATAGAGCACCAGCCCTGGAGTCAGTGGGACCTGAGTTCAAATCCCACCTCAGACACTTGACACTTACTAGCTGTGTGTTCCTGGGCAAGTCACTTAACCCCATTGCCTAGCCCCGAACCCCTAAAAAAAAAGACAATCCCCTACCTGAGTGATGAAAAACTCAGTCTGTAATGGCCAGTATGATTTTCATGTTTCTCACAGTCCAAAACTGTTCAAAATTCAACCACAAATTGAGATGAATTTCATTCTAACTCAGTAATCCACAGTTGTAGTGATAGTCCTTGCACTTACAGTAAAGCACTTCCTCACAAGTCATCTAGTCCTGATAAATTAAACTGCTGGTTGAAGCTTGTGCTCCAAAGAATGCTGGAATCATAAACAAGCAAGATGACATTACTACAAAGGACAAGAGCAATTGTAATTTTTAGGACAGTACAATGTAGCTGAAAGAGTCCCAAACCTGGGGATTGGAAGACCTGGGTTCAAATTCCAGCTCCTATTTGTGTGACCCTAGGCATATATATCACTTAACTTTGCTGTGCCTCCATTTCTTCATCTATAAAATGGGAACAAATAATACCAAGACTACCAAAACTCATTGGGCAATTACAAATGAAAAACAATACCTGGACTTGTTGGGTCATTATGAATTAAAGGCTTTGTAAACCATATTAAATATTTAATTTATTTCAAAACTAAATTTTATCAAATTTAATTTATCAAATTATCAAAATTAAATATTTCTCCCTCAGCAACCAGTTCCTCCCTTCTTAGTGGGAGTCAGATCCAGAATAGAATGCTCCCCTTGTCGGTCCCTCTGCCCTTCAAAGAATGACATTATCCTGAAGGTATTTTGCTTGAGAGAGAGCTACAATGGGTGTCCACATAATTAAAATCTCCTACAACCACTAGATTGTGTTTGCCTGCCAGATTTGTGATTGGTTTCCCAAACTCCTCATCTGCTCCCTTTTTTTTGGCCAGGTGATCTGTAGCATTCCCCAGTGACAAATCATTTCTGTTTCTGCCACTAATGATCTGCCACCAAATACTCTACACAGAGCTTGCCCTCTGGGTCCCAAGATTTACTCACGTTAAGTATATCTTCTTAATTAACAAGGACACCCTGCCCACTTTTAATTTGTCTTATTAAAAAAAAAACCAGAATATCTATCTAACACCATATCTTATTTCCGGGTGTCAAATCACCAAGGCTCAGTGAGATCTATGAGGTCAAATCTGCCACTTCCAAACAGGACCTCGAGCTTATTTTACTTATTGCCTCTATTTTGCATATTCGTCTACATGTGTTTGAGGCAGGGGCTCTTACTCCTGACTCCTTTTTCTTAGAGTTTGTCAACCTGTGCGTGCTTCAGCGGTTTTCATCTTCCTATGTTGTACCTAGTGTCTTTGGTATTTAGCTTAGTGAATGTATATAGCCAGTTTTCTTCTTTCTTATTTATAAGAAAGTCTTTATTTACTAGATTTGCAAGACTCTGGGAAAATATGTTCTTACTAGCCCTTGTTCAGTGTGTCCTTGGCCTGTCGTTTCCATATTTGATGCTGTGGTCCAGAAATCCAGATGCCATTGTCAGACAGCATCTTCTTACCGTGGTGTTCACTTCCCATGTCTGCTTTTCTCTTCTTCATCCCTAACCTGTACTGGACAATAGTGATGAAAACACCACCTGTGACCCTGTGGTCTTCAGTTTCTTGTCCGGGACTTCATAGTTTTTGGCAGTGGTTGCTAAGTTCCTTCTGGTAGTGTCATTTGCGCCCACGTGGATCACCAGGAACAAGGAGTAGTCATCTGTTTTAACGAGCCTTGGGAGTTTCCCTGTCAGGTCTTGGATACATGCCCTGAAAAAAAAAAACAGTAGGCCTCTCTGTTGCTATTATCAGGTAGACAAACAGTGGCCTTGGTTCCACTCATCAGGGAGACAAATGTCAACCAAAAGTACTTCCTGCTCTGGCTCTTAGTGGACAATCTCTCACCTGCAAGCACCTGCAGATCTACTTATCCTAAGAGGACAAGCAGCTGCTTCCTTCTCACAGTAGCCAGCTCTCTCCCGCCTCCTCGGAAAGAGCCTCGAATTTGCTTTTTCTCCACTCCATATTTCCAATGGTCCTTTTCCACTTCCTCCTTGGGGTGACATTTTTGCATTCTCCAACTTCCTGGCCTGAATTTAGGTCAGAATTCCTCTTAGCTTCCCCAGATCCTTTTACTTACCATCCACTTTTGGAGGAAGCTCATCATTGTCTCTACAGCCACTTCACATCCCCACTAGCCTGCACTTTGAGCATAGACTGCAATCACTTGGCCATGGCAGAAAGAAAGACATCATCACACCCACAAATGTAAATCACTGAGAAACTGCCCAAGCCCTCAATATTTACTGAGATCATACCAGTCACCCCTTTAGCCCCTAATTAACAGCCTCTTTAGCAGCTGTTGGCCTGCTGGACAACCACACCTAACTGCCTTCCACTTTCCCGTGCCCAGCTCTGACTGTCTTACCAATTTGCCTTCATTACCTGTCTTTAATCTCCTTGCTTTCCTACCCCTTTTGTCTTCTCCTCCAGGTTTCCTCCTCTTCCTCACTCCTTCAGACTGAGCCCTTTTCCTCAACCAGCTCAATTTTTCCTCCAATGTCCCTCCCCCAGTTTCTGCTCCCCCAAATTGATCTCTGACTTTCCTGACAAGTCCCATCAATCCCTCCAAATCACTTTCACTTTATTTTCCTTCTTATTGGGTTCAAATTCTCCTTCTCCGGCCCCTTCTACCATAGAATCTCCTCCTTTGCAACTGGAAGTAAAATCTCCTCAGTTCCAGAGAGAAAGGAAGAAATGGATGCAGGCAGAGAAGGATTTTGAGATGGAGAAGAGGGAAGATGGGAATCTCCCATCTTCTCGGGAAAGCAGGAAATAAGGTCATTTACTGAAAGTGGGAACCTGGGAAGATGGGGGCTGAAGATCCCAGGCTTGCCACAGCTAATACAAGGAATGAATAGAATCGCAACACAAATATTTTGCATCTGAAGATCTTGCCAACTCCATCTTTAAATGCCTGTTTTAAAAATGTACCAGTTGCAGAAATATGCGTTTAGTTCTTCTTTGCCCAGACTCACTTCTGTGGTCGAACACTTGCTAATCCTCCCACATCCGTGAGGCACATGCTTAACTACACATATGGGTCTTTTGCTGGGCCTCTGGGATGCCAGATTGGGGATTTGAGAAACAGAAGAGAAGTCACTTGGGTTTGCCTCTGCATTTGCTCTAGAGGAGATGCAATCAGAGAACTCAGCAGTCAAGATTTAGGAGGTCACAGATGTGGTGTGGCTGATAGACTAGGATCTCCATCCAAAAATGGAGGTGGGAAAAAAAAAAACTTTCCCTTTTCCTCTACTGTTGCTTTCCAGGATCAATTGTCATTTTATAAAGTGTCTAAGTAACTCTAATCCATGGCCCAAGGCCCTTGAAACCCCTGGGCTTACACAGACTGAGCCTCATCCTAAAGGCTTTTCTTCTCTTTGGCTTGTTATGCCTCCACCTAGAGTTTACTCAAGGAAATTCCCTAATATACCTTGTATATATTATGTCATATATATATATATACATATATAATAAAATTATAATACAATATAATATAACATGTCTAAGTTTCCCCAAATGCATGTAACAGGTTCCCCAGCTCCCATATTAGTATTCAAAATGACAAATGCAAATTGGGTATAGGATAGCCTTTATTCCACCCCAGAGATGCAGAAGACACAGACTCATGAGAATCCATAAATGAATACAAAAACCCATAAGGCACCCCAATAGCTCATGCCCTCATCACAACCCCAGAAGGTAGTCATATTTTGGGGATGCCGAACAAAGAATACCCCATCACATCAGACCTATATTGTAGGAATCCTTCACTATAATAGTGAGGGGAGTGGGGGGGTGGCAAGATCCAAGTCCTTTGCTCAAGTAATAAATCACTATCCCTGTTCCTTCAGCCACGGGGTTCACATAAATCATCGTCTTCTTTCTTGAAGATCTACATCATCCAGAAGATCATCCTTCTCTAGAAGACCATGTCTCTGAACTCTTGAACTTGGGGCCAATGATGAGGTAACCTCCAGGACTGATGTTGCCCAGAAAATCTCTCTTCTCCAACTAGGAAGCTGTATTATTATATCATGATGTCTAGGAGATTAAAACCTCTCCCTATACACAGGAAGTTGGGGTTCAGGAACATTGTCCATAAACTTGCCTGTCATACCAAGTAGGTGTACACTTACTTGCTTCTGTCATTTGCTTCTGCAGCAAATCTACCTGTGCCCTCAGCTGTTGTCATCTCCTCTCAGGCTGTGCGGACAAGCTCATACAATTCCCATGAACTTCCACCCTAAGGCAGCCATCATCAATTTCTTTTTTTAATAATATTTTTTTCTCCAATTACATGTGAAGACAATTTTTAACATTTTTTTTAAGTTTTGAGTTCCAAATCCTCTTCCTCACTCTCCCTTGCCCTGAGATGGTAAGCGATTTGATACATCATACATTTGTGATCATGCAAAACGTATTTCCATATCAGTCATGCTATGAAAGAAGGCACAGACCAAAAAAGAAAAAAAAACATGAAAAAAATAAAGAAGGTGAAAAAAATATGCTTCGATGTGCATTCGAACTCTATCAGCTCTTTCTCTGGATGTGGATAGCATTTTTCATCACAAGTCCTCCAGAACTGTCTTGGATCATCATATTGCTGAGAACAACTAAGTCATTCACAGTTGATCATCATGCAGTATTTCTGTTACTATGTGCAATATCCTCCTGGTTCTGCTCACTTCACTTTGCATCAGTTCTTATAAGTCTTTCCAGGTTTTTCTGAAATCATCCTGCCTGTCCCTTATTGTAGCACAATAATATTCCATTACAATCATATGTCACAATTTGTTCAGTCATTCCCACAATTTCCAATGCTTTGACACTGCAGAAAGAGCTACTATAAATATTTCTGTATAAATAGATCCTTTCCCCCCCCTTTTTAAATCTCTTTGGGTTATAGACCTAGTAGTGGTATTGGTAGGATATGCATGGTTTTAAAGCCCTTTGGGCATAGAGAGAACACTAGTATTAACAGCAACTATTCTCCCCAACACAGAATATTTTTCTTCTAATTCTAAATAAAATATGCATCAAACATCAGCAATAACCATCATCAGTTTTTGTGGGAGTCAGGAGGAGGAGGTTAGGAAACCATGCATTCATAGGCATACCCTCAACCCTCCAAAATACAGGCCCAAGTTCCACTCTGGTTTGTCTTCTGAACAGGAAAAAATGAAAGAAAAAAGGGCTCAGTTGATCATTTATAAACCATGGAGAAAGGAAGCTTCTCTGACAAGTCTGTGCTCTTGAATCCCAGGCAGCTAATCATCTTGGAGAAAGGCACCAGTGTACCTGCCCATGTTCAACAGGAGAAGAGATACACTCAAATGGACTGGGGAAACTCCTCAGACAGACTCTATCCTTTACCCTAAATTCATCCTGATTGGTAGTCAAATTATTTCTCATCTGGCCATTGTAAAAATCTTCCTCCAATGCTTCATCATGGTACAGAGACAACCCTGAATTCTCAAAGGCTAAGCTGATGGTACATATGCTCTGGCAGATCATATCAAGTGTCAAAGGCCCAGCACTGAACTGAATGTCTACCATCTGCTGAAGGATCAGAGTAAGACCTTAGTGGCATTAATAGAGGTTGTATAGTAGAAGCATAGTACCCAGAATAAGGGAAGTGACAGTCATACTGTATACTGCCTTGATTGGACTGCATCTTGAGGGAATAGGATTAGCGTTCCTGTATTCAATTCTAGGCACCATACTTAAGGAATGACTCTGATAAGAGTTTTAAAGTCAGAAGACCTGCTTTTGAATCCTACCCATAAGATACTGAGGAAAGTCACTTAACCTTTCCCGGGCCTTATTTCCCTCATCTGAGAAATGGAGGATTTGACCTGGTCTAAATGTATGATCCTATAACCCTCTGACCAGAATGGTGAAAGGACTGCAGAAAATAGCATAGGAGGAACAGCTGAAGGAACTGGAGATATTTAGCCTGCAGAAAAGAAGATTTAGTGGGATTATAGTAGGTGTTGTCAAATGTTTTAAGGGCTACAGTGTGGATGTAGTGTCAGCTTGGTTCTGTTTGACCTCAGAGAGCAGAACAAGGAGAAGTGGGTGGAGGTTTCAGACAGTCATATTTCATCTTCATGTACGTAAAAACTTTCCTATTAGAACTAATCAAAAGCAGAAAGGGTTGCCTCTAGAAGTAATGGGTTTCTCCTACTTTTCAAGCCGAGGCTGGATGACCACTTATCTAGTATGTTACAGGAGTGATTCCTGGTCAGTTATGACATGTACTAGACAGCCTCTGAGGTTCCTTCCTCCCAACTCAAGCATTCCCTCATTCTCCAATTCTCATGCCCTACCAACTTTGAAAACTGAGACTAATGCTATTTCAGATGCAACAGTTAAAACCATGTGGTACTAGTTGGATGAAGCCTTTAATGTATTCAACTCTAAAACATTTCCTCTTCTTGCAGTCAGAAATGCACTCTAACTTTGCTTTGATCTTTCTAATTTATTCTAAAGATCACACTGTAGTTGAGCTTGACTCTGTAAGCTCTGCAACAAAAGCAATACCATTCTGTCCTGACCTGAGATCAGAAACATGCCTTTGGATTCCATATGCCGGGTTAAGATGTAATTGTATATGCACCTACAACAGCAATGCAGATACAAGTAAATATTCTAATGATTATAGATATTCTCTTCTGAGATTCCCAAAAGGAAAAAAAAAGTTATGCACATATCTAGCTCCAGGATTTCACATCCTGGGCACATCCTAGAACTGTAAGATTCAGATGGAACATATGTCCTTTCATACTGAGGCAGAACAAAATAGATTAATGACAGACTTTTCTGCCTTGAATTTTTACGGATTTTATAGTCAGAGTTAGAATAATATATTATGTTTTCCATACTTAATCTATCAAAAATGCTTTATAATAATAGTTTAGTTGATGAGATCACAGTGTGTGCTGAAGCACTCAACAACATTTCTCACAGAGAATACTGTCCTTCAGACAGTTCTTTGCTTTTACAGCTTAAAATGTTTGTGTGTGTATGTGTGTGCGTGTGTGTGTGTGTGAGAGAGAGAGAGAAAGAGAGAGAGGAAGGGAGGGAGGGAGAGAGAGAGAGAGAGAGTGGTTATCTGTGCTGGTATGTTTGTGAGGAGAAAGAATTTTGTGGTAAAAATGATGAATTGTCTTGTTTTGATAGGAAACAACATGTTAATTGTCCAGATGATATATGCTGCTGTATATGCGTTTCCATTTACATGCTGTATTGCTTCTGTAGAATGGAGGGTAGGGACTGTTTCCGTGTTTGTTTTCCCCTGTGCTTAGCATAGCGCCTTACACATAGCAAGAACCTAGATGTTCATTGGGTTGGATTGGACTGGTTTAGATTTAAAGTAAATCTTTACTGAGTGTCAGCTGTGTACAGAGAAAGGAGTCAGAAAAGTAAAAAAGTTGAGTTCAGTTAGAGTTCCTACTCTCATGGAGCTTGTAGTCTAGTAGGGGGACACAAGACAAACACAAATAATTATAATAATAACAGTCCCTATTATATGATAAAAGCATTAAAGATTTGCAAAGCAGAGTACTATGTTTAAGTCAGAGGAATGAAAAGCATTACTCATCAGGGAAAAGAGGGCATTTCAGTAATTGAGAACAATGTGAGCAAAGGTGTGCAAGTGAGAGAACATAGTGTATGACTGATGAGAGTACACAACTTTGGCTTAAGTATAGTGGACCTAAAGGGGAATAATATGACAAAAGACTGGAAAGGTATGGTGGCATCCCACTGTGGTGGACCTTGAATGCCCCTATCATGGGAGATCAAACTATAGGCAAGAAAGAGCCACTGAGAAATGTCTGAGCAAAGGAATAATAACCAGATCAGTGCATAAGGAAGGTTTTTTTTATTCTTTTGAAAACCATAAGAAGAATGGAAGATGTATGAGGACAAGGTCCATTGACTAGCTGTGTTAATACCCCCTCATTCACGACAATAATAAAATCTACATAATATCATCTCTAGATAGTTCAAAATTCTGTAGCGGCTCTCAATTCACGACTGTCTAGCACAGAAGCTAAAGGTTACCTGAATTAACCATTTTTGATCAATCTTGGCCCAAGAAAAGACATGAGGAAATACACTTCCTTGTTATCCTTGAAGAGGTGAGAAGCTCTGGGTGCAGAATTTTGCATATGGTGTCCAGTGTGGTCACTGAGTCATTTCATTTTGCTTAAGTGTTTTTCTTTGTTATGAGAGAAAACTCACCAGGTTAGGAGCTGGGAGGGGCAGTAGTATCCAAAAATGAGTATTATGTAAAAATGAAAAACTTCAATAAAACCTTAAATAAATAAACCATTTTGGAAGTAGCAGATGTGGAACATCGTGTATCTTTAATATGAGCCTGTCAAACTACTCAGATCCCATGAGTACGATTCCTTTTCATTCCTGATCTAGAATTCATCTGCATTCCTTTATACCTTGATATTTTCAAGATCCATCATCTCCTATGTATGGGAAATTTCCTATACTAACTGCCAATGCAATCCCTCTGTAATTTAGTAGATAAGTCTTAGAGTTGTTTGAGGCTTAGAGAGGACTTGTCCACAGTAACGCAGCTAATAATTATCCCAAGTGGGATCTGAACTGGAGTCTTCCTAATTCCAAGTCTGGCACTGCACTCCCTAGACCACCTGCTGCCTCTGCTCAATACTGCATGTAAGTAATGGAAGGTTCTAGCCCCACCTCAATTAAGATAAGCACAGGAGGCTCAGGTGCCTCAAGTAAACACTCAATCAAGTACTAGATATTAAAGAATGTTCCTACAACCCTACAACAAGGTAACCACACACAATTAGTTTGTAATGGGCAAACTCGGTTTTGATTAAGCCCTGATCGCTTTATTAGATGAATTCCTCAAGAATGAAACACTGATTGTTGGGGAGAACCAGACATGCCCCTTGGGCCTATTTGTAAAATAGTAGGTTAGTTAGAAGTTTAGTCCAGAGTGGGAGACTCTAACTTTGGGAGCCCACTTTGTGGAGGCAGTCTCTTGTGGAGGTAGTCTCTTGTACCAACAAGGCTGCGGAGGAGGGGGAGATAACAAAGAATGAAAAGAAGAACAGAGCATCCATGGAACTTTTTAAATGCACAAAAGAAATCAGAAGGAAGTTCAAAAAGTCTCAGAGACAAGAAGGGCAGTGTTGGTTTTGTGAACACTGCATATGGTATATGACCCTTCCCCTAGGCCTAACTCTCACCTGGCATCTATGGCTCTTCCTGATCTCAACTCCATGGAACAAGATGCCTCCAAAGAGTGCCCCCTGGCATCCCCTCCTCCTGCTTTCCTGCATGTTATCTCTCCCCACTAGGTTGTAAGCTCTTTAATGACACAGGCTGTCTTTGTTTTTGTTAATTGTATTCTCAGGGCTGAGGCAGCTAGGTGGTACAGTGGAGAGAGAGAGCCAGGTCTGGGGTCAGGAAGACCTGAGTTCATATCTTGACCTCAGACACTTACTAGCTAAGTGACTCTGGGCAAGTCACTTTACCCTGTTAGCTTCACTTTCCTCATCTGTAAAATGAGCTGGAAAAGGAAATGGCAGACCACTCCAGCATCTCTCTCAAGAAAACCCCAAATAAGCTCATGAAGAATCAGACACAACTGAAATGATTGAACAACAAATCCCCAGTGCTGAGCACAGTGCCTACCACATAGTAAACATTCAATATTTATCGGATTGCATTGGTAGACTCATGGTTTCATATGCAATCTTTTTCTTCTGGTCTTTATAAATGGAATTGTTGATGTTTGTTAATGACTGACAAGTTCATAAGCAAAAATATAAATTTATTTGAACTCTTTTAAATGAAAGAGTTAGATCCTCATATATCTAAGGACCCTTCTAGCTCTAACCTTACATAGATAGGTAGGTAGATAAGTAGATAGGTAGGTAGGTAGATAGATAGATAGATAGACAGATAGATAAATAAATTTATGAAACACAACAGAAAATAGACTATACAGTTATGGTCGAAAACAGGGATTCTTAACCTGGGGTCTAGAGTGTCTGTGAATGGATTTCAGGGAGTCCATAAACTTGTTTTTTCCTATTTTAATAACTGTATTTTAATCTAGTTGGTTTCCTTTTAATCTTACATATTTTATTTTATGCTTTAAAAATACTGTCCTAAGAAGCAGACTATGGGTTTCATCAGTACCTCCATGACACACAAAAATATTAAGAAACACTGGTCTAAGAAAAGAGAAAAATACAAATTCTTCTCTAGATATTCCTATAACATTAGGACAGCAAGGAAGGAGAGTCCTGGGTGGAGAATCTTTATAGCTGGATCCCTTCAAATATACAGAGGACCAAAGTATATTGCAAATGAATGGTTTACTTTCCTTTTCAACTAAGTCAGCTTGTGCTACATCAGATGAGTTTGGACCTCCATTTGGATTGGCCTTTGCATTGGCAGGGATCCACTGGAGAAAAGTAGGGTGCCTCTGTTTTACAGGAACCTTTGGAGAGATTTGTCAGAAGCTCCATTGGGATGGCCCTTTGCTTTGAAAGGAGATCCTTTAAGGAAACGTATGGGTTGTACTATGTATGGAACTATGGGGAAAAAGCCTAACTCAGGATAGTTTGGTTTCCCATTTGAAGGTGAGGGGGTAACTGTCTGCTCTTGGAGAAAATGAACACCAGCTAGAGGACATTCAAGCTTGAATCTGAAAGAAGTTGAGGTAAAATGTAACCATGACTAGACTATTCAGCAGCCCTTCAAACTGCTTCATGCTCTAATGTTTATGTCTCAACCTTCTAGAAGCATATAACAGTAGGCAATACTGTTTGTTTAAGGTTTGTTTTTTTTTTTTTTTCGTGAAAAAGACCTTGTGAGAATTTTCTTTGTTAAGTATTTCTTTTGGGTAAGGGAAATAAATACCTGTCCCATATGTTATTTACACTGTACATTTAGTGCCTTTCTACTGTCCCCTTTGGGGAGCCCCTAGACACAAGTCAAACCTCAGCTTTAAGAAATGTTTTTCCCAAGTGCCAGAGTGGGAAAGTAACAAGTCAAATAATGTGAGAAAAGGAGCCTGAATAGTCTTTTTGGTGGTCAGGCTCCCCCGGAATGAACTAGTACAGACCACATGTGTGGTGAGTGTCCATAATCCTCCTGGGCACAACAGCACTTAAATTGTTAAACAATGAAAGTCAGTTTGAATATCCCCCCAGGGGAAAGTAAAGACTTCACAGTCCATTGTCTATTTATAAATATCCAGATACTTAATTGTGGTATAGCTCAAATGTCCATCTGAAAGCTGAATTATTTATTTTTCAAGCAGTTGTCTTAATACCTAAATTCTATAAATGACACCATTCCAATAAGTCCTGAAAGGTTGCCTACTCCTAGAGAACTACCAAATGCAAGATCCAAAATTTCCTTATAGCTACCACTTTCTTACTTTACACAAACTAGAGCATCCACTCTATCCATTTTTCCCCTGGCCAAGATTCTGCTATAGGTTTTGTTGACCCTTTAGAAATCGTGACTTCCCATGTCCATCACACACATCTTAATTGTGAGGGGACCACTATGATTTTTTCAAATACTGTACTTTTTTCGGATTTAAATAACCCATTCCAAAAGATGAAAAATAAAAAAGTTCACAAATGAACCTCTGTCGACATATGCAGGAATGAAATTATGAAGATTATTTTTAATTGAATTTTTAGAGAACCTAACTGAACGAAAAGAAAAAAGAAATCTGTGTGCTGACAGGCATGCAAATTCATTGCAAGTCATGCTGTCTTTAATCAAAAGAATATGTTGAACAGATGTTATATATTGTCACAGTCAAACGGAAGTAGATGTAATTCTTCTTGAAGAGGGGCCCCATACAATATCAGTAAATTGTATGATGTTTTTCCAAGAGGACCTTTCCTGGAAAGACTATGAGACACAGTGAAATGGCATCTGGGGTTAGCATCTGAGGGCCTGTATTCAAAACCTGCATCTATTCTTTAATTCCTGGGTGATCTTGGGCAAGGTATGTCATTTCTATAGCCTTTGGTTCCCCTCTGTGTAGTAGGTAGTTGTGGGGACTGTGGGGGGAGGAGGGAGAGAGTCACCTAGAGTCACAGTTGATTTTATGTAATTCAGATTATATCAAATGGCTCTTTCAAATGTATGCCAATACTAACTTTGCTGCAACAGGGCGTTTTTCCTCAAATAAGCCATTTTGTAATGTGAGGGTAGAGCTAAAATGATGCTTCAAGCTTAAAAGTTGTTCCACTCCAACCCCAATTAAGATTTAAAATATTGGATGACTTTTTTTTTTGCAGATCCATAAATAACAATTTGGGTACCTGGGATAGGGACAGGCAGCATTAAAAAACACACATTAAAAAAGTTAGTTGATTGGCAAGGAGAGATCCTGAGTCACTGTGAGATATCTGCTGGGAAGGTCCCTGTGAATGCTAGAACGGAGAAGGACAGAGCTAGGCCAAGGAGGAACTTTCCTGGGGGTTGAACTATTGGAGGAGGAAATGTGCCATCTGACCAGTCACTATTTTAATTAATTATTATTTTGTTTTTGAATGAGTCCAAGCGCAGTAAGTACCTTCTAAATTGTGGTGCCCTGCTGGAAGCCCTGATTGCTGCCACCTAGTTAGTCTCTGGCCTCTGGCCTCTTCCCTCTGTATATTTGAGCTTTTCTTATTTTTAAGGGCCTTAGCCATTACAGGTAGAAAACAAATAGAATTTTAAATTTTAAGGAGAATAAAAGTGCTTATATAACCCTATGGGAACCTAAATAACATATTACTTGTCATAAGAAAAGACCATGTCTTACTTGCTTACTTACCCCAATTAATGTAGTCACAGAAGGCCTAGGCACCTTAGTTGAATCAATCAAAAGTATAAAGTAAGTGGGAACAAGTTCTGAATCATTTAGAGAGGAACAAAGTGCTTTGATCATTGGATGATACCATAAAGGAAATACCTCATGATTGGTTAAAAACAGCAAGCCAAGTATGGATCCTACAGCTCAGTAGTGGAGGAGCTCCATGAAAGCCCCTTTCTACCTCCAGGTAACTATGTGAGTTTAGGAAATCCAGAGGACCCAATAAAAGTTCTGCTAGTGACTGGAAGTAGTAGTGGTAGTTGAGGAAACAGAGGAAACAATGACAGAGGAAGTACCTGCAGATAGGTAAGGAAACAGTCATCCAAGGACTGCCTTCCTGTATATTCCCTCCATGTACTCTATGATCCAGTGACACTGGTCTACTTGCAGTTTCTGAAACATGACACTCCATCTCCCATCTCTACACCTTTGCACTGGCTGTCCCCCTTTTCTGCCTTCCTATTTCTGATTACATTTATCTACTCTGTAAATATTTTGTATGTATCTAGTTATTCACATGTTGTCTCCCAATTACAATGTATGTTCCTTGATGCTAGGGATTAGGTTTTTTTTTTGCCTTTTATTGTATTCCCCAGTACTAAGCACACTGTCTGGCATGCAGTAAGCATTTAATAAATGTTTATTGACTGACTGACTTTCCCTAGAAACCTTATGCATGCAGGTAGAGGCTATGCCAACAGTTTGGAAGAATATTTCGTTAATACTGTTCTTGCTATACTTTCTCAGTAAACACCCTTTTCTAAAAAGATATTGAGGCTACTGGCTGATAACATGGCAAACATATTGGTGGGGGGCTCATAAATGACAATACTAGAAACTCATCCACTCAGGGTCACCCATCAAGAGCCTGAGAGTTGTAGTAGCTGCCCTCTAGGGATCTACTTACCAATGTAAGTGGGAATTGGGGAAGTAGCCCTCGAGCAGATGTGACATACCCTTTGAAGTCTAAAAGACGTTGCTAAAGTATAGGGCAGTTTGGGGAGTATTATGGTATGTTCCTGGCATACTTTCTTTCTTTACAGGTTGATATGTTAATATAGATAACATAATGCCTGCATCCAAAGACATGTCAGCAATTAAGGCAGTCCCCCTGGGAGACTGCCCACCTGTTCCAAAGTTGCTCAAACCATTGATGAAATTGCTATTTGGGAATGGCCTTCAGAACTACGAAACAAAGCCATTTCTATTACTTAATTATGTCACACATTGTTTTCACAAAAATTGGTTGGCCTTGACTCCAAATGACTTTGGCATATTTCAAAAGTCATATCTACTCTCAAAAACAGAATAACTTGCCAGCATGGGGGAGATTCAAAAGACTATGCCCCAGGCTCTCAGGACAAAGGAACTGTTCCCAAGACCTCCTGAGGCAGTATACTTCACTTTGGGATGGTGCTAATGGAGAGGAAATTTTACATTACAACCAAACGAAATCTGCTCCTCTTTAACTTCCACACATCGCTCTTAGTTCTGGGGTGGAGGATACCAGGTCCAACCCCTCTCACATGATAGCTCTTCAACAATCGTTAGGGCATCTCAAAGTTTCCTCTTCTCAGCCTCAACATCCTCAGTTTTGTTGGCATCTCCATTCTTTTCCCTTTTATCAATATAAACTTGAATGCAGGAGGTCATCCTTCTCCACTCCCTGCTGAGAATATGTGTGAGTGGAGTGCAGAAGTTCTTTACCATTAATCACTCCACATCAGGACCAAAGGTGCTATACACCCACACTAGGTGGCGCTGAAGTGGATAAAGCACCAGGCCTGGAATCAGGAAGACTCCTCTTCCTGAGTTCAAATCTGGCCTCAGACACTTCCTAGCTGTGTGACCTTGGGCAAATCACTTCACCCTGTTTGCCTCAGTTTCTCACCTATAAAATGAGCTAGAGAAAGAAATGGCAAACCGCTCCAGTATCTTTGCCAAGAAAACCACAAATCTGGTCAGACAGTCAGACACAACTGAAAAACAACTGAACAACAACAAAAGTACAGTTCTTACTATTTTCACTACTGTGTTTACAGATGTCTTAGTTCCTGTTAACTTTTCTCACCTTACTCCCCTCCCAATCTCCACTGCTCCACTGTCCTCATGTGACTATAACTGCATTCCCTGCTCAATTGATGAGAATGGAGTCTGGAACCATGTGCCTTTCTCCTTGTCTTCATTTACTCAAGATCACCTCTGTTTCTCTAAGGAAGTCCTTCTCAAAGCCTCCAGAGGTAGGTAATACCTAGAGCTCTCTAGTGTTAGTTTTTCCTACGTGTATTTCTGTGGCATGTGTCTGGAGAAAGGGTAATAGAATCTGGGCAACATCAGTAATTCTTGAATTTCCAACTACTTTCCTGTTTCATGCTATCTTTCCAAACCAGTGGCTCAGCAATCATATTTGAAAGTTTTTTCAGCACCACAGAATATAGTTCATCTTGGCATGATGATTTGAATCCATTAGATGCTATATTAGTATCCCCTTATTTATCTTGGGTATCACATTTATATATACATATATATATGTATGTATGTGTGTGTATATATATATATATATATATATAAGATTATACTTATGACACAACTACATGGGTTGTCTAATCATATAAATGAGCAGCTGAAAGGACAGATGTGATCTGAGGTCTGGATCACCTCTAACAAGAGAAGAAATGTGAGGGCAATAGATGGGCAAAAGAGAAGATACTCCCCCCAGCCCCACCAAGTATTGTTATATTGGGGAAAGGCATTCTTTCCTTCAGTTTCTGAGAGAGGAACTGAACTAGAATACTATCTATTAACCCCCCTCCCTCCACCAAATGGTGCTTTCCAGGAGTACATAGGTTCAAAACAAAGCCATTTTCCTTAAAGAGGAGAGAGTAGGTAGCCTTTAGGATACACTCACCAGTTTGACTCCTTCCCAACAATTGCTCATTGCATAAAACATCGTCTCAAATAGTCAATAGTGAGTAAACCAATTTATCTAGTCAAATAGTAAACAGAAGCCAGAGAAGTTACACAGATTAGAATATGCCAGAAAATACACAGAATAAAGGAGTTCTTTATAAGGAAGTGAGATGAGATCTCAGCTTAATCAGCTTAATTTCCCTAGGGGAAATTCTCCCAAATCTCTAGGAAGGCAAGCTGGAAATCAGATACATGTTCAGGAACTAGCTTCTCCTACATGTCTACAGCTTCCAAAGTCTGTCTGCCTCTCCTTCTTCTTCTCCTCCTCTCTCTCCCTCCCGTCCCCCCTCTTTCCCCCATCTCCTTCTCCCTCTCCCTCTCCTGATAAATTCTTGGCTTATCGTAATTCTAATTTCATTTTTCAAAAGCTGGCAGATACAGCAAGGTGAACTGTGATTCTAAGCCTAATTCTGACAAGAAAGAAGGAACTGTTTGCTGAAGTAGAAATGATGGGAACCTTCAGGGACAGTAATCATTCTATCTTAGAATTCATGATGGAAAAGGCAAGTAAAATTGGGTAGAGTTTGCAGTAATCCCTAGATTTGAGAAGAATGGATTTCAGAGAAATGTTAAGTAGGATACTTGTGTCTATAATTCTTTTTTTTTTTTTAGGCAATTAGGGTTAAGTGACTTGCCCTGGGTCACACAGCTAGTAAGTGTCAAATGTTTGGTCTGAGGCCAGATTTGAACTCAGGTCCTCCTGACTTCAGGGCAGGTGCTCTATCCACTACGCCACCTAGCTGCCCCAAAAATTTCTTTTTCTCTTTTTGTTTTATTTTTGTTTTTGTTTTTGGTGAGGCAATTGGGGTTAAGTGACTTGCCCAAGGTCACACAGCTAGTATGTGTCAAGTGTTTGGTCTGAGGCCAGATTTGAACTCAGGTCCTCCTGACTTCAGGGCCGGTGCCTTATCCACAGTGTCACCTAGCTGCCCCTTTGTGTCTATAATTCTACAGAAGAGAGTGACCCCAAGAAAGATGGGAAGCTGTTAATGAAATAAATGTTGAAATTCTGAAGACATGAAACCATTCTATTAAGAGATAAAAGGAGTGGTATTTAAATGTGGTATGTAATTAAGTGGTATTTAAAGGAGTGGTATTTAATGTGGATGCACAAATAACTATTCATCAACCAACTCATTTAAAAATAGAAGAAGATATGGCTAGAAAATGGAAACCAGAGCAGGTAACAGAGGATAGATGCAAAAGCATGGGATAGTATCCTATCCTTAAAAATATGCCACAATTAAGAGTGCAAATGCTCAGAATGAGTTGCAGCTCACAATGAATTCTAAGGACAGTGTGTTTTTGTGAAATTATAGAGCATTGAACCACTTTTTTTTTAGTAGATGACACAATGGTGAGAGATGAAAAAGAGAAGGCTGAACTATTCAGTCCTTTGTTTCTGTTTTCTCTGCCAAGGAGAATGAGATTTGGATGGGAAAGGGTGAAATAAAAATGGTTAACGGGGAAATGAAATCCAAAATAAGTGAGTAGATGGTAAGAGAGAGCCTACGAAAGCCAGATGATCTTCATTCTGGGATCCTGAAAAAAACAAGTTTATATAATTGTTGATCTGCTATTAGTGATACTCGCAAGATCACTGAGAATGGGGGAGGTTCCACAAGTCAAGAGAAAGGTAAATAATCTCAAATAGAAGGAGGAGGAGGAGAAGAGAAGAGCTTGCAAATTGCCCAGTTCCTTGAAAAAGTTGAGAATGCTTTATTAAAGGTATTAATCATGAGCATTTCAAAAGAAAAGTAATAAGCCAGTATGGCTTCAGTCAAGAGCAAACCATGCTAACCTGTCAACATGTATTTTTTGACAAGATTATAGAGTAGTAGATTAAGTGAATACTGGTTAAATCCTAGACCTGAATTGTAGCAAACTTTTGACACCACTATGAAGCAGTGAAAGATATGTGGGATAAATGATAGTATAAATTAGGTGGATTCCAATTTAGTTAAATGACTAAATTCAATGAATAGTCAATGTTACCTTGGTGGGATATCTCTAGTGGAATTCCACAGTGATCTATCTTTCCAAGTTCCTATACTATTCAAAATTTTATTTAAATGAAGGCATAGAAAATATAATTGTCAAAGAGATATAAGAAGGCACCTCCTTGGTGAATAGAATTTTTAAAAAGTTAGATATAGTAAACCTCTGGAGAAAATTAATTGAGGATAGAAAGGAATATACTTTTTTTTCTCAGTGGTACATGGTATTTACACAAAAATTGACCATGTACTATGGCATAAAAACCTCACAAACCAATGCAGAGGGGCAGAAATGCATCTTTTTCAGATCATGATACAATAAAAATTACATGTAATAAAGGGCCATGGAAAGCTAGACTAAAAATTAATTGGAAACTAAATAATCTAATCCTAAAAAATGATTGGGTCAAATAACAAATCATAGAAACAATCAATAACTTCATCCAAGAGAATGACAATAATGAGACAACATACCAAAACTTATAGGATGCAGCAACAACAGTTCTTAGGGGAAGTTTTATATCTCTAAATGCCTACATGAATAAAATAGAGAAAGAGGAGACCAATGAATTGGGAATGCAACTAAAAAAAACTAGGGAAAGAACAAATTAAAAATCCTCATTTAAATACCAAATTAGAAATACTGAAAACCAAAAGAGAGGTTAATAAAATTGAAATTAAGAAAACTATTGAACTAATAAATAAAACTAAGAGCTGGTTTTATGAAAAAACAAGAAAATAGATAAATATTTGTTAATTTAATTTTAAAAAAAAGAAAGTAGAAAACCAAATTATCAGTATCAAAAATGAAAAGGGTGAATTCACCACCAATGAAGAGGAAATTAAAACAATAATTAGGAACTATTTTGCCCAATTGTGTGCCAACAAATTTGACAATCTTAGTGAAATGGATGAATATTTACAAAAATATAAATTGCCCAGATTAACAGAAGATGAAGTAAAATTCTTAAAGGACCCCATTTCAGAAAAAAGTAATTGAACAAGCCATCAATGAACTCCCTAGGAAAAAATCTCCAGAGCCAGATGGATTTACAAGTGAATTCTATCAAACATTTAAAGAATAATTAATTCCAATACTATATAGACTATTTGGGAAAATAGGTGAAGAAGGAGTCTTACCAAATTCTTTTTATGTTACAAATATGGTGCTGATACCTAAACCAGGAAGAGCTAAAACAGAGAAAGAAAATTATAGACCAATTTCCCTAATGAATGTAGATGCGAAAACTTTAAATAAAATATTAGCAAAAAGATTACAGCAACTTATCATGAGAATAATATACTATGACCAGGTAGGATTTATACCAGGAATGCAGGGCTGTTTCAATATTAGGAAAACTATCAGCATAATTGATCATATCAGCACCAAAACTAACAGAAACCACATGATCATCTCAATAGATGCAGAAAAAGCTTTTGACAAAATACAACACCCATTCCTATTAAAAACACTAGAGAGCATAGGAAAAAATGGAATCTTCCTTAAATGATAAGTAGTATCTACCTAAAACCTTGAGCAAGCATCATACGTAATGGGGATAAGCTAGAAGCATTTCCTCGTTTCCTTTTTTTTTTTTTTTTTTGCTTTTTGGTGAGGCAATCAGGGTGAAGTGACTTGCTCAGGTTCACACAGCGAGTAAGTGTCAAGTTTCTGAGGCCAGATTTGAACTCAGGTCCTCCTGACTCCAGGTCTGGTGCCATATCCACTGTGCCACCTAGCTGCCCTAGCTAGAAGCATTTCCAATAAGATCAGGGGTGAAACAGGGATGTCCATTATCACCACTGTTGTTCAATATGGTACTAGAAATGTTAGGTTTAGCAATAAGAGAAGAAAAAGAAATTCAAGGTATTAGAATAGGCAGAGAAGAAACAAAGCTATCACTCTTTGCAGATGATATGATGATATACTTAGAGAATCGTAGAGAATCAAGTAAAAAACTACTTGAAGTAACAACTTTAGCCAAGTTGCAGGCTATAAAATAAACCCACATAAATCAACAGCATTTCTATATATTACCAAAAAAACCCAAGAGCAAGAGATAGAAAAAGAAATTGCATTTAAAGTTACTGTAGACATTATAAAATATTTAGGAGTCTACCTGCCAAAACAAACCCAGAAACTATATGAACACAATTACAAAACACTTTTCACACAAATAAAGTCAGATCTAAATAATTGGAAAAACATCAGTTGCTCATGGGTAGGCCGAACTCATGTAATAAAAATGACAATTCTACCTAAGTTAATTTACTTATTCAGTGCTATACCAATCAAATTACCAAAAAATATTTTATAGAATTAGAAAAAAAATAACAAGAAGATTCATTTGGAAGAACAAAAGGTCCAGAATACCAAGGAAATTAATGAAAAGAAATACTAGGGAAGGTGGTCTAGCCATTCCAGATCTTAAATTGTATTATAAAGAAGCAATCATCAAAACTACTTGGTACTGGCTAAGAAATAGAGTGGTGGATCAGTGGAATAGGTTAGGTACACATAACACAGTAGTCAATGACTAGAGTAATCTACTGTTTGATAAACCCAAAGACTCAAGTTTCTGGTATAAGAACTCACTATTTGACAAAAACGGCTGGGAAAACTGTAAAAAAGTATGGCAGAAACTAGGCATAGACCAAAATTTCCCACCCTATACCAAAATAAAGTCAAAATGAGTACACGATTTAGATATAAAGGCTGATACTATAAGCAAACTGGGAGAGCAAGGAAGAGTTTACCTGTCAGATTTATGGAGAACAGAAGAATTTTTGGCCAAACAAGAGATAGAGAACATTATAAAATGTAAAATGGATAATTTTTATTACATTAAATTGAAAAGTTTTTGCACAAACAAAGCCAATGCAACCAAAATTAGGAGGGAAGCAGAAAACTGGGAAAGAATTTTTACAACCAGTATCTCTGCTAAGAGCCTAATTTCTAAAATATATAGAGAACTACATCAAATTTATAAGAAAACAAGTCATCCCTCAATTGATAAAAGGTCAAAGGATATGAACAGGAGTTTTCAGATGAAGAAATTAAAGCTATCTATAGTCAAATGAAAAAATGCTCTAAATCAATATTGATTAGAGAAATGCAAATCAAAACAACTCTGAAGTACCGCATCACACCTATCAGATTGGCTAACATGACAAACAGGAAAATGATAAATGTTGGAGAAGATGTGGGAAAATTGGAACCTTAATGCATTATTGGTGGAGTTGTGAAATGATCCAACCATTTTATAAAATAAAAATATAAAAATATGCATACTCTTTGACCCAGCAATACCACTTCTAGGGCTGTATCCCAAAGAGGTCATAAAAATGAGGAAAGGACTCACATGTACAAAAATATTTATAGCAGCTCTTTCTGTGGTGGCGAAGAATTGGAAATTGAGGGGATGCCCATCAATTGGGGAATGGCTGAACAAGTTGTGGTATATGAATGTAATGGAATACTATTGTGCTATAAGAAATGATGAGCAGACAGACTTCAGAAAAACCTGGACTTATATGAACTGATGCTGAGTGAAATGAGCAGAACCAGGAGAACATTGTACACAAATAACAGCCACATTTTGAGATGACTAACTTTGATAGAATTAGCCCTTCTCAGCAGTGCAAGGCTCTAAGACATTTCCAAAAGTCTCATGATGGAAAATGGTATCCACATCCAGAGAAAGATCTATGGAGTTTGAATGTCGATCGAAGCATACTATTTGCTCTTTTTTTTTTCTTCTGTTTTGTTTTGTTTCTTCTTTCTTGTTGTTCCTCCTATTGGTTCTAATTCTTCTTTACAAAATGACTAATGTGAAAATATGTTTAATAGAAATGTATATGTAGATCCTATATCAGATTACATACTGTCTTGGGTAGGGAAGTGGGGAGGGAGCGGGAGAAAATTTAAAACTCAAAAGTTTATGGAAGTGATTGTTGAAAACTAAAAATGAATTAATTAAAATTAAAAAAAAGAAGGCACCTCCTTGTCCTCTTTGCAGAAGTGGGGGACAATGAATGCAAGACATTGCATTTCACCCAATCAACTAGCATTTATTAAACACCACTATGTTCTAGGCATGGTCCTAAGAGCTAGGAACACAAAAAAGGCAAAAATCACATGAAATATCAGATTTTTATGAGTTGATTAGTTTTGTTGGACTTTTTTTTCTTTCTTTTTATTCTTTGTTATAAGGAGTAGATTTATGGCATTTGTTTTCTCACTTCCCCCTCCCCACCCCCTGCCACTAGGGAAATTAAAAAAAGAAAGAAAAACAAAGCTCCTGCATCAAAATATGCAGAATCAAATTAAAAAAAAACACTTTCCATATTGGTCATGTCCAAAATTGTATGCCTTACTCTGCACATTTAATCGATTACCTCCATGTCAAAAGGCATTCCTTATCATCAGCCCTCTGGGACTCTGGTTGATCAGAGTTCTTAAAATTTTCAAAATGGTTTGTATTATGTTGTTATAGTGTTAATTATTCCTCTGGTGCTACTCACTTCGCTCTGTATCAGTTCACTCAAGTCTTCCCAGGTTTCTCTGAAATACTAATAGCTAGTATTTATAGAGCACTTTAAGATTTGCAAAGAGCTTTACAATCATTACCTAATTTGATCTTCACAACAAACAACTCTTTAAGGTAGGTGCTATTAATATCCCCATGGTATAGATGAGGAAACTGAGACAGGCAGTGCTCAAGTGACTTGCCTATGGTCACACAGCTAGGAAGTATCAGAGGCCAGATCTGAATTCAAGTCTTCCTGACTCCAGGATCAGCACTTTATCCTCTGTGTCACCTAGATGCCCCTAAAAACAATCTCCTTCCCTACTTCTTATGGTATAATAGTATTTTAATACATTCAAACACCATAATTTGTTCAGCCATTCTCTCACTCATGGGCACTGGGTACAATAATATGAACAATGACAATAGGTAGAATGTCCAGAAGAGGGCAATTGACATGGTAGAATTTCAGGTTCATTCTGTCTTAGTGTCACTTGCAGGCCTGCAGAGGAGAACATTGGGTAGGGAGGAGGGTGGACATGAGAGCTGTCTGACATGACCACTAAAAGTTGCCCACAGGTGACATGGGCATATTCCCCCTCACAAGAGGTTGTCAAGCATAGGCTGGATGGCCACTTTCAGGAGGGGTGGAGATAGTATTTTTCAGTATGTGTTAGACCAGATGACCTCTGAGGTTCGTCCCAGCTCTGAAGTTATGTGATTCTTAGAATGAGAAGGCAGTCGGACAGTGTGAGTGAGTGGTCTCCCAGGACCCTGGAGATACCAAAGGTCCAAGAGAAGCTGGGAAAGAGTTGGAATTGGCCTGGCTTGAGGGCTAGTGCAGTCTTGGAGCTATTAAAACACCAGAACAAAAAGCAAGGGGGTGTGCTCCTCGAATTGCCTGGGCACTCACTATCTCACCCTTTACCATCTGTTGTGGTATTAACCAACACCTAGGTATGCCTGGAATAAGCCTACTAGGGGCACCATTCTCTATGTTAATAACTTGAAGTTCACTGAACAAAAACTGGTCCTGAGTACCATGAGCTCCAACCCTCCCCAGATTATTGGCTGAGTTTAGGAAAGTCCAATTCAACAGCGATGCTGGGGCAAGAAGCAATTCTACTAGCACAATCAGGGTTTTCTCTTTTTCCCACTACCCCTTCTATGACATGCATCTATGAAAACCCTTGGCCCAATCCACCCCATCCCCATACACATGTGTACACAGTATCCCTTTTCCTCCACTGCATATTTATGGCTTTTAGTAATGGGTGCATACCATTATTCAGTAGCTAGTGATTACAATGTATTATAATGCATACCATGCTAATGCATGAGTAGTGAAAGCACCAGAGATATTGGTTTTCTTAATACGGATATTTTTATTTGAGATGGATCACTGTGTAAGACATGATTTTTCTAAGATGCTAAAAATTTTAAATGTATGACCAATTTCACATTATCTATGGTGTCTATAGCTCATGAATTAGAAAGTAACATTTTTATATGCATGCATTGAGACCTGAATGCAGGGGGAAATGATATAAATAATATCACAATCAATTTTCTCTGAGCACTGATATAAATTGCATTTGGCTATGCTTTCCCCAAATTCGGATTGCATTATCACACCAGAGATTTCTAAGCAGATATCTCTGTACTCTCAAATGAAAAAAGAAATCCATCCGCTATACTTTAAAATCCCATCATTTGGCTGATAATGAATTAAAGGGTGAATTTACTTGACCACTTCCTTTTTTTCATCAATTCTTTGGGATGGGAGGTGAATGGTTTTGTAAACGTAGGGGAATCTGTGTGACCCTTGGTTATGCCCTCTCAACTCCAACTTCCTTTCATTTTGCTGCTTCAGTAGAGTTATTCACAACTCATTGCTGATTCTCAATCTGGAGCAATGAGAAAAAAACAAAACAAAACAACCTAATTCGGAGTTACAAATTGGGGAAAACTCTAACACCCTGCGATTCCCTCCACAAATGAATATAGGATACTACATCTTGAATTGGAAGGTCCCTCAGAGACTATCTAGTCCAGGGGTGGGGAACCTGTGGCCTCAAGGGCACATGTGACCTTCTAGGTCCTTGAGTGCGGCCTTTGACTGAGACCAAGTTTTACAGGACAAATCCTTTTATTAAGGGGATGTGTTCTGGGAAGTTTGGATTCAGTCAAAGGGCCACACTTGAGGACCTAGAGGGCCACATGTGGCCTTGAGGACGCAGGTTCCCCCCACACCGATCCATCCCCCTCCCATTTTACAGATGAGGAAACTGAAGTCCAAGGAGGTTAAGTGACTTGTCCAAGGTCACACTCAGGAGGATAGATCTATAGCTAGAAGGGATCTCAGAGGATGTCTAATCTGACACTCTCATTTTACAGAGGAGGAAACTAAGGCCCAAAGAAGGGAAGGTTTATATATAGGTTGTTAGATTTAGAATGGAATATGAATAAATGAATGAAAAAAGGACATATTCAGTGCTTATTATATTCCAGACACCATACTAAGCACAAAGGATATAAATACAAAAAGAAAGACAATCCTTGCCCTCAAGAAGCTTACATTTTAATATGAGAATAATGAAAGTTATAGGCAGCTAGATGCCACGATGGAAAGAGTACTGGCTCTGGAAGACCTGCATTCAAATTCTTCTTTAGGCATGTCAGATCCTGGGCAAACCATTTACCCTCTCTCAGCCTCAAGTTTCTAATCTGTAAAATGGGGATAATAATAGCACCTACCTCCCCAAGTAGTTGTGAGCATCAAGTGAGATAATATGCACAAAGCACTTTACAAGGTCATTTTTATATGTGCATACATACATACGTGCATACATACATACATGGGTGTGCTGGTTAATATTTAACAACCATCTCTCTAAGAAAATGGATACACTTTTGAGTTTAATCTGTATTATTAATATTTTATCCACTACTTTCTTAAGTTTAGAAATCAACAAAACAATAAATCAAGCCCCGATTTATAGCATTTGCTGATTTCCTAGGTATAAATGCTGACTGAAAATATAATGATTAGCTCTGGTAAGCCTGTATGAGCTGGCTCCAGCACACCCCTGCATATATACCAAAATATTTTCTTGTGGTAATGAAGAATTGTAAACAAAAATTCTGGAGGGTGGAGCCAAGATGGTGGAGTAAAAGCAGTGACTTGCTTGAGCTTTCCCCCAAAACCCTCCGAATACCTATGAGAAATGGCTCTAAACAAATTCTAAAGCAGCAGAACCCACAAAAAGACATAACGAAACAAATTTCCAGCCCAAGACAACCTGGATGGTTGATCAGAAAGGTATATCGCACCAGGCTGGGAGAGGAACGCAGTTCGGCGTGGGCACGCAGGCCACAGCAACCCTGGAGCAGGCCTCAGAGGACTGAATTGTGGGCAGCTGTGGCACTTTCCAGACTTCTTAACCCACGAACGACAAAGACAACTTAGAAGGTCAGTAGGAAAAGTATGTTTCTGTGGTGAGAGAGAAGAGCTGGGTCCCAGCCCCATTCCCCAAACTTGGCCCCAGGGTGGTGGCTACCTCCTGAGCTTCCAGCCCACAGACTGAGGAGGAATCAAGTGGCTGATCAGAGGGGGATTGCAAGGATCTCTCTGCTGGTGCAGGATTCTCTTGCTTTGCCCGTGCTTGGATCTGGGTCACAGTTCTAGATGGCGGTCCTGGGGCAAGGAGGAGCGCTGGTGTGGTGGAGCTTGCAGTGGCTATGGAGAGAGAATCCTCCTCACAGTTCCAAGACAGAAAAGAGTGCTTGTGGTCACTCACAGAGCAGAGCACAGGGCAGGAAAGGAGTAAACACCTCGCCCTTGATCATAGCACCTTGGAAGAACTGAAAATTTACAGGTCCCTAGAAGTATCTCTGAAAACAGCTGCACAAAACCCCTTAAGCTTGGGACAGTATATTCTCCACACTGGAAACAGACCCCTACCTTAACAAAGAGTTTATAACTCAAACAATTGGCCAGGATCATGAGCAAGCAGCTCAAAAACAGTCAAACTATATTATCTTACTTTGGTGACAAAGAAAATCAAAACACACAACCAGAAGAAGACAACAAAGCCAAAGCTCCTTCATCCAAAGCCTCCAAGAAAAATATGAATTGGTCCCAAGCCATGGAAGAGCTCAAAAAGGATATTGAGAAGCAAGCAAGAGAAGTAGAGGAAAAACTGAGAGTGATGCAAGAAAATCACGAAAAACAAGTCAACAACTTGCTAAAGGAGACCCAAAAAAAAAATACTGAAGAAAACAACACCTTAAAAAATAGCCTAACCCAAATGGCAAAAGAAGTCAAAAAAGCCAAGGAGGAGAAGAATGCCCTAAAAAGCAAAATTGGCCAAATGGAAAAGGAAGTCCAAAAGCTTACTGAAGAAAATACTTCCTTAAAAACTAGAATAGAGCAACTGGAAATTAGTGACTATATGAGAAATCAAGGCACTGTAAAACTAATCCAAAAGAATGAAAAAATAGAAGAGAATGTGAAATATCTCATTGGAAAAACAGCTGACCTGGAAAATAGATCCAGGAGAAAGAACTTAAAAATTATTGGACTATCTGAAAGCCATGATCAAAAAAAGAGCCTAGGCATCATCTTTCAAGAAATTATCAAGGAAAACTGCCCTGATATTTTAGAACCAGAAGGCAAAACAGAAATTGAAAGAATCCACCAATCACCTCCTGTATGAGATCCCCAAAGGAAAACTCCTAGGAATTTTGTAGCCAAATTCCAGAATTCCCAGATCAAGGAGAAAATATTGCAAGCAGCCAGAAAGAAACAATTCAAGTATTGTGGAAACACAATCAGGATAACACAAGATTTATCAGCTTCTACATTAACCATAAGGCTTGGAATATAATATTCTGGAGAGCAAAGGAGATAGGATTACAACCAAGAATCACCTACCCAGCAAAACTGAGTATAATCCTTCAGGGCAAAAAATAGTCATTCAATGAAATAGGGGACTTTCAAGCATTCCTGAGGAAAAGACCAGAGCTGAATAGAAAATTTGACTTTCAAATACAAGACTCAAGTGAAACATGGAAGAGGTAAACAGGAAAGAGAAATCATAAGAGACTTATTAAGGTTGAACTGTTTACATTCCTGCATGGAAAGATGATATTTGTAACTCATGAGTCCTTTGTCAGTATTAGGGTAGTGGGAGGGAAAAAATTATATGTATGTATAGATAGATAGATAGAAGGCACAGGGTGAGTTGAAGATAAAGGAGTGATATCTGGAAAATAAAATTAAGGGGTGAGAGAGGATTATACTGGGAGAAGGAGAAAGGGAGAAGTAGAATGGGGTAAATTATCTCACATGAAACAGACAAGAAAAGGCTTTTACAGTGGAGGGGAAATGGGGAAGGTGAGAGGGAATGAGTGAATCTTATTCTCATAGGATTTGGCTTAAGGAGGGAATAACATACACACTCAATTGGGTATGGAAATCTATCTTACCCTACAGGAAAATAAGGGGGTAAGGGGACAAGAGAGCAGGGGGTTGATAGAGGGGAGGGCAGATTGGGGGAGGAGATAATCAGAAGCAAACACTTCTGAGGAGGGACAGGGTCAAAAGAGAGAATAGAATAAATGAGGGGTAGGATAGGATGAAGGGAAATATACTTAGTTTTTCACAACAGGCCTACTATGGAAGTGTTTTGCATGACTACACATCTATAACCTGTATCAAGATGCTTGCCTTTTCAATGAGGGCAGGTGGGGGGGGAGGAAGGGAGAAAATTGGTAACCCAAAGTTTTAAAAACACATGTTAAAAAAATTTTTTTAAATTTTTAAAAAAAGAATTGTAAACAAAGTAGATGCCCATCAACTGGGGAGTAGCTAAGCAAACTGTGGTACATAATGGAATATGTTCAATGGAATAAGAAATAACCAATCTGACAAATTCAGAGAAACACATGAACTGATGTAGAATAAACCACGAAAACAATGCCTATGATAACTACAGTAATGTAGATGAAAATATTACTCTAAGGTAACCAGACACTAAGTTATTGATGTGATCAATGCTGACCCTGGAGAATAAAGAGGAACTGTATCTCTTCCCTTTTCAGGGATGTGTGAAACCTCTGGGGGGGAAGGGGAGAAGGAAGGGTGTTGCATATATTGTCATACACAGCCCTTACATGGGTTGGTTTTGCTTAACTGTTTTTCCTTTTACAAGGCAGGGCTCTGTTGGTGAGAGTGGAAGGAGCATATATCCTAAAATGATGACGATATAAAACAAAAGACACCAATACAAATCATCATTTTTTTTTTTAAATGGTGCCACTAAATAGGACATTGTTATGAGCTGCCCCCTAAGGGTGGTGCTGAGAAAGACAAATCTGGACAGCTGCCAAGCAGAGTTGCCTCTGGGGAAACCCTGCTAGGACATGTCGAGACTCATTTAGAGCTGTGGCTGCTTTTGGGAACTTCCATCAAGAGCTGCCACCCACAAAAGCAGGCATGGATTGCTACCATCAATGATAGTAGCCATCAGTAGCTCAGAGCCATCGTGGCTGACAGATTTTCAGAGCTCTCAGCCAAGAAGTCATGAGCCAGCCAAAGCTACGCCCAGAGATCTATCTCTTCCCCTAACTTTGGAATTGGGAGATATGGCTTTCCTTGTCTGGGCTTCAGTTTCCTGTTCTGTAACAAAATAAAAATAAAAAGGGAGTGGAGAAGGGGGTAGAAGGTTGGATCAGATGATCTCTAAGGTCCCATCTAGCCCTGAAATTTTAGGTTTCTTACAGATTACACGGCATCATCCTCATGCTATTTGGCAATCATCGTCATCATTGCCCTCCCACCAGAATCGAGACTCTGTCTCTGGAGCCACCCTGGGCTCTGAGAGAGGAATATTCAAGTTTTCTTGCCCCAGACCAAACCTCATCACTTCTCAGCTCCCATCTCCAAACTATGCCCCCAAACCATCCCCATCATTTCCCCCCATCTGAATGTAAGCTCCTTGAAGGTAAGGACTGTCTTGCTTGTTTTTGTGAACCCAGCATTTAGCACACAGGCACATATATGTGCTTAATAAATACTTTATCATATACATATATGCATATTCTTTTTTTCATTCATTAGTTGCCTGTTCATTCAGAGCCGAATGACAATGATATTCTTCTCTTGGTGGATTTCTCTAAGTCAGTCTTTTTGCTGTTTGTCCATTATCCTTCTATGATACTGCAATCGAATGTCACCACTTCCCTGATCCTATTAACTGCCTCTGATCTTGTGCCATACTTTGCATGAATATGGAGATTTCATACTTAAGCCAGTTGCTTAGATAAGTAGAAATCTGGATCTTCTACCTCTAAGATCACTCAACAAATATCCTTTTCAGCTCAGAAGGGAAATCACGCTCATTTGATGGCATACATGGTGCAGTGCTGGTATATCATGAAGGATACTTTACCTCAGAGGATTTGGGTGACTCCAGAGAAGCATCTTAATAACCCTGCCATGCTCAGGCTTTTCCTTCCCTTTCCCCTATAGCTCCTGCTTCCTCTAAACTTCCAGACATCAGCCTCCCTTTCCCCTCCATCTGTGACACTACCTCTCCAGTCCTCAATAATCCCTGGACTCCGTGATTCCAAGAGCCCCGTGTCCCCAGGAGTGACTGGTCTGAAGCCAGCAGCCAAGCTGTTAGAGTCTTCTGTGTCCTCTCTGTCAGAGATTTGTCTCCATGCCCTGGACTGTGAACATAACCAGCCCATTAAGTGCCATAAGCAGTATGGCATGGTGGAAAGAATCCTGCATGAGGAGTCCAAAGGGCTGGTCCTGGCTCAGCTGCAAATTGGCTGTGTGGTTTTGGGCAAGTCATATCCATTCTTTTCCCTCACTTTCCTATTCTAAAAATGAAGGGATTAAACTAGGTGTCTTCTAAGGACCTTTCCTGCTCTAATGATCTATAGCCCATGATCTGTGGTCTATGCATCACCTTCACCATTTATGTCATTCTCTTATTGAGTACTTGACGGCAGTTCAATCTGAATTGAAAAGATGCATGCATCATCCTGAGAAATGTTCATCCTTTAGAAGCAAGCTAACCTTCCAAATATTCACATAGCAAAGGGCCATTTTGATTCTTAACATTTTGGAAGAGCCCTAAAGCCATGACAAATCTTAATCTCTTCACATTATAGGGGTAACTTAATAAAATCCCTATTCTTGATTGTTTGTTGAATAAATGAATGTTCAGTGACCCAAGGCTGTCTTGAAATATCACTATTTTATGTATATATCTTACAACTTTCTCCTTGATAACTTCTGACACTCTTTGATGAACTATCTATGTCTAAATACATAATGAATTAATGCTTAAGTTATTCACAAGAGCCACCCTGTGACATTTATTGCACATGAAGCCATTTTCAAAATGCTCAATAAAACGACGTCATCTCAAAGCTCAAATAATAATAATAATAGTTTCTATTTATGTAGTGCTTTAAAGTTCTCTACATACATTATCACAAGTGAGCCTCATAGCTTTAGATGAATTAGATGCCACAAATTTTGTTATTTCCCATTTTATGGATTAGAAAAAACGAAGGCTCTAAAAAAAGATTTGGCCAAGGACACATTGCTACAATTCAAACTCAAGTAACAGAAGCACAGAATAATGTCCTTTTAGATCTGAAAGGGCCTTTCAAAGTCCACCTCATGCCTGCATCATTCTCCTCCTCCTACTCTTTGTGGTCATCCAACTTCTGCTGAAAGACCTTCAGTAACAGGAAAACTACTGCTTCCCAAGGGAGCCCCTTCCATTCTGGAGAGCTACCATTGTTAGAAAACTTCTCCTCACATCAGCTTTAAATCAGCCCCTGTGTAACTTCTTTTTCTTTTCTTCTTTCCTTCTTTCCCTACTTCCTTCTTTCTTTCTTTCTTTC
>NW_020954681.1:276032-344174 GCF_900497805.2 Vombatus ursinus
TTCCTTCTTTCTTTCCTTCTTTCTTTCTTTTGTTTTGGAGGCAACTAGGATTAAGTGACTTGCCCAGGGTCACACAGCTAGTAAATGTCTGAGGCTGGATTTGAACTCAGTTCCTTTTGACTCCAGAGCTGGTGCTTTGTATACTGCAGCGCCATCTAGCTGCCTCTCCCTGTGTAACTTCCATGAACTACTCCTACCTGTGCTCTCTAGGGTCAGGAGATCTAATATCTCTTCCATATAATAGCCATTCAAATGCTTGAAGATAGCTCTCAGTCTCCCTTTAAGTCTTCTCTTCTCCAGGTGAAGAAGGTTTACTCACATCCTTAGTTCCTTCAACAGATCCTCATGTGACATAGTCCCTAGTCCCCCCTCCATGTTAGTTGCCCTGCTCTTGTCTCTCTCTTTCTTAATAAGTAGTGCTGAGAATGGAACATTATATACCAGATGTAGCCTTAGCAGGGCTTAGATGGAGTCTGAGCAGCTAGGTGGTGCTGCAGTAGATAGAGCATTGGGCCTGGAGTCAGGAAGACCTGAGTTCAAATCCAGCCTCAGACACTTACTAGGCTGCGTGACCCTGGGCAAGTTACTTCACTCTGTTTGCCTCAGTTTTCTCATTTGTAAAATGAGCTGGAGAAAGAAATGGCAAACCACTTCAGTATCTTTCCTAGAAAACCCCAAATGGGATCACAAAAAGTATCAAAAAATGACTCAACAACAACAAAAACAACAAAAACAACAACAACAACAACAACAAAAGCCTTAGCAGGACAGAGTACAGCAAAACTATTACTTCACTCTTTCTGGACCCTATGGTTCTCTCAGTGCAATCTGATACAGAATGGCTTTTGTTAGCTGCCATTTTCCATTGTTGCCTCATAATGAATTTTGAGTCTGCTAAAGTCAGCATGCTGTTTTCAGTCACTATTTTCTAGCTGTCTCAATTTTTGAGTCCAAGTGTAGAATTCTTCACTTAACTCTATTAAATTTCTTCTTAGATTTAGCCCAATTTTCTAGTCTGTCAAAACTTTTCTTGATCCTGATTCTGTTATCCAATACACTCACTATTATTCCCAGACTTGTTTCATGCGCAAATTTGATAAGCACACCATCGACACATGCATTTATCCCAGCTGTCGATTAAAATGTTGAGCAGCTCAAATCCAAGGACAGGCCCTGCATGCACACTCCATTAGATGTCAAACTTTCCAACAATTACAGGTGTCCAACAGTGAAAAGAGCTATCTTATGAAACAGTGAGTTCCCTGTCACTGGAAGGGTTCAAAGTTCAGGGATACAGCAGGGATTAAAAGGGATTCTTTCACTGGATGGGAAGTTGGACTATTAGTCCCTTCGTATTTTAAGATTCTATCATTCTCTAATTTTGCATTTTCAAGTAACAGCATTTCAACTTTTTGAACTCAGTTTTCATCCTTGGCTATCCATAGCATTTCCTTCATTTGCTATCATGCATTCCAAGATGACATGGTCATTTCCTCCCAATAGTCACATCACATCTCCAATCAGTTCTTCATTGTTGATCAAATTAAATCAAACCAACAGTGCCCTCATTGCTTCTATGACTTCCTAAGAGATGAAACATTCAGAAACCCAAGTCAAATACAAATCACATGCCTTCTTTAGCAGAACATTCATATAGCTGAAGTCTCCTATCCTTACTATATCTTGTTTCTGTGCTCATTATGTAATCTATATTAGGAAAGTATTGTTCATATCCTATATCTGTCTGGGAGAGCTATAGAATATTCCCACAATGATATCATTTGTGCTACCCTCTCCATTTTCCCTTACCCAGATGCTTTCTGCCCCACTTTCTCTTACATTTCATGGATTTCCATACATGTAAGTGTATCTCTACTTGACATAAAATTTATGTTGAGGCTTACCCCCTCTATGCAGTCACCAGGGCAACCTCAGAATCATCCTCTACCCTTCAGTCTCCCCCATCCCACACCCCTCTCATCTTCCTGTCCCCCCCAATTCTTAGCAATTCTCCCACCACTCACAACCACTGGCTACCTCATCACCTCTTGCCTGAATGAATGCAATTGCCTCCTAATTCGTTTTCTTGCCTCGAGTCTTTTTCTCATCTTTCACAAACCTGCCAAAGTAATATTCCTAAAGCATAGAAATGACCACGGTTCTCTTCTACTCAAAAGGCTTTGATGGCTTCCTATAATAAGTTAAGGTTTGCAATACTCTTTACGTACATTATCTTCTTTGGTCCTAATAATAATCCTGGGATGTAGGTGCTATTATGATTCCCATTTTACAGATGAGGAAAGATGATGCAGACAGAAGTTTAGTGACTTTCCCAGGGCCACCCAGCTAGTAAGTGTCTGAGGCAGAATTTGAATTGAGGCTTTTCTGACTCCAAGTCTAGAGCTCCATCTTCTTCTCCATCTGGCTGCTGCTATTTAACCCTTAACTCCTATGACTTACCTTTAAAACCCTTCACAATCATACACTATCCTATCTTTTGACATTACATAATATTTCCCTCCATGCAGTTTTCATTCTAGCTCAACTGGCCTACTCGCTATCACTTATACATAACTTTGCATCTCCCATCTCTCTGCCTTTGCCCAGGCGATCCCATGTGCCTAGAATGAACTCCCTCCTCACTTGTACCTCTTGTAATTCCAAGCTTCCTTCGAAGTTCAGCTCAGGCACAATCCCTTACATATGGCCTTTCTACCTCTCCTCTCAAAATACTGCTACCAGCTCTTCCTGGCTGTAACTCCATCCCTATTCTACCACAAGGTTCTGCCTTCACCCTATTACCAGGTCCTGTCCCTGGCATCTTCCCCTTAGAGAATTTTAATCACTTGTCACTGGCCCTTTAATTTCCTACCCTGGGCATTTTTTTTTTACCTTTGGGCAATCCCCTATCCTGAAGCAAAGCTCTGGATGTCCTATCCTAGTTATGGTCCTGTATCATGATAGGACCTGCCAAAGCTTGTGTTCCCCTGGGGTAACCATGAGAACCCAGGGTCACTTAGATGCCAGAAGTAAGATTTTAATAAAAGCATTGCATAAATGATGGCAAAACCAATTTAAGTTTTACTTTAGAAATGTATTCCTATTCAAAATTATTTTCTGATTGAACAGCAACAGTATAGTGACTCTACAACTATTTAAATTACACCCTGGCATACTTTGAATTAAGGACAGCTCAGTGGCACTGCAGTGGCTAGAATGCTGGGTGTGGAGTCAGGAAGACTCATCTTCCTAAATTCAAATCTAGCCTCAGGCACTTACTAGCTGTGTGACCCCGGGCAAGTCACTTCACCCTGTTTGCCTCAGTTTCCTCATCTGCAAAATGAGCTGGAGAAGGAGATGGCAAATCACGCCAGTATTTTTGCCAAGAAAATCCCAAATGGGGTCATGAAGAGTCAGACTGAAATGACTGAACAACAATAACAAAAATACTTAGAATTCATGCAAGTTTCTGGAAAGAAAATGAACTGGTATGTTCCAAATAACCCTAATACCACCACAATCCATCTCAAGAGCTGGAAAGAGAAAAAACAAGAAGATGGGGCCTGTAATGTGTGTGTCACCGATGATTGAAAAGAACCTAAACAAGGCATTTGGTCAATGTCATTTGGTCATTGCCAATGCAGAAGAACATGTACTGCTCAGGTTTTTGTGGCCCCTTCATTTCATAAAGGTGCCGTGTACTGAATGACAAGTATTTTGCGCTTCCTGCTCAATTTTGTGAAGGCAAACAACCAACCAAACTAGTAAAAAATCACTTGAGTTACTGTGCTTTGGGAAGATCCAACCACTGCTGCCATCTCCACTGGTTCTTCCACTAACTTTGAACTTTTCCCGTCAGTTGTATGGTATCTTGTAAACACAGCCTATTAACACCAACAGGAATAGTACAACCTTATATTTGTAGAGTGCTTTGAAGTTTACAAAGGGCTCTCATCTATATTTCATCCCATCCTCACTATAGTCCTAACAGGATTTGCATCCCCATTTTACAGATGAGGACACTAAAACTCAGAGAAGTGACCAGAGTGCCAGATAGTAGAATGCTGGAGTCTGAAATCAGAGGACTTGGGTTTGAAGTGAAGTTATGCTACCTTTGTGATCCTGAGCACGTCACTTACACTTTATGAACTTCAATTTTCCTTACCTATAAAATGAAAGAGTTAGACCAGATGGCCTCTGACATTCCTTTTAGGTGCAAATCTATGACCCTACAATCCTATAACTTAGGCAAGGTCAGACCACCAACTCGGAGTTAAGTTGGCATTGCAAAAGCATGCCTACCCCTTCTTCTGTACAGTACCAGTTCAACTGTCTCATCTCTGCAGATGGCAATGCAATCTAGTGGAAGGAGCCCTGGCTCTACAGTGAGAGGGCCTGAGTTCAAATCCTGCCTCTGATCATTTCTGTCTGTGCAAACTTGGGCAAGGATTTAATCCCGCTAGGCCTCAGTTTCTCCATCTGTAAGAAAGGGTTTTAGGCTTGATGGCTTTTGAAATCCCTTCTAGCTATAGATCTATGATTCAGATGAATGAATTAATAAGTATCTCTAAAGCTAAAGCTCTTATTATGTGTAAAGCACAGTGCTAAGCACTGGGGATACAGAAAACCCACTTCTTACCCTCAAATAGGTTACATTCTAATGGAAGTGGACAACACATCAAAAGGAGTTAGAAAAAGGGAGGAGGGCATGGACCCAATGACACAGTTTGGAAATAGCCTAGAAGTCATGTGGCAGCCTGGTCCTAAGCAAAATAAAGCAGAATCTCACCCAGGAGAACCCAAGTTTGGGGAGGGGGGTCAGAATTAAAATTCTAAGGTAGAGGGAAGAAGAGGATGACTGAAGGGCAGGTGGAATGCTTTGTAAATGACTAGCAGAGCTGCACATCCAGCCATAATCCCTGTCCCAAGGTCCAGTCTCAGTTCACTGCTTGTGTATTACACATTTTCAACTACATGTCCCATAGTGGCCTCAAACTAAACATGGCCTCCCCTTTCCCCTCCCACAATACTGTTCTCCCTTTCTAACTTCCCTATTTTTGTGGAGGGTTTCACCATGCTACCAGTTACACAGCTTCCTCAACTTGGAGACATCCTCAACTCTTTCCTGTCTCTCACCCCCCCCCCAATATGGTTGCTGAGTCTGGTTGGTTCTCCATCTCCCACATTTCTCACATTCACCCCTTTCTCTCCACTCCCACAGCCCTGGTTCAAGCCTAGACTATTGCAACAGCCTCCTAATTGGCCTCCTTTCTTCTAGTCTCTCCCCTTTGCAATCCATCTACCATACAGTTGTCAAAATGATATTACCCAAGCTTAGGTCTGCCCATGTCACTTCCCTGCTCATGAAACTCCAGTAATTTCTAATTGCCTCTAGGATAAAATACATATTCTTCTGCTTGGCATTTAAAGCTTTTCACAGTATGACTCTAGCCTGCCTTTCCAGTATTTTCTATTATTCTCCTTCATGAACTCTATATTCCAGACAAACTGTCCTTTTTGCCATTCTCCATTCGTGATATTTTATCTCCCACCTCCATGCTTTTGCATAGGTTGGTCCTCTCACCTGCAATGTGTTCTTTCCTGACTTCTGTCTAGTAGAATCCCTATTTTCCTTCAAGGTTCACCTCATATGCACCTCCTCCAAGAGGCCCTTCCTAATCCTCCTCCCCACTTGCTATGGCCCTATCCTGTTGAAATTACTTAGGATTCACTTTGTATACATTTTGTACTTGTTTATCTATATTCATATTGTTTTCCCAATACATAGAACATAGTCTCCTTGACAGAAGGGGCTACTGTATTTTTATCTTTGTAACCTCAGCACCTACCATGCTCTCTGACTCCTATTAGTTACTTAATAAATGCTTGCTGAATGAATGAATAAATGAATGCACAAATTAGCACATATACACATTAGAAGAAATACACCAATAGCAAAAGAAACCAGAATTCCTTCCTGCTCCAAGGTAGTGTCTTCCCTGGACACATTTCATATTAGGGCTCAGGACACCTATTGTGATTTACTAGCACTACTGGACAATAAGTTGTACAAGACCATTAACGATGGATGTCTAGAACCTTTACCAAGGGAGAAGCTCTAGAACCTACCATTTCTGGTTTTCTCAAATGCAAATCTTCACTCAAGTTATCAGCACTACAACAAAACTCACTAAATTAGGGCATCAAGGTGTGTGCTGTTTACTTTTAACCAAAGGGCAACTCACTTTTCAAATATGGCACCACTAGTTAATGAGAGAGCCAGGGCTGTAACTGACATCTCCATGTTGCTAACTGAGGATGCTTTTGGCAATCACAGATGGACAGCTTCATTTCCTTTAGGGGCACTCCCATGTTTGAATCCTGCATTTTCATAGAAACATTTCTTGAGGATTTCAAGGATGAAGATGTCTGTCAGTGTGGAGATTCCTCTGGAGATCATAATCATTTCTCACCTTAGTGAAAAGTCTTCACGAATTTCTATGATCAAAAAATTGTCAGCTGGTGATCAGCCTTCTGGTGATGGGCCTCTCTGAACTTAGGCCAGTCCTCAAATGAAAGCCATATAGTTTGCCATCTGCTTGTTCTCAGATCTTTCCATCTTGATACAACTTATCAGACCCGGTGGGAGCTGGGATGAGAGAGGCTCAAAGGAAAGAAAAGTCTCCGATTTTGTAGGGCTATTTAACAGCATCAGAACACAACATTAGAGCTAGTCTTGATCAGTTTGGAGGTTGAAGGATTGACAGTCAAGGAACGTGGCCCGTGCCAGAGGAATTCAGTGGTTACATGTGGAAGAGTGAGTTAATAAACCATTGTGTGCTGGAGCACATGTGGTGAACTGTGTATGGAGACCAAATCTGAGAGACTGTATGTAGGGAGAGAGTGGTGATCTTTGTCCTAGTACCCCTATTTTCTACCCCAACATAGTGATATACTAACAGGAGAGAGCAGAGATTAGATAAAAAGTGAGATCAGATTCTGTCTCATTGAGAACAGCATATCTAAATCATGGGTTTTCTGAGTTCCCTTTTCAGGAAGAGATTGCCTAAAGGGACACATGGGGCATATGTGAGAGGACGGTGACAGAGCTTATGCTCCATTGATGTAGTCTCCCAGAATCCAAGGTCACCTCCATGCCATGTTAAGATATTAGCTGAGGATAAGACAGAGTGCTTATTTTTAAAGAAACCAACTTCTTCAAGAACATTTCAGACCTTGAAATGAAACATTATATGGTTTTAGAGCAGAAATATGTAGCCATTTTTCCCACAGCTGTACATTTATGTGTTTAACCTTTACCCTGAGTAGATGTTCAGTTCTTTTATGTTGCAAAAAAATTGACTTTGGGGCCTGGTTGATCTAGTTTGGCCATCTATACTAAACACTTACCTGGACAACTTCCAGACTGCCATTCACTTTCTGCTTGGCTTTTGAACTGATTAGGGAAGAAAACTACATGGAAACTACTAGTGTAAATTTAGGAAGAGTTTGGACTGCAAGAAAAATGATGGTGTCAGAGATCTGAATTTCCTGGCAATAGTGGAGTCTCTTTCAAATCTCTAAAATAAATGTGATATTTTGCTTTGAAAACAAAATGACACAGTTATCAGACAGTTTTCTAACTTATCATTATGTGGATGTCCTTAGATCAGATCACAAAGTTGTAATCACCGAAGCTATTAAGAATGTAGCACAAATAGTTTCTCCCAGAAAATTAGAACTACCCAGTGACTTGCTTTATCTTTTTAAGTTAGATCACAGTGAAAAGTAGAGGAATTTGTGTGTGTATGCATGAGCACATGCACGTGTGTGTGTGTGTGTGTGTGTGTATGGAAGGTCTCCTCTAAATAATTAAGGCCTTTAAGCAATGTCTCTGTGATCTCATTGACATGGGCTCTCCGTCCAAATGTCACAAGCCTTGACCTATCCATGATTTTTCAGCCTGTGGACTCTTGCCCATTTACTCCCATAAATGCTCCACAGGCTGTTTACCCATTATGCTGGAGACCTTCCTTTAAACAGCTTAATATTATGTGGGTATCAAGTGAAGTGCACAGACTATCTACCTGTTATCCCCTACCCTTACTATATGACCAGCCCCCCTCATCCTCTGGTCACACATCTCTGATGATATTTTTATACCACTTCTTGCTCATAATTCACTGTTGGTAATATGCTGCAGCCTATTTATACCTGTCATATGTCTTTCTGCTGGCCTTTGGGTGACTCACAATTGTAATTCCTCAAAGATTGTCACATTCCATGATTCAGAGGCACATAGCATCAACAGAAGAATACTGGTGTTAAAAATACGGGTTTTTGTTTCAGGGAGAATCTGGGGGGGATCATTGAAAGTTCTTCACCATTTCCAAGAAGCAATCTAGTCCAGTCCTTTTCCCCTATTCAATTCTGGGCCTGGCTCATTGTCTAGCTATAATATATATCCAGGATATAGGTACAGATGGGCTAGAGCATGGGCTGTCCCTAGTCTAGACATTAGTCAGTCTTTCTCCACCCGTGCTTTCCTCTATGGAATAGTTTGGGCAAACCATTTTCAATGCTTGGGAATCTAATTTGGAAAGCTCTATAATGTTCCAGGACTTGATGGAATTCACACAACATCACTGGCAAAAAGGGACAACACATTTTCACTAGTATATGAATCTGTTTCTATAACAAGTTTTTTTTTCCCTTCGATGAAATATTGAAAATTGATCTCTTAATTCTCTCAGAACTCCTAGCATATACTTGCTCGGTATATACTTGACATGTTCTAGCTGCTTTTTCTATCACCGTATGCTTTAATGCCATTCCTAGTTTCTCAAACTGTACACCAGGATCTGTAATATTAGGTAATGACAGTGATAGAGAAAAAAGTTTATTATAAAAACAGAGATTCATGTATTGGAAAAAAAATGCTGTTTTTGATATGTGAAGATCATTCAATGAGCTACTACCTAAAGGGCACATGCAGGGAGTTTTTTTTGTTTTTTTTCCCCCAATAATGGTAGTAGCTATACACTGAACCACCCACACTCACTCATAATTAAATGCAATCTAGAAGTTTCATTAGTTTGGAACCTTCATTAAGATCAGCCTTAAGCATGTTGAACTGAATAAATACAGGTTAACAAGTGAAACACACACAAGTACACAATTCTCATTTTAGCCACTGGATACCAGAGTATATGGGAAAAAACATCCTAAGAACTGTGGTTTCCAAGCAACAACTAGTTCCTTTATGAAACATATTTCTTCTCAGCCCAACTAGTAATTTAGATAATTCATCTTTACCCTATCCCACCATGCAGCTAATAACAAATTTGGCTTCTGGGGGACAATGATCTTCCAGCATCCTGTGAAGCTTGTGAGCTGGAATGCAAAGAGATCCCTTGCATCCTATCTCTACTGAGCAGCCGTGTTTAAAGGCGCAGTGTGTTTGATCAAGGGCTAGGATGAAGGTAGCCTCTTGGCCACACAGGGGCCTTCACAGGATAATAGAGATTTTAGAAAGAAACTGACAGTCAGGCTCAAGAACAGCTGGAAGAGTTTAAAACTCGTTTGATTCATCTGGCTTTTAATGACCCTGATGTGGCTTTTGGTGTATTTTCTCTTTGTTTTATTTTATAGGACTAGAAGTAGAAGCAACTTAGCATGACATGGTGGACAGAGAACTAGGACTGTAGTAAGGAAGCTCAAGTTCTGATTCTGCCACCAGCACTTTTTAGCTATATGATCGTGAGCAAGTCATTTAAATTCTCCAAGTCACAGGGGCCTCAGCTCTAAATCAGTGGCAATATACTTGTGTGGGCTACCTGACAAGGTTGTTATGAGGAAAGGACCTCATCAACCTTAAAGCATTATGGGTATGGAACTATCATTAGTCATGATGTGAACCAGCCGAAAAGACAGGGTGATAAAGTACAATGAACACCGAGTTAGGAATAAATGTAGAGTCTTGTAGTTGGAGTCAAAAAATCAAGTTCATAAGTATCAGCTGGAGGAGGATTTCCCCCCTCTTGTTTGTTACAAGAGATGGTTTGGGATTGGGGGTAGAGGAAGGATCTTTTTGGGGGGAAATGGATATAATATAAAAACTACCAAATATGGAAGTGATAGTCCCATCATATGATTCCCTGGGCATACCATACATATCTGGAGTATTGAATTCAGTTCCAGGTACCACATTTTAAGAAAATATTTGCTAAGTTGGAGAACATTGAGAAGGGAAAACAGGCCTGTGATGGGCCTAAAGTTCATACTATAAAAGGATCAACTGAAGGAACTGGGTAAGGTTAGCCTGGAGAAGAGCACATGACAGCTCTTCAAGTAGATGAAGGGCTGACAGATGAAAGAGGGATTGGATGGGCAAATAGGTGGCACAATGCATACAGCACAGGCCCTGGAGTCAGGAGGACCTGAATTCAAATCTGGCCTCAGACCAAACACTTGACACTTACTAGCTGTGTGACTCTGAGCAAGTCACTTAACCCCAACTGCCTAAAAAAAAAAAAGAGGGATTGGAATCGTTCTCACTATCCCTAGAATGCAGAATTAATAGTGGTGGGGAGGCAGGTGTTACAAAGAGACAAATCTAGGACTAGATATAAGGACTAATCAGAGCTACCCAAAAGTGGAATGGGATGCCTAGAGAGGGACTCTCCTCCCTGGAGGTCTTCAAGTAGAGGCAGGATGACGCCTTGTCAGAGACATGGTAGAGGAGATTCCTATTCATGGCTTGGACTTGATGACTGGATGAGATGACTGCCAAGGGCCCTTCCCACTTTAAAGTTCTATGATCAGGACATCTGGGTTTTACCTTTTCCTCTGTCAAAATACCATCTTCTTGTGGGTGCTAAATTATTTGTTACCCACTCAGTTGGATTCTGGCAAAAGTAAAAAGCATAAATTACTATTTACTAGAAAATGAAAAAGAAAATGATTGTGTGACCATAGGCAAGTCACTGCTCCCTCTCTGGTTATCATCTACAAAAATGAAGACATTGAACAAGGTTGATCTCCGAGTTCTCTTCTCTTCCAACTCTGATATATTTTATAGTTCTATGAATAGACTTCAAATAGTACTTTGATAAAAGTCATTTTTTTTCTTTTGGTTCCTTTTTATTTTCCATTCTAATTTGAAGGGAAAGATTCAACCATGTCCATGTAAATTCTCTTCTTGAGCAACCCCTTCTGTTGGTTTTAAGCCAAATATCAAGAGCCTGGAAAGAAATGAAGCCTTCAGAGATTATTATTCTGACTTAATAATCCTAGATTTAGCACACAGGGAGCTTTGAAATTTTCTCTACAACCTCATTCTTTACTAACAAAGAATTGGAGCTTGGAGCAAAAAGCCTAAATTCACTCCCATTCCCCTGCCCCAGGGCCAAGGAGGATACAGAACGAAGTCATTTGGGTAAAATAGTCCAGGTGAGTCATTTTGTTACTCTGGCCCAACCAGAAAAAGTCAAATTGTGTCCACTCTGTTGATTCAATAAGACTTTTACTCAAGGTTTGCATTTGAGCCAAGGAAGAAGTCAACCCATGGTTGATCGATTCATCTCGATTCAACAAGAGCCTACTGTGTGCTAGGCACTGAAACAGGTGCTGGGGACACTGAGACAAAAATGTAGTTGATTCTTCCCTCAAGAAACTTACTGGGAACAAACAACATGTAAATAAATAAATAAATAATATTTTCAAAGTTATTTGGAGGGGAATCACAAACAACTGGGACATCAAAAAAGTTTTCACGTAGGGATGTAGGGCAGGGGGGTTTGAGCCAACCCTTGAAAGAAGTCAGTGATTCTAAGATGCAGAGGTGAAGGGGGAGAACATTGCACGCATAGGGGATAGCCATCACAAAGGTGTAGACATGGGAGAGGGAACACTTTGTAAAGGAAACAGCGAGCTGGTCAGTTTGGCTGGAATTTGATTGCCGTTAGATTATAAACTCATCGAGGACTGTCTTTTGTCTTTTCTGTATCCCCAGCTGGCCCACAGTAAGTCCTTAATAAATGTTTATTCATTGATTGAAAGTGAAGAATATGTGGAGAAGTAATGTGTAACCATCCTGGAAAGAGCCTGGAGCCATACTGTTATGGGCTTTCTAGAAAGCTTGAGTCAGCAAATGCTATAGTCCTGAACCAAGCAGCCTTTAATATTACGAAGAAAAGCATTTTGGGATCACTAAGCATGACAAAGATTTCTGATCCCGATTCTCCAATCAGACCATGGATAAACAATTCTGGGCATAAAGTTAGACAATCAGGTTATAGAATGGTAGACCCTCACATATAAGGTACGATAGGACTTGTCAGGCCCCATTTGCCTTATGCCAGGATTTTTGTCAGAAGCAGAAGATGATGAGTGCATAATAAAGGAACAATTCTGAAAAGTAATAGAGCCAGTTAATGTGAGTGGGAATGCACCAAGTCATGGAACAGAGACAGCCCATGGAAGGGACGCGGTAGAGGCCTGCAATGGCCAGGTCCTGTGACCTGCTGCAGAGATGTGATGACCAGTTGATCCACCCATGTCATTCTTCATTTAGTGACCCATGTTATTATTTTGTTTCATTTGTTACTGGGCACAGATTCAATGCATTCAGTTGAGTAGCAAACTTATTATGTGTGCCATTGCAAGCCAGGGAAACTGTGTGCTAAAGTGGATAATATATTAGATTAAATGCCAGAAGACCTTGCTTCAAGTCCCAACTGTGCTGCTAACTAGTGGTGTGGCCTTACACAAGCCTTATCTACTCTCTGGGTCTCAGGATCTAAAGGAATGCTAGCATTTTGTATATTCAGGTTGTGACACCCTTTGAGAGCACAGATGAATCGTGATACTTCCTTAATCTCTCTACTTTTTCCAAGTAGGAAGCAAAGAAAGACACACTATGCTAAGTGCTTTACAAACCTTATGCCATTTGATCCTCACAAAAACCCTGGGAGGGTAGGAACTGTTATGACTCCCATTTTACAGCTGAGGAAACTGAATCAGAGAGAGGTGAAGTGACTTGCCCAGGGTCACACAACCAATAAGTGTCTGAGTCTGGATTTGAATTTGGGTCTTTCTGACTCCAGGTCCAGTGTGCTCTACCCACTGTGTCTCCAGCTGCCCCATAAGTAGAAACCAAAGCACTGGATTTATTTAGCATTAGAGAACCTGAGTTTGAATCCTGCCTCTGCCACACACTATCTTGGGCAAGTCATCTAACCTCTTTAGGTCTCATTTTCTTCCTCAGTAAAATAAGAGTTGGATGAGATGAACTCTAAGACCTCTATCATATCTAAAATATTTGGGCTTTGTCTATCATATTTTATTTTTCTGAGCACTGTTTCTGATGTTAGTAAGAGTAATCAAAACATGGCTTGCTGTCTCCTCTACTCCAGCCTATGCTGCATCCCTTCATTGAATATTCTCTTGTGGTGCATCCTTTTGGGTTTGTTTGTTGTTTTCTGTTAGCCAGGTTCAAGTGAAGCTCATTTGGTTGACTAACCCAACGTAAACTGACAAAACAGCTCAGTTGAGAGCCAGGTGAATAATCCAGTCCCTTCGCTCATGCTGTCTTCTAGAGGCTCCTGCTTTGTTTATATAAGTTCGATTCTTAGAAAGTGAGCCTTGTCATTTCAAGACTGGAAGAGGAGCTGAGATGTAAGCCAGACCAAAGGCAGGGCAGATTGAAGTGAAACCTTGAAGGTGTCCTTTTGGCCAACCTTGATAGGAACTAACTGGTCAATTTCATTTGGCCAGGCTCATCTCTACTCTATGGGCCATAATGACAGCCATCCCATTATCATCTGGCACCCGGTCACAGGGGTGAAATTCACACTGCTCTTTCTAACTCTTCAAAAGGGACTTCTGTCACTTGTGATATCTGCAGGGCCAGTGCTATTTATGCTGCTGAGTAATTTATGAATCAGTGGAGAAGTGACAGTGGCCTGGGAGAAGTACATTTGATATGTGAGCCACCCAGAATGGGAAGGAGAAAGAAGTGCTTGCTGAGAGGAGCTCTGATATGCTGCCACTTCATCACCATCACAAGCTAACACTTAATGAGGGGCCACTTGGTGTTATGTCAGTTTTTCTAAGTGGCTACACAGATAACACTGGGCAAATGATACGCAATATGCTCCTGGACTTTTGCCAACAGGCTACTATTTAATGATGATTCTAGTAGGAGAATCTAGCACGAATGTAAAGCATCTCATCAAACTTGAAGAACTATATCAATGTCATTCACTAAGCATTTCTCAAGTACCTACTATGTGCTTAGCCTTGTGCTCAGTACTGGGGATAGAAAGACAAAGTGAAAGAGTCCCCGCCTGCAAGGAGCGTACATTCTCCTGGGAGGAAACAAGAGAAATAAATACAAAACATGTGCAAAGTAAAGACAACATAATTTGTGGGGAAGCACCAACAACTTGAAGGATGAGGATGTAAGCATGTAAGAGGAAAACAACTTGAGATGAGCTTTGAAGGGCGAAATAATAGAAGGACCATTCCAGACTCAGAGGTGGGAGAATAGCAAATAGACCAGTTGGTCTAGAACTTAGGTAATACGATGGGAAATCAATTGGAAAGATAGGATGGAGCAGACCGGAAAGGGCTTCAAATGGCAAACAAAAGAGTTTGGGCTTTATTCTAGAGACAGTAATGACCCACTTAAGCTTCTTCAGCAAGAGAAATACCTCGTCGGATCTACGATTTAAGAAAACCAATTTGCTAGCTGTGTGGAAGATGGATTGGAAAGAGGAGAGGCTGGAGGCAAGAAGACCAAGCAGTAGGTTCCTGCAGTTGTCCAGGCAAGGGGTGATGAGGTCCTGAAGAAGCGTGGTAGCTTCATGGCTGGGGAGGTCGGGAGGGGACAAATGTGAAAGATGCTGAGAAAGTAGAATCAATAGGACGTAATGACCAATCCCATAGATGAAAGAGCAACAAGAACTGAAGATGGCAGGCTGCAAACCAGAGTGAAATAAAGGATAATGGTGTCTCTGATGGAAATGGAAGTATTATTGGTAGTATTAAAAAGAAGTATTACAAGTACTTGGAACTGGAATGATATTGCACAAGAAGAACGGTTCAGATAGGCTGAGGAAATCTAGTCACCATCCAGGGATCACGTATAAATAATCAAGCTTGTCTGAAACCATCTGAAAGCAAAGCTATGGATACTGAAGCCTCTTTTGAGAGAGTGAGAGTTGGGATAAAGATCCTCAGAGCTTACATGGGCATCTTTGATTTCTTTGTTCTCCAGGACATGGATGCTCAAAAGCCTTTTGGGAACCAGGGATCCCACTAGGAATGTTTTGAATCAGACTTTCATTTTGAATCTATGCATTTTTCCAAATGACCCTATTTGGGAACAGGGGTTTGTGGACAGGAGGGAACCAAGGATATTGAAAGAAAATCTGAGCAACTGTGTGAGAAGATGTTTTATTTTTCTACTCAGGTATCTTAGAAAATAAACTGGCCAGTGCACTTTTCTGACAGATTTTGGAGAAGAAAACTAAGAATTAGCACAGAAAAATTCATATGAGATTCTTGTGGGCTACTCTAATAATAGCATTATCCAAACTGGGCCTCCAGTTGAAATTTCATAATTGACATTGTACAGTTCTGCATAAAATTTAATATAGAGGAAATTTCTGGCTTCCATGGATATGTTCAGTGGTAGGTCTACAAATGTGAATATAATAATGATGATGGTAATAGAATAATAATTATAGTAATCCCTTCAACTCCAACCTATAGTCCATGCTAGGAAGGTTGGGGGTTGGGAGCAATGACAGAATATAGAAATTGTCAGCCAGGGCAATGTAAGATGAGAACTTCATGTGCTCCAAGATTGCTATGGTATTTGTGAAAGCTTGGTAGGAATCCTGAAGCACTGGTCAGTGGGCTTTGGAGAGACTCATTGATTCAGTTAGCATCCCAGCCATTGGGATGCAATTGCTCTTAGGATTCAAAGAAATAGATGGAGTAGCATAGGGTTGTAGGCTGACTCTATTTGAAAGCATTGTAATAATCAGCTTAGTAAAGAGGATAACAGAGCAAATGCTCACCTTTGGTCTTATTTTGCTCAGTCCGAGGCCTCCACAGTACTATACGGACATCTCTAGCCATGCTTTCTCTGCCTAGTCCATTATATCCACCCCATCCCCACCAGAAAATTGAATTCCCATGAAGATAGATCTCAGGAAGGGTCCTTGAACAGCCTAATCACCTGATTCCCTCAACGAACTTCTCTCCAATCAGATACCATGCTTAGACCCATTACTCAAAAGTTAGCTTACTCCCAGCGCATCATACTCGCCCCAGGAATTCTGAGCCATCAGCTACCAATATACAAGTCATTTTCCCTATCCCCGCAAATCCACTCCCTTACTCCCATCCCTCTCAACCGTATCACCCCAGTATACTATTCCAGATCTAACCTCCCTTTGCACTGTGCTCTCTAGAATACCTGCTCCATAATTAACAATCGTTTTTGACCGCTCACTTGCCAAATTGGATGGTATTTTCTCAGTTCTCATCCTTCCTGACCTGTCTGCAATCTGTGACAATGTCAATTACCTTTTTCTTCTGGACTCTGTCTCCCCTCTAGGTTTTTGTGTCACTGCTCTCTCCTGATTCCCTTCTGCTCTTTCTCAATCTCATTTGCTGGATCACCTTTAGGTCATGTGCACTGACCATAGTTGTCCTTCAGGATTCTGTCCTTGACCCTCTTTTCTTCTTCCTCTATACTATTTCACTTGGTATATTCAATGTTCATCTTTATACATATGCTACCATGATTTACATATCCAACTCTAATCTCTCTTCTGAGTTCTAGTCCCACATCACCAGCTGTTTCACACTGAATTTCCCATAGATTTACCAAACTCAATAGTCCAAAACATAACTTGTCATCTTCCCTTCCCCACACTGAACCCTCCCCTCTTACCAAATTTCCTGCTATTCTTAAGGACACCATCATCTTCCTCGTCACCTAGACCACAATCTTAGCATCATCCTTGACTTCCCACTCTCACTTATCCTAAGTATCCATTCCATTGCTCTAGTTTCTCACTTCTACCTTCACAACATCTCGTTTATCTCCTTTTGTCTCCACTCCCACAGCCTCCACTCTAACCCAGGCCCTCATCACCTCTTGCCTGGACTATTGCAACGGCCTCCTAATTGGCTTTCCTGTCTCAGGACTCTCCTCAGTCCAATCCAACCTCCACTCCTATGCCAAAAGGATTGTCTTAAAGCACAAGTCTGACCATGTCACCCTTACTCCAATATTAACTCCTGTTAACTCCAGGATCAAATATAAAATACTCTGTTATTTAATACCTGCCATAATCTGGCTTCTTCCTATGCTTTCTGTTTTCATATGCTTGACTCCCCTCCACCTGGCTCCACTGGCCTTCATGTTGTTCCTTCCTCACATGCTATACTCCATCTACTGACTCTGTACCTGTTCACTAGCTGTTGCCCATGCCTGAAATTTGAGAAGCAAAACATTGGAGAACCTAGAGTCATTTAAAATAATCCTTTAGTACAAACTCCAGAAATTATAATGAAATGGATGGCAAAAACAATACTGAGGTCCCCAATGATTTTGAAAAAAGACAATAGTCAGAAATTCCAGTTAGACTGGAATTTCAACATTTTTTTTTGAGTTGGACAGCATGAACCAACTAGTAGACCAATCTACTGAGTAATGTGAAAAAGCTATAATTTGCTATAACCCTAATAAATTCATTCTCCAAAAGTATTTGGAGACTACACAGCAGTAAATACAGCAACCATAGCCACAATCAGAACCATAGTGAGAAAGGTGGCGCTATTGAGCAACAGCCCTAAGGGCAGATATCCAATACACCACCATGACAGAAGCAACTTGAGAGAGTTCCTGAAGGTCTACATGAAGGTATTGGGAGATTACATTAATATCTCACTAGCACACGCAGTAGAACACTTGAAAACCATGTTGCCTGTGTAAAGAACACAAAAAAGAAACATTCAGAAAGGAGTCAGGAATACAAAAGTGTGTCAGAAAATGTACATACCTTCAGGCAAGACAGACCAAATGCCACCGCCATTAAGGAGAAAATTGTAGTTGAATATAATAAGAGACTTATTGATACCCAACACTCAGAGCTAATGGGAAGACCATTTTTAAAGCTAGTAATGCCTATACAATGCCAGCTTTAGTGCATACTTTGAGGACTATAAAATGAACTATAACAAATACATGAAAACCAATACAATATTAACAAAACACAAGACCTGTCACTTCTAGGCAACTATAGTCAAATTTACACTTCTGCCAAAAAAAGAAGAGAAATGATAGGTTTCTGTCTTTTGCAGTTAGCACCATCTACATTAAAGCATTTCCAACAGGTAGGTATTACCATTTATGATTTTTTATCGTGTATCTTTTTAGGTCAACAAACATGCAAATACTCTTTAGATATGAAGGGGTGCTTCAGGAAGTCTTCAGCAAACATTCAAGATCTATAGAGGTTTAAAGATAGAGACTAGAAAGACAGAGCAGATGCAAAATAGTCATAAAAAAGGTAGGAAGCTTGAATACCTTGAACTGCATGTGAAGAGGCCAGCAAGACCCATGCATGTGTCTTCATGACATAGACTACATTCACACAAAAGTCCTTAGCCTTAAATCTACATACGATTCCCTCAAGAGTATGTTAGTCACCTCCAAGAGCAGAAGAAACTCCAGGTTTTGAGAAAACACTCTAGGCTGGATTTCTACTCAATAAGTGCAAAATTAACCTATTAGATATAACTCAGACTTTTTATCTGAGGAAAGGGTTAGGTTAAATCAAATAGTACCTGGATGAGAGATGCAGCCTAGGAGGCCTTTAAAATATCAATCCTCCTCCTGTGGAATGTCATGGTCCGTGGCCTTGTAACATTCGATATTTTTAGGAATGATTTGATTGAAAATTGCATGATTACCAAATCTGTAGATTATACCAATTTGGCAGGGGTAACTCCTATATTGGGTGACAGAATCAAGATCCAGAAACATCTTAGTGGGTTACAATGTTGGGGCAAATCTAATACGATGAAACTTAGTAGGGATAAAGGCAAAATCCTAGCCTTAGGATCAAAAAATCAGCTACATAAGTACTGGATGGGCAAGACCAGATCACATTCATTGACTATGAAACTAGACAACATCCCTATGTAAAAGACCTTAGGTTTGTAATAGACTGCAAGATGAATATAAATCAACAATGCAACATGGCAGCCAAAATTTCCAGTGAAATCTTAGACTTTGGAATGCACAAAATTCCTTAGCCAGAACATTCCTGGAGTATTTTTTTCTTAGTTCTCAACATAATATTTTAGGAAGAACATCGACAAGTTGGAGCATATCCAAGGAATGATGAAGATTTGGAGGGTAGTTGAAATCAAGATAAAGGCAAATCAGTTGAAGGGAGTAGGAACATTTAGCCTAGAGGACAAGAAGACTCGGGACTATGAGAGCTGTATTCAAATGCTTGAAAAGAATTACATGGAAGAGGGATTAGATTTGTTCTGCCTGACTCCAGAATATAAAACTAGCAGCAATCGTTAAAAGTTTCTGAGAGACTAATAGAAGGAAAAAAATTTTCCCAATTAGAGCTGCCCCAAAGTGCAATGAGCTGCCAGAAGGAGTAATGGGGTCCCCTCACTGGTGGCCTTCAAGTGGCCATTTGTCAGAGGTGTGATAGTAAAGATTGCTGCATAGATACAAATTGGAGAAGATGGCCTCTAAGGTCCCTTCTGATATGTAGGTTCACATCCTCTGTTTTACCTTCAAGTTTAAAACCATTCTCTAATGGTTTTAAAACTATTAAATGGTTCTTTAAAACTATTTTCTTGATTCAGATGGGTATCAAATTAGGGTCATTAATCTGCATTTGCCTCTGTTCTTATAGAATTGCAGAACCTTAGAAGTGAAAAGGAATTTAGGGATCTAGTTCACACACACACACACCCCTACCATTTTACAGAAGAGGAAACCGAGGTCCAAAGAGGAGAAGGAACTTGTCCAAGGTCCCAGAGCAAGTTAAGTCAGAGCCAGGATCAGAATTCCGGTTGTCTGGGTTCCTGGCCCGGTGTGCTCTCCACTGTATGCCTCACAGTTTGTTGCTATGTTCCACACTCCTATTGGGCTATGGTTAAAATTCAATCTCTGTATTATTGTAGACCTTAGTATGATCACAGGGATTTTATTAAAGAAAACACAGATCCTGTAGCTCATGATAAACTTGTTTCCACAAATTAACCATCCCCTCGCCCCACCCACCCAATTTCAAGGCCACAGCAGTACCTAGGTAAGAAAAAATTGCTTTTGCTACTTCAGTGAATATGCCCTGGTATAAATCTCTATAAAACACTGTTTGTGGGAAGCATCTATGTATATAGAAAATTCTTTGAATTGCATATGAAGCTAGGTGAGGGTCATTATACTGCAGTACTTTGGACTTAATGAAAGCATTTTCAGAACAAAAGACAGCAATAATTAGAATTCCTTCAGAGTATTTTCCTCTTCCAGAACTTAAAATTACCATGATGGAGGGAGGAAGCAAGGCTAGGTGGGAAAAGCACAGAGTTTGGAGTCAGAAGCTCTGAGTTTGAGTCCTGTTTCCACCACTTCCCAGTTCTGTGACCTGATAGTTATTTCATCTCTTTGTCTTTTAAAAAAAATCTTCTATTGGACTATAAAGTCCTGGAGAGCAGCAACGATGCTGGATTATAGAAGTACCCATCCTGTTATTCTGTTGACACAATCAGTGTTTGTCATTGAGTTTTGTTTCTATATCCATAAAATGAGGAGTTTGGAATACATGATCTTCCACAGTCTACCTTTCCCAGTTAATTGGACATCACTAGCCTTGCCAGCTAGGGATTCTGTGACGCTGAAGACAGGAATCTTGGGCCTGGGAGAAAGCCTGGGCAAAGGTATGGAGGCAGACGATGGGTTGCTGTACACAAGGAATGGCAAGTAGGCCAGTTTTCCTGGAATATAACTGTTATTGTTGTTGGTATTATTATCACTCGTAATAACTAACATCTATATAGCACTTGAAGGTTTGCAAAACTCTTATATATATTATCTCATTTAAAACTCACAACAACCCTTTGAGGCAGGTACTATTATTTTCCCCATTTTTACAAATGAGGAAACTCAAACTGAGAGAGATAAAATTACTTGCCCAGGGTCACACAGCTAGGAAATATTTAAAGCAGGATTTGAACTTGGGTCTTCCTGACTCCAAGTCTAATGCTTTATTCACTACACCACCTGTGAACTATAAAGTATTTTATTTCTTTCAAGTATACATAGTAACTGTGGTATGGCTAACAAAGGGGTCTGGAATAGATAATTAAAATAAAATTAAAATTATTTGTCATTTCCTCATTCCTTCTTATGTAAATAGGATTCTATCAGGTTTCCATTTCAGCAAACATTTATTAAGCACTTCCTATGTACACAGCACTGCCCTGAGATAAGAGCCAAGGTTTCAAAAAGACATAATCCCTGCAGTCATGGAGCTTACAGTCTTACAGTCTAGTAGGGGGATGTGAAATATAAAAAAAAGTAAGTGCAATGCATAACATTTTGTGAATGGCATTATTAGAGCAATGCTAACCAAGTGCTATAAGGAAGCCAAAGAGAAGGTACTTACCAACGGAATTGGGAAGGATTCTGGCACTTGAATTAGGCTTTAAAGGATGAGTTAGAATTTAACAGGCAGAGGGAGAGAAAAGGATGGCATTCCAAATATAGGGAAGAGGGGTAGCTAGGTGGCATAGTGGATAGAGCACCAGCCCTGGATTCAGGAGGACCTGAGTTCAAATCTGGCCTCAGACACATAACACTTACTAGCTGTGTGACTCTGGGCAAGTCACTTAATCCCATTGCCTAGCCAAAAAGAAACCCCAAAACAAAATATAGGGAACGATGTGAGCAAAATAACAAGGCACAAAAGCATGAGCTATGTGTACAAGACTAGTTGTAATAGCGTACAACTAGTCTGGGCATACTGTAGCATAAATGAAGAAGAAGAGTAGGAAGGCTTACCAAACAGAGTAGTACCAGATTGTGGGGGGTTGAGCTTTATTTGGTGAGCAATGGGGAGTCACAGAAGGATCCTGAGCTTAAGGGAGCGCCATCTCCTAGAACTATATATGAGCAAGAAGAGGCTGGCAGTGGCACCTAGGACTGTTCCTCACTTACAATCAGGTTTCCTGTGCTTGCTTGCCTCTTTCCTCATAGGTTGCACAAAGACAGTTCAGCCCTACCTCCATCTAAATTGTAAACAATTCCAAATCATCGCAGGCCAAGCCATGGAGGTTTGAATATAATTCACATCAACAGAAGACGTCTATTATGATTTCAAAAGCAAACTGTCCATTAGAGGAATTAGGTACAAAGACAGAGAATGTAACCTTCTTCACCTGCTCTTTCAACAGAATTGGCAAGCAGTTAATTGCTTGGCATCCTTCCTCAATTTCATAAGCAAGGAATGATTTTATACATTAGGTTAAACTGGAGAAACACAAATAGCATATTGTAGTAGAAAGAAACTGAAGTCAGAATCAAAAGACTAGGTTATGATCCTTCAAATTCAACTATCATCTACTAAGGCCCAAGGCCAGGCAGCAAGCTCTCTGCTACACATGGGAGAGGTGTGTAGTTTGGATAAGGCACACTTCCTGCCCTCATGGAGCTTCCAGTCTAGTGACCTTCACAAATATATAATACACAATGGCACATAATAAGGGCATCCCAAAGGTACAAAATAAAGCACTTTGTGCCATCCTAAGGGAGAAGAATGTCATCCACTAAAGAAGGCTTTGTGAAGGAAGTGGCATATGATTTGGGGTTTAAGGGATGCATAGAAATTCAGCTTATTAGCTATATGACCTTGGCCAAATTATCTCACTTCCTGGAGCCTCAATTATCTCCCCTGGGAAATGGAGATAATAATTCCTGCCCTACTTAACCCACAGGGTCAATGGAAGGCTCACATGAGATCATGGGTGGCAAAGTACTTTGTAAACTATAAAGCACCATGCAAGTTAAAGATTGTGCAGTGCTGGCGCTGGTGTGTGTGTGTGTGTGTGTGTGTGTGTCTATTGGAAGTATGGCATAGGCTGGGAAGGAGCTTAGAACTGGGAAGCTCTTCTCTTCCGATGTGTTAGCATTATAATTTCATTGAATAGCTTTGGTGAAGCCTATATCCCATAGGCCTTGTAAATGAATAGCCTGGCCTCATTTCCTTTCTGCCATCTGACAGGCTGGGGGGAGGGGTACAATGGATAGAGTGCAGGATTTAACTGGGGAAAACCCTGGATTCAAATCCTGTTTCCAGCCTTTATTATCTCATTTGATTCTCATAACAAGCCTGTGAGGTGAGTAGGATCATTATCCCCATTTTACAGATGAAGAAACTGAGGCACGCAGAAGTTTAGTGACTTGCCCAGGGTCACAAGTGTCTATGCTGGGATTTGAACTCAGATATTCCTGACTTCAAGTCAAATATACTAGGGCCTGACCTAACTAACTAACCTGACCACTTAACTTCTCTGCACCTCGGGCAGTTCTCTAGGACTTAGGAACTAAGTCCTAGATGGATTGTGATCTCTTTAGGTGAAGTGCTCATGTTGCTCTTAGGCCCATGTTCAAAGCCCTTCCAGTCTGGCAGGACCTGCAAAACATCCATACTCTGCCAAAGCCATAGCTCAGTCATATAGAAATGTCAGCTATTGTCATTCTCTTTTTTCCCACCCAAAGGAAAATAGATCACTGAGATGGTGTCAGAGTATTTGCTCCCAAGGGGCATCTCAGTAATTCATATTCACCAGCACTATACAGGTCAAGAACCAACAAGAGACAGTCACTGATTTGTCCACAGCAGACAGGAATCTTTTTTTAATTAATTTATTTTGATTTATCAACAATCACTTCCATATGCTTTTGAGTTTAAAATTTTTCTCCCCCTCCCTCCCCACCATCTTCCCCAAGATGGTGCACAATCTGATATAAGCTATACATTTATATTCCTACTAAACATATTTTCATGTTATTGATGTTGGAAGTAAGAATTAGAACCAATAGGAGGAACCACCAGAAAGAGGAAACAAAATTCAACAGAAGAAAAAAAAATAGCAAATAGTATGCTTCGATCTGCATTCAAATTCCATGGTTCTTTCTTTGGATGTGGATAGCATTTTCCATCACGAGGCCTTTGGAGATGTCTTAGATCCTTGTATTGTCAGGAAGGGTTAAGTTTATCAATATTAGTCATCGCACAACGTGGCTGCTACTGTGTACAACATTCTCTTGGTTCTGCTCACTTCACTCGGAATCAGACCATACAAGTCTTTCCAGATTTTTCTGAAGTCAGCCTGTTCATCATTTCTTATAGCACAATAGTATTCCATTACATTCATATACCATAACTGGTTCAGCCATTCCCCAATTGATGGGCATCCTCTCAATTTCCAATTCTTGGCCACCACAAAAAGAGCTGCTATAAATATTTTTGTACATGTGGGTCCTTTTCTCATTTGTATGATCTCTTTGGGGTATAGCCCTAGAAGTGCTATTGCTGGGTCAAAGGGTATGCACATTTTTATAGCCCTTTGGGCATAGTTCCAAATTGCTCTCCAAAATGGCTGGATCATTTCACAATTCCACAAACAATGCATTAGTGTTCCAATTTTCCCACATCTTCTCCAACATTGATCATTTTCTTGTTTTGTCATCTTGGCCAATCTGATAGGTGTGATGTGGTACCTCAGAGTTGTTTTGATTTGCATTTCTCTAATCAATAGTGATTTAGAGCATTTTTTCATATGACTATAGATGGCTTTAATTTCTTCATCTGAGAACTGCCTGTTCATATCCTTTGACCACTTATCAATTGGGGAATGACTTGTATTTTTATAAATTTGACTTAATTCTCTACATATTTTAGAAATTAGGCCCTTATCAGAGAGACTGGTTGTAAAAATTCTTTCCCAGTTTTCTACCTTCCTTCTAATCTTAGTTGCATTGGCTTTGTTTGTGCAAAAACTTTTCAATTTAATGTAATCAAAGTTATCCATTTTGCTTTTCGTAATGGTCTCTATATCCTGTTTAGTCATGAATTCTTCTGTTCTCCATAAATCTGATAGGTAAACTATTCCTTGCTCTCCCAGTTTGCTTACAGTATCAGCCTTTATATATAAATCATGAACCCATTTTGACTTCATTTTGGTATATGGTGTGAGATTTTGGTCTATGCCTAGTTTCTGCCATACTCTTTTCCAGTTTTCCCAGCAGTTTTTTTCAAGGAGTGGGTTCTTATCCCAGAAGCTGGGGTCTTTGGGTTTATCAAATAATAGATTACTATAGTCATTGACTACTGTGTCTTACATACTTAACCTATTCCACTGATCCACCACTCTAGTTTTTAACCGGTACCAAGCAGTTTTGTTGATTGCTGCTTTATAATACAATTTAAAATCTGGAATGGCTAGGTCACCTTCCTCTGCATTTCTTTTCATTAGTTCCCTTAAAATTCTGGACCTTTTGTTCTTCCAACAATCTTCTTATTATTTTTTCTAACTCTATAAAATAATTTTTGGTAGTTTGATTGGTATGACACTGAATAAGTAAATTAGCTTAGGTAGAATCGTCATTTTTATTATATTAGCTTGGCCTACCCATGAGCAACTGATGTTTTTCTAATTATTTAGATCTGATTTTATTTGTGTGAAAAATGTTTTGTAATTGTGTTTATATAGTTCCTAGGTTTGTTTTGGCAGGTAGACTCCTAAATATTTTATAATGTCTACACTAACTTTAAATGGAATTTCTCTTTCTATCTTTTGCTGTTGGGCTTTGTTGGTAATATATAGAAATGATGATGATTTATGTGGGTTTATTTTATAGCCTGCAACTTTGTTATTATTTCAAGTAGTTTTTTACTTAATTCTCTATGATTCTCCAAGTATATCATCATGTCATCTGCGAAAAGTGATAGCTTTGTTTCTTCTCTGCCTATTCTAATACCTTCAATTTCTTTTTCTTCTCTTATTGCTAGAGCTAATGTTTCCAGTATGATATTGAATAACACTGGTAATAATGGACATCCTTGTTTCACCCCTGATCTTATTGGAAATGCTTCTAGCTTGTCCCCATTACATATGATGCTTGCTCAAGGTTTTAGGTAGATGCTATTTATTATTTTAAGGAAGACTCCATTTATTCCTCTGCTCTCTAGTGTTTTAATAGGAATGGGTGTTGTATTTTGTCAAAAGCTTTTTCTGCATCTATTGAGATGATCATGTGGTTTCTGTTAGTTTTGGTGTTGATATGATCAATTATGTGGATAGTTTTCCTAATATTGAACAGCCCTGCATTCCTGGTATAAATCCTACCTGGTCATAGTGTATTATTCTTGTGATAAGTTGCTGTAATCTATTTGCTAATATTTTATTTAAAATTTTTCCATCTATATTCATTAGAGAAATTGGTCTATAATTTTCTTTCTCTGTTTTGACTCTTCCTGGTTTAGGTATCAGCACTATATTTGTATCATAAAAAGAATTTGGTAAGACTCCTTCTTCACCTATTTTCCCAAATAGTCTATACAGTATTGGAATTAATTGTTCTTTAAATGTTTGATAGAATTGACTTGTAAATCCATCTAGCCCTGGAGATTTTTTCCTAGGGAGTTCATCAATGGCTTGTTCAATTTCTTTTTCTGAGATGGGATTATTTAAGTATTTTACTTCCTCTTCTGTTAATCTGGACAATTTATATTTTTGTAAATATGTATCCATTTCACTAAGATTGTCAAATTTGTTGGCATACAGTTGGGCAAAATAGTTCCTAATTATTGTTTTAATTTCCTCTTCCTTGGTGGTAGATTCACCTTTTCATTCTTGATACTAGTAATTTGGTTTTCTTTTTTTCTTTTTTTAAATTAAATTAACCAAAGGTTTATCTTTTTTATGGTTTTTTTCATAAAACCAGCTCTTAGTTTTATTTATTAGTTCAATAGTTTTCTTAATTTCAATTTTATTAATTTTCCCTTTGGCTTTCAATATTTCTAATTTGGTCTTTAATTGAGGATTGTTAATTTGTTCTTTTTCTAGTTTTTTTAGTTGTATGCCCAATTCATTGATCTCCTCTTTTTCTATTTTATTTATGTAAGCATTTAGAGATATAAAACTTCCCCTAAGAACTGCTTTCACTGCATCCCATAAGTTTTGGTATGTTGTCTCATTATTGTCATTCTCTTGAATGAAGTTATTGATTTTTTCTATGATTTGTTGTTTGACCCAATCATTTTTTAGGATTAGATTATTTAGTTTCCAATTATTTTTTAGTCTATCTTTCCATGACCCTTTATTACATATAATTTTTATCGTATCATGATCTGGAAAAGGTGCATTTAACATTTCTGCCTTTCTACATTGGATTCTGGGTTTTTATGCCCTAGAACATGGTCAATATTTGTGTATGTGCCATGTACTGCTGAGAAAAAAGTATATTCCTTTCTATCTCCATTCAGTTTTCTCCAGAGGTCTATCATACCTAACTTTTCTAATGTTCTATTCACCTCCTTAACTTCTTTCTTGTTTCTTTTGTGGTTAGATTTATCTAGTTCAGGGAGGGGGAGGTTGAGGTCCCCCACTATTAAAGTTTTGCTGTTTATTTCTTCCTGTAACTCCCTGAACTTGTCCTCTAAGAATCTGGATGCTATACCATTTGGTGCATATATGTTTAGTAATGATATTACTTCATTGTCTATGGTGCTTTTTAGCAGGATGTAGTTTCCTTCCTTATCTCTTTTGATAAGACCTATTTTTGCTTTTGCTTTGTCTGAGATCAGGATTGCGCCCCCTGCTTTTTTTACTCCAGCTGAAGCATAATATATTCTGCTCCAGCCTTTTACCTTTACCCTGTATGTGTCACTCTTTTTCAAATGTGTTTCCTGTAAACAACATATTGTAGGATTATAGTTTTTAATCCATTCTGCTCTATGTTTCCGTTTTACAGGAGAGTTCATCCCATTCACATTCACAGTTATGATTACTATCTGTATCTTTTTCTCCATCCTTTTTCCCCCTGTTTATGCTTTTCTTTCTCCTTTTTCCTTTTCCCTCCTCACCAGTGTTTTGCTTTTGACTACCTCCTCCCTCAGTCCCTCCTCCCTTCTATTAGCCCTTTCCCTTTTCTTCCCCTTTACCCTTCCTGCTTCTTCCTTCCCTTCTATTCCCCCTCCCTTTTCCTTCTTACTGCCTATAGGGCAAGTTAGATTTCTATACTTGACTGATTATGTTATTCCCTTCTTGAGCCAAATCTGATGAGAGTAAGGTTCAAACAATGCTCATCTCCCTCCCTTCTTTACCTCTGCTCTAATAGGTTTTTGTGTCTTTTCCTATAATGTAATTTACCCTGTCTGCCTCCTCTTTTCTCAGTACATTTTCTTAGATCAGATTAATCTACTTACTTGGATCCATTTAAGCCACTTGATTAGATTTTTTTTTTATCATCACATCAAAGTCAACTTATATCCACCCCCTTTGTGTATACTCCTTTAACATGGTGTAATAACAATACAGTTCTCAAGAGTTACAAGCATCATCTTCCCTTGTAGGGAATGTAAACAGTTTGGTCTTATTAACAACATATTGTATCTTTCTGTCTTATTTACCTTTTTATGTCTCTTTTGAGTCTTCTATTTGAAGATTAAATTTTCTGTTGAACTCTGGTCTTTTTATCAGGAAGGTTTGGAAGTCCCCTATCTCATTGAATATCCATCTCCTCCCCTGAAAGATCATGCTTATTTTCACTGGGTAGTTGATCCTTGGTTGTAATCCAAGCTCCTTTGCCTTATGGAATATCATATTCCATGTCCTACAGCCATTTAATGTAGAAGCTGCAAGGTCCTATGTAATCCTGACTGTGGTTCCATGATATTTAAATTGTTTCTTTCTGGCTGCCAGCAGTATTTTCTCTTTGATCTGGTAATTTTGGAATTTGGCTACTATATTCCTTGGCATTTTACCCTCTGGTTCTAGGACCTCAGGGCAGGCCGTTTTCCTTTATGATTTCCTGAAAGATAATGTCCAGGCTCTTTTTTTCATCGTTATTTTCAGGTAGACCAATAATTTTTAAATTGTCTCTCCTGGATCGATTTTCCTGGTCAGTTGTTTTACCAATGAGGTATTTTATGTTTTCATCTATTTTTTCATTCTTTTGTGTCTGTTTGACTGATTCTTGCTCTCTCATAGAGTCATTAGTTTCCATTTGCTCAATTCTAATTTTTAACAAATTGTTTTCTTCTATTAGATTTTGTATCTCCTTCCCCATTTGACCAATTGCATTTTTTAGGGACTTGTTTTCTTCAGTGTACTTTTTTTTTCCAGTTGGCCAATTGTATTTTTTAGGGACTTATTTTCTTCAGTGTACTTTTTTCCAGTTGACCAATTGTATTTTTTAAGAACTCTTCTACCTCTCTCATTTGCCTTTTAAAATCCTTCTTGAGCTCTTCTAAGGTTTTTTGGGCTTCAGACCAGTTCATATTCCCTTTTGAAGTTCCAGATGTGGGTTTGTTGACAATGCTGTCCTCTTCAGAATTTCTGCCTTGATCTTCACTGTTCTCATAATATGAATCCATGGTACTTTTCTTTTTGCTCATGGTGTTTGATTATTCCCTGGCCTTTAAAGAGATTGAGCTCTCCTGCTGGGGAGCAGAGGGCACTGACCCAAGCTTCTTGTGTTGGAAGCCTAGGTCTTGGTCACTGGCTTTGTGTGCTGGGGCCTCTTATGTTGGCAACAGGAGGCTGTAGGGTTCTGGCAGCTTACCTGGTGTTGGGCTGGAATCAGCAACACTGGAACTCTAGGGCAACTCTAGGTTGCCTGTTTTTCCTTTCCTTTTGCTTTCTTCAGCTCCTTTCGGATGGATGTTGTAGGGTATTTATCTGCCTGGGGCCCTTTGTAGTGCTGCTTCCCTTATTTCTGCTGAGGCACTGGGAGAGCTGGTTGCTGTAAAATGCCGAGGCACCTGGTGGTTTTCTAAGCTGGTTTCTATTGGTTCCCCTGCCCTCACTGAGGCACTCGGAGGTCCAGGTGTTGGTGTTTACCTGCTCTACCACCAGGGTTTCAGGATCTCCTCCTGGTGTGCTAAAGTAGGACTTTCTGCTAGCTTGCTGGGACACCTCCCATTCTGTACTGCTCCCCTTCCCCCAGGGCAAGAGGGGCCTTTCCCATTAATCCCTCAAGCTACCTGGACTACTGGACTGCTGCTCCCCATCTTTCTTCTGGTTCAGCTGTTCCAGGGTTTTTCCTGGGGTAATATTTTCTGGGTTTTCAAAGGTTTATAGGGCAGGATGAGAGCAACTACCTTTTTACTCCACCATCTTGGCTCCCAGAATCAGAATTCTAGACAGGAATCTTTGTACGATCTCGTTCATTTCACACTAGCCACGGTGCACATTTCAGGTCTATGAGCCCTGTGGCTAAATGTGACATGGCAATAAGGAACTAGCCTAACCTCACCACTTCTATGTCCCCTGAAGATTGTGCTCCACAGTGCTACCAAATTGATCTTCCTTATACAAAGATCTGGTTATAATAATCCCAACAATAACTCATATTTATATCATGTTCTAAAGTTTTCAAAGCACTTTAGCTGCATTATTTCACTTGGTCCTCACAATACCCTGTGAGGTAAGTGCTATTAGTATTTCTATTTTACAGATGAGGAAACCGAGGCTGCCCAAGGTCACACAGCTGGAATTGAACACAGGCCTTGCTAACTCTAAGTAGGTCTATCAGCTATCTCATGATGCCTCCCATCAATATTCTACTCCAAACTCTTCAGCGTCTCCCTACTGTCAACCAAATAATGTTCTAACTACTTAGCCTGGCATTCAAGGCTCACATCCTAGGTCCACCCAGCTTCTCAAGCCTTAGTTCATACTCTACTTTTCCCTGCACCAGTTTAGTTTACTCACCATCTCCAAGGCATGCCTCAGCATATTTGTTCAAACTGTTCCCTATGCCTGGCACTCCTAACCCAACCCATTAAATTCCAATGAGGTCTTTAAAGTACAACTCTAATATAGCTCCTCCTCTAGGAAGCCTTCCCAGATCCCTGCACTTGGTAGTGACTTTTCCCTTCCTTCCTCTCACAAAGGCTCTTGTCCTGTCCAGTTTTGTGTTATAATTGTCTTCATTGGCAACTCTTTTCTCCCTTCTAGACGAGAAACAACTAGAGGCAGAGACCTTTTTTTTTAATAGCTAAACTTCCCATCTTTCCCAGAGCCCAGTAGAGCTCTTCACCAAAGTAGGTATTTAATCTGTGCTTCTTCAATTAAAGGTATAAACTTCTGTTGGGGTATGAGAAGATGATAAGGTCCTACGGAGAGCAAGTATGCGATACGATCCATCCCATGTGACCTTGGATATCATATCAGCTGAAACTGACACTCTGCCCTCCCCACAAACGGTGAGAAAGCAGGTAAGGGGGCAAAGTCACCCAAGGAGACAATTCAAGCAGCCCAAGTCCTCCCCCTTCTCGGTCCCTCAGGCAGTGTCCTGGCCTCCATCCTTCTCAGCTCTGCTTAAGCCTATGGTATGGACAGGAGGGACACTTAGAAATCCTCTAGCTCTACTGACTAATTTGGCAGAAGAAATAATCAACACCCTAACAGTAGAAGGGACTTGTCCCAAGCCAGGCCCAGGCTATAAGCCAGGTCTCCTGATTCCCAGGCCTGAGATTTTTCAAAACTACTGCACTGCACTAGCCCACATGTCACAATATAGGAGAAAAAAGAAGAAATGAGAGAAATACTGTGGCTGGAATGGAAACGATATGTGTGCAGACATTAAGAAGGAAGCAAGAAATGACCTACTTGGTTCAGCTAATAGATTCCATTAGGCTTCCCCTCTCCCCTTGCCCTCTCTCAAATACTAGTTTACTATTTCTTCTTAATTAACAATACTTCACATTTCCTTAGTACTTTAGGGTTGGCAATGTTCTTTCCTCACAACAACCCCATGAGGTAGGGAAAGCAAGAACCATAATTCCCATTTTACAGGTAGACAGACTAGGGTTCAAGGGATTTTTTTGAGCTTAAACTGCAGGTCAGTGGCCAAGCTGGGGCTTGAATCCAGGTCCTGGCCTCAAATCGAGTGTGCTTTCTACTCCCAAATAACTGTAGTTCACATGCCATTCTGCATCTTCCTGAAATGGTCTCTTTGCCTTTCCTGATCACTGCAATGGCCATGAAGCAGACACCCCTCGCCACTCTGCTTCGAGAAAGACGGGGGAAAGACCAGGCTGCAGCAGCAGCCGACATGATTATCCTTTCCAGGTCAGTACCTGCTCAGCAAACCACATTCTTATTGATTCCAGGGAGACTGCAAAGATGGTATTGCTTGTGACAAATGGCAAATTATTCAAGATTTCCACTTTGACAATAGTGTGCTTAAAAATCCTCAGCGTGGGCCTCTCTGTCCGGGCCCAGAAAATCTCAGAATGCTGAATATGTAGGAAGATATAAATATGTAGGAGTGTAAGAGAGTAGGAAGAAAAAGTCAGGGGTTTTATACTTATTTTGATTCTTGGTGCAGTGTGGCTGCTTTATAATATGTCAATTTATGGCATAGTCCCACTAAGAAAACAAATCTCTGTCCTTCCTCCCCTTTCTCCCTCCCATAAAATCAATTCAACAAAAACCTATATCTAGTCTAAACTGAAGATTAGTATGGCCCTGATTGGATCAGATAACAGTAGGGAACTTCTCTGCAAACACAGTTTAAAATTGTGATTCCATCAACCCACTTCTTCATCTCCTGGGTAGATAATCTCAGGCCTACCCAGGCTGTAAAAATGGAAATTGTCTACGGGTACTCAGGATCCTGGCTAGTACAATCAAACTGGATATCTGGCCATCGCCTTAACTGGGAAATTTCCTTTTCAGCATTCATCGCTTGATGATCTTACCAAGTATTATGCTCTGAACCTTTTTAAGCACTTTTCCATCTGTTATCTCATTTTATCCCTTTCACAACTAAGTGATGTAGGTAGGCAAGGTGTTATTATCCCCATTTTAAAGCTAGGGAAATGGAGGCTCAGAGAGAAGAAAAGCAAAACCCAAAATGTGAAGGAAAAAGAAATAGGTAATGATGCAGACTGATGTAAGTCAAACCATGAGAATAACAGTATCTATAATGATGTAAAGGAAAGGCAAAAGAACAGAATACCAAATACTATGTAATTATCAGGAACAATCTGGGTCTCTGAAATGAAGAAACACATCTCCTTCCTTTCCTTCAAAATGTAGGGGCATATGGATGTGGAATGTTTCATACGTTATCAGACAGATCACTATATTGGCTGGTTTTGGTCAACTGCTTTTCTTTGTTATGAGGGAAGACCCATTGTGAGGGAGAAGAGTGCCCCCCACAAATGCCTAAAACAAAAGGCTCCAATGACACTGCTAGAGAAAAGGTAAGAAACAGCTTTGGTTTGCGCTTCTTATTCACTCCTTCCCATGCCCCCTCACTTCATTTTAATGCTACCACAATTAGCAGAATGCAACAGAAAGCACATATTGGAGAATTCTGTTATTACTTCCCATTCCTACCACGCATCTCTCTAGATCAGTGGCACCGAATGTCTGAGTGGTAATAGCAGATGCCCAGAAATGACAGGATGGAAATTTCCATCAACCATCAGGTCATATTTCAGTAGGGCTTTAGCTATAAGGGGCCATTTGAGGGAATTACCCCTATTTGGGCAGGGCCAGGCCCAAATTGCAATCCTACCACCTGAGTAGGTTATAGTCTGGGCCCTGACTTGGACATAGTGATATATCCCAGAACTATTTCTCAGGTCCCATTAGTACAGTTTTCCTGCTGAGGACCCCAAATTTCAGAAATAATTCATCTTTATTCATTTTTCCTATAGGCCAAAGACTTTAGCACACCATTTCTACACATATGTGTATATATATGTGTATATATATATGTATATATATATATATACACATATATATATGCATACATAGTATATACCTATATATAAATATATGTATATGTGTGTACAGGGCAGCTAGGTGGCACTGCAATGGATTGACTGCCAGGCCTAAAGCGAATAAGACATCTTCCTGAGTTCAAATGTGACCTCAGACGCTTACCAGCTGTGTGACTGTGGGCTAATCACTTCACCCTGTTTGCCTCAGTTTCCTCATCTGCCAAATGAGCTGGAGAAGGAAATGGCAAACTACTACTGTATCTTTGCCCAAGAAAACCCCAAATGGGATCACAGACACAACTGAAAATGACTGAACAACATATTTATACATATATATGTGTATATGTCTGTATATATGTGTATATAACATCTGTGTATATAGGCAGTGACATGGCCCTGCAGTAGATAGAGCACTGGACACAGAGTTAGACAGACCCAAGTTCACATCTAGCCTTAAACACTTCCTAGACCCTGAGCAAGTCACTTAACTTCTGTCAGTCTCAGTTTCCTTATCTGTAAAATGGGCCTAACAATAGCACCCACCACCCCAGGTTGTTTCCAGCATCAAATGAGATAATTAATGTGTAAAACCTTTAGAGATGCTAGCTATTGTTCTGTCCTTTCCCTAATAGAATGGAGAGTGCAGAAGCTCCTTCAAAGAAGAAACTCTTTCACTTTTGTCTTCAGAGCCTCACAGGAAGGAGGGGCTTCATAAATGCCTGCTGACTGACTCCCAGGACATGGTCCCTCCTAAATTGAATTTAACCACATTTGGCATGAGGCAATAGGCTCCGAGGTACGCATAGCTCTAACATCCTGCATGATGGGGTCGAGTCATGGTGTTAAGGCTGATTTTTTGTCCTTAAATTACCTCTTTTCTTGCCCTTGATGAATTTGAGGAATGTACTGGCTAGTGTCTGTGGCACGATCCCTCAGAGGGCAGTTAATATGAAGCTTCTCTCCAAACAGGGCTTTGGTCTAGAATCACTGGAATGTGCTGAGGGGCTCATACATGCAGCTCAAGGTGAAGAAAACCTCCCTACCAATGCAAGCTGCCCCAGAGTGCCCCTCTCCTTATCATTGTCTTTGTTCATGAGGGAGCTCGAGCTCTCCTATGCTGGCTCCTTGTGGTACACCGGTGAGCCTGGGTTCTGGAAGTTTCTGCCGGGGAGGGGCACAAGCTCTGGCTTGACCTGCCATGAAGGACTTCTCAGCCTGGCCACAGGATGATGAGCCCTCTGATCACAATAACTCCTGAAGTCTATTCACTAAGCTGCAAAGGGTCTATGATCTATGTTGGTGGAGGGATGACTCACACCTATGATATTGCAGATCCTTGAAAAGGAGGGGAAGGTGGAGGAAAAGTCATTTAAGTTGGCCCACCTAGGATTTCTTTTACCTTTCAACTTGCCCTCTGTCAACATAACCCCACCCGCCTTCCCTCAAACTATAAATGACTGGCTGCAAGGGGGTCCACCACATCTGTGATGATTAGAGTGCCTGGCACTAAGATGAAATCAGACAGCCAGTAACATATCCAATGAGACTCCCTGTTTTTCTACAAGAAAAACTCCAGTTTCAGGGGCCAGCAAGCAAAAGATTGGCAGAGGCCAATTGGTCCTCACCCCCAGCTCCTTCCTTTTTGCTTTCTTATCCATTCTCCCTGTCTTGCTCCCCTCCCCCACCCTAGTTCCCATATGCCTCCATGCTTAATCTCTATTTCTGATCCAGAACAGATTGGGATATAAGAATTCACTTCTCCCACAATGCCTACAGGAATAAAATGTCTCTTCTCATTGGATATACAATATAAATGACAGTACAGAGAAATAGAGGGACAAAAGAACCCATCATATTTCCTCAAGAAAAGGTAAGTCTCTTTTCCCAGCTCTAAGCATACTTTGGATTGTGTTCACCACATCTGTAACTTGGAGGGTTTTGTAAGTAAAAAGCTATTGTAACTCCGGGGATATTTCCCCCAAAGCTTCGTTAGAGTTTAATGGTCTCTCCTGTTGAGGTCATCTCTTCTTTGGAGGGTACGGGATTAAATTGACTGGAGAGCTGGGGTCAGTGACAAAGGCCAGGGCAAGAACCAGCTCAGGTCCAAGGATGTAAGGTCTAATAATAGACCTAGTAGCCTGAGAGAAGTTGGAACAACTGCCCCTCTGTTCCCTCTCCCACCCCTGGGTGGCAGGGGGCTAATTCTCAGTTAATAAGTATTAGGGCAGACTGGCTTGGTGAAGGGAGAGAATGCTATTTCAGTGAAGGAGAAAGGGGCTTTTGTAAAGAAGGATAAAGCAATTTGGATTTATGTGAGAAAAGGCAAGAGACCCAGGTTTGTATACTAGCTCTGACCCTTTCTTAGCTGTGTGACTATGGGCAAATGATTTCATCTTAGTGAGCCTCAGTTTCCTTCTCTGCAAAATAGGGAAAAGAATACCTGTGCCACCAATCTCTCAAGGTGGTTAAGAGGGAAGTCTCCTGTCGACCTTAAAGTACTATAGATATGCCCTATCAGCAAATGCTGGGGAGATGGGGTTCTCAGCTCTTCAGAATAATCAAAATCGCTTTGGCCTGTATCTGAAAGAGGCATTTTCCCAGCATCCCCTATAAGAGAGCCTCTACTGCCATGAACCTCCTTTGCAGGAGGGAGCTCCACAATGTCTGACCCCTGAATGAACAGGGCCTCAGTCTCCAGCCTCCCATGTGAGAAAGGGAGAGTAACAGCCAGTCCCTATAGAATTTCCTGAGCCAATTATGTTGCTCTGGTCCTGGGACCAGGAGCGCTTAATGTGACGCCTGGCGACTTGTTCCCCCCCTGCCCTCCCCCAATTATTTTGAACTATAAGTAACTACTTCAATTTAATAGGTTTCCTTTATAATTCTATGTATTTTATTTTATGCAGTTAAAAACATTCTTCTGAGAAGAGGTCCACCGGTTTCACAAGTTAAGAAGCCCTGGTCTAGAGTGGAAAGATAAAAGCCCAAAGCAGGAAGTGAGACAAAAGGATACTGATTTGTAATTCTAGTCTTCAGCATGCACAGGACAAAGCCAGGGTTTGCTTCATTTATCTTTCTTTATTCCTACCCCAGGCTTTTGTTTGTTTGTTTTGGGGTTTTTTGGCTAGGCAATGGGGTTAAGTTACTTGCCCAGGGTCACACAGCTATTAAGTGTTATGTGTCTGAGGCTGCATTTGAACTCAAATCCTCCTGAATCCAGGGCCGGTGCTCTATCCACTCTACCACCTAGCTGTCCCTACCCCATGCTTTTGAAAAACAGAAGTTGGTGGGATTGAAAGCTGACATGTAATCCAACTTTCTCATTTTTTCCAAGGAAGAAACTAAGTCATAGGAAAGGCTAATTAAGTGACATGCAAGGTAACAAGGGTTGTCAAGTAGAAGAGGAAATATTTGAATCCAAGTCCTCTGGAAATCTAGCACTTTTTCCAAAATCCCTGGACTCTTTCATTCTTTGGGCAGTGCCAAGATAGATGAAAGCCAGAAGGAGACGACATCTGCAACCTTGCCCAAAAAGCTGGCCTGGAACCTGTCATCCCATCAAGCCCATAAAAGCGGTGGGAAGACTGGATGGGTCACGAGGCAGTAACCCAACAATAACTGGTCAGGATAGGACAGACAGAGGTCATAGGTCAAGGTCAGCATTGTTTTAGAGTCAGGCAGGATCTAAGAACAGCAGAATGGAAGGGAGGAACAAAAAAAAAGATCATGGGATAAGCAGGTTGTCAAGGGTGGAGGTAGGCAACTGGGGAGTGAAAAGCATCCTATTGTCATAGGTCAGGATGAAGCGAGAGACAGCCATGGAGAGTGGATAGAAAATTGGCCTCAGAACCAAGAAGACCTGGGTTTAATAGTACCTCTGACATCCTCTTGTTGGGTGAGACTATCCTTTAAACCTCTTAATGCTTTGGGCAAATCTCTAAGACACCAGGTGGCACAGTGAAGAGAGCACTAGGCTTGGAGTCAGAAAGACTCATCTTCACGAGTTCAAATCCAGCCGCAGACACTCACTAGCTAAGTGACTCTGGGCAAGTCAATTAACCCTGTTTGCCTCAGTTTCTAAGATACAAAGTTACAAAAGAAGGTGCCTATCTGCATGGGTAGAGGGAGTTTCCTCATATTGGAATTTCTTGTGCCAGTATAATCACAGGTAGACCCCAGTATGTAATATGAAGTCAGAAGGTCAAGCAGAGCCCGAAAGCAGCCCCAAAAAGCAAATGTTCTCCTAGGCACCAGTAAAAAGGGCAGCATCCCAGAGCACAGAACTGATTTTCCTGCAATAATCTGCCCTGACCACATCACATCTGGAGCATTGTGTTCTGGGAGGCACATTTTGGTCATCATATTGACAAACTACAGAGCACACGTACAGGAAGGAGCAACCAGGGTGGTCAGCCAACTAGAGACTCTTCCTACAAGGCCTGATTAAAGGGACTAGGAATGTTTCGTTTTAGTCCCTGGAGAAGAGAAGACTTCATCATAGTATTTGAAAGGCTGTCACGTTGTTCTGATTGAGCCCAGGTCACAGAACTAGAAGCAAGGGATATTGGTCTGAGAATGCCAGCAAAGGGACACCAGTGGTGTATCTGAGATAGCTGTGCTGCTGAAACCTGCCATTTATGTCCCAAGCCTGTTGGATGCATGCAGCAGGGACACTCTCCACTGGGGTTATGGGCATGAGGGCAGAAACTTTCCCTGTATATCTGATATAGGAGTCAGCCTTGTCTGTATGGGCAAGGAAGTGGTCAGGGGCTGGGAGCCCTGGTGATTTGTTTATTATGAGTGTGGAACAGAATAAACAAACCTGCAGATGAGAAAAAGGGTGAGGTGTGAAACCGCAGAGGGTGCAGCAGTATTAACGAGAGTGAGTTTAGTGGAAGGGAGAGTAAGATTCTCCCTCATCTCTCATTCATCCCTTATCTGAATGGGAAATGTCTAAGCTTCCAGCAGCACCTTCAGAGAAAGGGAACCAAGAGTATGGATAGAAGAGCAAAGTTCGGAAACAATTTGTATAAAAGTGCAATGAGATGAGGTCATGGCTTCTCTCTAATGGGGGGGGGTCTTTAAACAGAGGCTGAATGTCTACTTTTTGGCTGTGCTGTAGAGAGAGGCCTATTCAGGTATGTGTTGGACTTTGTGACTGCTGGGGTCCTTTTCCAACTCAGCAATTCTTTGGGCAAAGTTACAAGAAGTCAGGGTGAAGCCAGAGGATCAGGAAGTCCGAAGCCTCAGAGCCTATCTACTCCAAGCCTCTCAATCTACAGATGGGGAAGCTGAGGCTCAGAAAGTTGAAGTGACCTGCCCAAGGTCACACAGGTAATCAATAAAAGAGTTTCATCTTTCTGGGTCTCTCTGTGTGTATATGTGTGTGGGTGTGTGAGTGTATGTATACGTGTATGAGCATGTGTAGAGTGTGTATGTATAAGTATGTGTAGGCAAGTATGAATATGTGTGTATGAGTGTGTGTGTGTATGCGATTGTGTGTCTAGCTGGCTTTTAACTCACCAGCAGTTCCTCTTTTCAGTGCTCTATTCAAAAATAGCAAACGTTCAAGGGAAGGAAGCTGCCAGCAATTTCTAGTCACGGAAGCAATAAAAACAGAGCCGGTCTTCCCAAGCTTGCTTGGGGAAAGCATTGGGCCTGCCATATACTCTGGCTCCCCTGTGCCAAAGTATAGGCCTCTGCAGTTCAGTCTGGTGGTCAGAGAATTGCTTACCCTGAAAGAAACCCAGTTGCCCATAGAGAGCAATAAAGCTCTGCAGAGAAAGAATTTGCCAGAGAAACATTTGAGCATTCTCTTTGTTCACAATTTAAGCCTGCGGTTTATCGGCAAAGATGCCTTTGAGGTCTCCACAATTAAGAAGAGGGATTTTTCCCATAGGCTGCAGAGCTCAAAGGTTTTCAGCAACTGCAAGGACACAGTGTCCTTCTGAATTCCTATCAATGCCTTTGAAAATGTAGTCAAATGGAAATATTCCCATATTTGCAAAGCAGCAGACAGAAGGCATGGGGAAAGCTGAGGACTTCCTCAGTGCTCAAAACCAACTGAGAGCTTCCAAATCCAGGCACATCAGACCTGTTGCTCAATCAATATTTGCATTCCCAGCTCTCCTTTGTTCTAAATGCTTGAACAGCTAGCTATTCAACTATTTGACAATATTAAGAGATAATAAGAGAAATAAGTCTAAAAACTTCAGAAGGAGTTGATCATTCATTCAGTATAAGTGTAGTAGGAAAACACGTAAGACTGAGAATCGGGAAGAACCTGGGTTCAAATTCTACCATTGTAACTTACTAGTGAGGTGATCTTCAACAAGGTAATTAACAGAGCTCTCTGAAGCTCAGCTACTTCATTTTCAAATTGGGGATAATAAGACTGACAAGAGCTGCCCCCACGTTTGTTGGAAGGCTCAGCTGAGATAATGTGGGGAAAGCACTTTGCAGACCTGAAAGGTCCTGTCTTTATTAGTTGTCTGGGTCTGTGATTCCATCATAGGAAAGTCCTAGGTGAGAATTCTTTCCAAAGATGTGGACTATTAACAATGATGATACTCTTGTGATTTGGAGAACAGTAATGATGCTAATTGAACTGCAGCCCAACACAGTGGTGAGAGCTTGGGATTTGGATTCAGAAGGCCTCAGGATATTAGTTACTAGCTGTGTTGATCATGAGCAGGTCACTTAATCTGAGTCTGCAAAATGGGAGCATAATGCCTGCAGGACTCACCTCAAAGGGCCGTGCTGAGGTAAGCCCTTTGTACACATTAAGGGGCTTGAGAAATGGAAGTTACAGTTGTCTTATAGGACTATCTGGAAGACTAAGTGATATAATGAATGTAAATACTTCAGGGATCCCTAACTTCATTTAGGTGGGTCCTCCTCCAATATGGAGGTCACACGGCCCCCCATCCCCCTTATGACTTCGTAAATGGTCTTGGAGAGCTATTGAAAAAGGCAAAACCTTGCACCCAACCCAGTGAGGAGCCTCTCTGAATTCATCTGAGCTGATCCTCAGGTGACAGACACATAGTCTATCATCTAGGCCAAACTGAACAACTTTGTAGCTTTCTACAAACTGCCACTACAGTGACCTTGCCTTCCAGAGGACCCTAGCATCACTGTGGTGCCACACTGAGGCATCAGAGGAGGTTTTTAATAGATCATTATATGTAAAGTGCTGTGTAAACATAAGTTACCATAATTATTGTTGTTATTAATAAAACTTAGCTATCATCCTCATTCTATAGAAAAGGAACCTGAGGCCAGAAAGTGGGAAGGCCATGTGTAAGATCATATAAGTAGTGAGACAGCAGGAATTCCTACTGAAGATTTCTACTGTCTACAGATCCAAGGTCCTTCTCATTCTGTGGTTCCTGATGCTCCTTCTAATTCTAAGAGTTACAGAAATCTTTTTTTAACTTTTACAAGAGAATAATTAACTTCAAAAGTATAATAAGAACAAATATACAAACATCTTTCCCAATATCTGGGGGACATAGTCCTCTCCACACCACATCAGTCTATAAGGAGGAAAGGAGGATTAGTTTATAGATTAACTCAGTTCTCATATAGCACACTCCCACCAAGTTCCAAGTCCAAAGCCCCTCTTTAGGCTCAAATCTTAGGCACCATGGGCTTCTCAGGACCTCACTACTAGGCCAGTAGCAACATCTGACCTGGAATCTGTCTCCAAGGTTTCATGTCTTGAGATACCAGGTCTGGGAACTCCACTACCGGCAATCCAGAATTGTAAAGGATGAATGAAGGAAATCCTAACAAAACTTCAAGCCCATTTCTCAAAGCCATATGGCCTAAAAGGAGAAGGTAATCCTTCCCCTCACCCAGCTCCATTTATGGTATATAAATGTATGTGTATATGCATATTTGTATGTAAATGTGTATGTGTCTATACATATTTAATAAACAGTAAGCACTTTCTATGTACCAGGCACTGTGCTAAGCGATACGGATACAAATAGGAAAAAGACAGGCAGTCCATGCCCTCAAGAAGGTGAATGGGAGAATATATTACACAAAAGGAACCTGGAAAGCAGGCTGTGTTGGGGGGGATGCCTGAGGGTATTTTGTTTGGTGGAGTTGAAGCCGAGCAGAGCTGCAGAAGAAGAATGGAATGAGGTGGAAGCCCAATTTCTGCCTCTATTTTTTAAACAAATAATTTACTTATTCTTAGTTTTCAACATTCACTTCCATGAGATTGAGTTTTAAACTTTCTCCCCCTCCCTTTCCCCCCCCCCCCCCAAGACGGCACACAATCTGATATAGGCTCTACTTATACGTTCACATTAAGCATATATTCCCATCAGTCATGATGTAAAGAAGAATTAGAACCATGGGAGGAACCACGAGAATGAAGCAATGAAACAAAACAACGAAGGAAAAGGAGAGCAAATAGCATGCTTCCATCTGCATTCAGACTCCATACTTCTTTCTCTGGATGGGGATAGCATTTTCCATCATGAGGCCTTTGGAGATGTCTTAGATCCTTGCATTCCTGAGAAGGGCTAAGTCTATCAAAGTTAGTCATCGCCCAATGTGGCTGTTACTGTGTACAACGTTCTCCTGGTTCTGCTCACTTCACTCAGCATCAGACCATACAAGTCTTTCCAGGTTTTTCTGAAGTCTGCCTGCTCATCATTTCTTATAGCACAATAGTATTCCATTACATGCATATACCACAACTTGTTCAGTCATTCCCCAATTGATGGGCATCTCCTCAATTTCCAGTTCTTTGCCACTACAATAAGAGCTGCTATAAATATTTTTGTACATGTGGGTCCTTTTCCTGTTTTGATGATTTCTTTGGGATACAGACCTGGAAGTGGTATTGCTGGGTCAAAGGGCATGCACAATTTTATACCCCTTTGGGCATAGTTCCAAATGGCTCTCCAGAATGGTTGGATCATTTCACAACTCCGCCAGCAATGCATTAGTGTTCCAATTTTCCCACATCTTCTCCAACATTTATCATTTTCCTGTTTTGTCATCTTGGCCAATCTGATAGGTGTGATGCGGTACCTCAGAGTCATTTTGGTTTGCATTTCTCTAATCAATAGTGATTTAGAGCACTTTTTCATATGACTATAGATAGCTTTAATTTCTTCGTCTGAAAACTGCCTGTTCATATCCTTTGACCATTTATCAATTGGGGAATGACTTTTATTCTTATAAATTTGACTCAGTTCTCTATATATTTTAGAAATGAGGCCTTTATCAAAGACACTGGTTGCAAAAATTCTTTCCCAGTTTTCTGCTTCCCTCCTAATCTTGGATGCATTGGCTTTGTTTGCGGAGTTAAAGAAATCTTGATCATGAATCTACTAAGGTGTTACAATAACCCTGTAAGGGAGGCACTACAGGCATTATTATCCCTATTTTACAGATCAAGAAACTGAAGCTCAGAGAGTGACTTGCCCATAGTTGCACAGTTTGGATGTGTTGAACCCAGGACTTTCACATTCTGAGTCCAGTAGTCATTGACTATTTCAGTATCCTCTTGTTGGGGTGGAAAGCAGTGTTCCTCAAATCATATCATTCTCTGGGACACTTCAGTAAGACAGAGATCCCATAGCCACTTTCACTGAAAACAAGTGGAAAACAAACAAAACCAAATAAACAAAACACTGATTAGAATTAGTCAAAAGGCTGGCACTGCTTTGGATAAGCTAACAATGATGAATCTCGGATTTCTTGAAACATGAACTCCCTTTTCTTTGTTTAACTGGGCTAGCAGATGGAGAGCAAATGGCTGAAGAGATATAAGGCCTCTAGTTGAGCCAGAGAAGGGAAGTGCACTTCCTGTGATACAGTAGATGCCCACCCGAAAAGAAGGGTAATAGAAGTCCAGTTTGTATTGGTCAAATTTCATTTGAAATACACCAGCATGCAAGTGAGTTCAGCTAGAGATCTGGCATTCTGTTGAGCTGTTCAATATCTGGTTTACCCTACGGTGTACCTTAGGATTGAATTTTGAAATCTATTAAAGTTCAAGTTTGCAGACATGTTATAGAACAGGTAAATGGATAGTAGGGTTACCTCTAAGTCATGTGGAGGATTAAGATGTAAAGAGGTATCATCCGCACCAGTTTGTAACGATGTGATCATAAGGCTAAATTCAACAATTAAACACTCTTACAAATATAAAGAAATTAAGTTTACCAGGGGACCTTATTACTTAGTAAGTCTTTCCATAAATCACACAAAATGTATCCTTTCCCCCCCTGAATATCTGGGTTTCCATAAATTGCTGTGCTTAAAGCACAGGACGCTTAGGCCATAAATCCTTGTTATAGTACCAGAGGATAAGGCTCACACTCATAGCCTTCTTAGTCACAGGAGTATGTACTATACAGTACAATTACAGGGAGCTAGCTATGTTGGTGCAGTGGATAGAGCACCAGGCCTGGAATCAGGAAGACTCATCTTCCTGAGTTCAAATCTGACCTCAGACACTTACTCTCTCTGTGACCCTGGGCAAGTCACTTCACCCTGTTTGCCTCAGTTTCCTCATCTGTAACATGAGCTGGAGAAGGAAATGGCAAACCACTCCAGTATCTCTGCCAAGAAAACCTCAAATGGGGTCACGGAGAGTCAGACATGACTGAAAAATGACTGAACAACAACAGTCACAGCATATAGAAATTTGCCCATCCACCAACTTCACAGTGTCACATGTTTATTGTTTTTATTACTATTTACAATAATAGTAATCACAGCATAATTATGGGGTGCTTTAATGTTTGTAAGACATTTGACATACAGTTCTCATTGGATCATCCCACTAGTGTTGTGAGGTGGTGCTAGTATTATGCCCATTTTACAGATGAGGAAGTTGAGGCTCAGAGAGAGGTTGAGCCTCTTCACACAGCCAGTCAGCATCTGAGATCACCTTTGAACACAGGTCCAAATCCAGTCCCCTGGACACTATTTGATAACAGAGCTTTATAAGATCAAGCCACTAACCTTCTCTGGCCCTGTTTCCTTGATACCATCATAGAAAGTTAAATCTTAATCACAGAAGTTTAAACTTTAATCAGAAAAAAGTTAAATAACAATTTAATTCCTCATAAATTTTGGTTAATCATAAAGTTTAACCTTAATCATAGAACTTTAAAACTAGAAGAGACCACCTAGTCTGACACCAATACTTTATACGGAACCTGAAGCCCAGAGAGGGAATTAATTTGCCTGAAGCCCTCTAGGTCAGCGCTTCTTAAACTGTGGGTAAGAAGCGCTGAAGGGGTCACGAGTGGAAAAAGTTTAAGAAGCCCTGCCTAAGTAATCGGTGGCAAAGCCAAGACCTAGAACTCAAACTCCTTGACTGCTAACTGAGCTAGATTTCCCACAGCACCTTATTCTCTCTAGATATCCATAAAATGAAAGGGTTGAACAAGATGACCTGGAAGGACTTGCCCAGCTCCCACGTTCCCAAGTCCTTTCTAGCTCCAACAATCTATAATCTTATGGCTCTCTGAGCCTCCTGAATAGACTTGGCCAAGCTTCTTTTGTTGCATTTAGTGTGTGCTTGGGTAACTATTTCATTGGGAAGATATCGAGTTTATTTGCACACATCCTTTGTACTCTCTTTTTCTTTCTTTTTTATGAGGGGACAAGCTTTGATTATAAATTATTTTCAAGAAACTTTAAACAGAGTGGTAAATTAAGCATATAAAATGAAGAATGCCCATATGGAGGCATCCTTTGCCTATCAAGCCATCTCCCCTTTATTGCTGTGATTCTATGATGCCTTTCTCTAAATGGGATTGGAGAAACCTCTTCCTGCTGAAAATATTCTTCCCATAACCATTTGTCTTCCCATGCACTGTGTACTATACTGTTGTCTCATGATTCAGTCAAGCTAGTGTGCTGACTACAAATCACCTGGACATGAGCTGGATTCTGAATATGGGGACATACGTACGTTGCACTGAAAATTCTACCCTGATTTATTTAGAGCTGAGGCTGGGCACTCAGAATAGCTTAAGTTGTCTGCTGCATAATCTATATGTGGCTTTAGAGGTGCAATGAGGGAGAGTATGAGAACAGGATGACCACCTATAGGGAATGTCTCAGAGGGGAAACCTGTTCCAATAGTATGATAGAGTAAGTGGAAAGAGCACTAGGTTTTGAGTTAGAAGTCAAGAGTACAAATGTTGGCTCTGCTCTTTACTTTCTGTGTGACCCTGGGCAAGTCACTTTATCTCTATAAGTCTTGGTTCCTTTATGTATAAAATTTTAATTCACATTTCTATAGTGCTTTAAGGAATTCAACAGCACATTTCTTGAAACAATCCTATAGGGGTAATTAACAAAAATATCATTACCCTCCTTTAAAGATCAGGAAACTACAGTCAGAGGTGGATTTGACCAAGTCACACAGCTGCTGAATATCAGAACGAGCATTTCAAGCCACTAGGTCCAGTGCTCATTCCATTCTACCATGCTGTTCATTAGATGGGATGATTCTGGAGGTCCCTTCCAATGAAACATTTGTTCCTTGTTTTACATATGTGAAACACCTTGAACGTGAGGGATACCATGATGTCAGCTCAACTCCACTAAGTGATGATTCAAGTCATTTGTGAACGCATTCACAAGTTGTGACTATGTGAAGCATCAGTGATTCAGTCAGAATGAGAAATATCCAGTATGGGAAATCCCTCCTCTGACTCCAGATTTTGATCCATCTGTGACTTAGCAAATCGCTCCTGTGGCTCCCAAAGGTTAAGGGACTTGCCCAGTGTCACACTGCTTACGATCTGTGGCTGAATTTAAAATTAGGTCTTCCTTGACTTTGAGCCCAGCTTTCTATCCACTGTGGTAGGTTGCCTCTAACTTCTTTCATTTTTATACTCTTCTCTAGGTTAAGGTATTTGGTATAACATCCTCTACTTCCTCTTTCTTACATCTCCTGAACATAATGAAGCAGATATTTCCATTGGCAAAGTAAGAAGGTAGTTTGTCCCTTTTATTCTAACTAATTCAAGCTAGCACCTGTGAATAGACTTCTGTTTCTGAAGCCACATTTTACCATTATGATTCTGAAATAGATGTATTTTTTCTAATTGCTTCTAAATGTCAGGCACTGGAAACTGCCATTTTCAGTTGCTGTTGTTAGCAGGGGAGAGGACCAATACCTAATACTCCCAGCAATTTCTGTGCACTAATATGTCTGCTTCATTAACTTCAATCAAAACACCACAGGGGCTCCTTGGTGGCAATCCATTTCCTTTGATACCTTCTCATCAAATATTGATCTGAATAATATTCAGTAGATGAGCACAGAGCTGGTCTGTATGATATTTATTTACTGAATTCACTGAATACATTATTTCTTCCCGAAACAGCCAACTGTCTTTTTCCAAGAACAGGTCTGCCTTTTGGTGACTTGTATTCCAAGCTTGTTTCATAGCCCTCTGCAAGACCTCGTTCTTACATTCTATAGAAAACCTCATTTGCCAGAACAACATTTTTTGTGTGTAAAATGTTACTGAAATTTAGGGGGTCAGTGGTATATTCAACCACTAACAGAAATGTCTCTAAAGAAGGGAAAAAATGGTTTTCAGACAGATCTCTAGCAGGAAAAAGCATGACAGAAAGAAACAGATAAGATAGCTTTTTTTCTTCCATAGTGTGAAAACAAATCTAGATTTCCCATGGTTTTAACAGATAGCCAGGAAGTGCTGGGAATGGAAGTAGATAAGTCTCCCCAAAGCAGGTCTATCCAAATGGTATTTCTGTATCTTGAAGTCACTTCAAGATAGCTTGCCATTTGTGTCTTGTTTTTACTTTCTGATCACTCTGCTAAATAGATGGACTTAAGATATTTGCAATGCTATGAAGCCCCCAACTCCTGAATGTGTGCTTCACCAAAGATGAGTTACCTATTTTACATATTACAGCTGGGGCCCTGTTAGTAGGAGTGAGCAGTGAACAGAATACAGAGCAGCAGACAAAAAGCATTGCTGAAGTACTGGGGAGAAGGGGATAAAGTAGAGTTCAGTAAATACGTTCTGACAGTCCTGGAGAACCAACAAGAGACAGAGCACTGGGCATGAAATGGGAATTAGGAGGCCATTTACGAATCCAAAATGGTAACCTGATCGGCAACTGAATTCCAGCACAGAAAGAAGCACTGGGAAGAAGCGGGCCACGTGATTTCACTGGTGATTGGAGTGTGAGACCATAGCAGCCTCACAAAGGGAATAATAAGGTATGCTGTCTCAGGGTGGGGGTGGGGGTGGCAATTGTCCAATTGTCCTTCACCAAGAAGGACAATTCATTTTCCCATGAAAGTGAAGCAAAGTTTCTATTGAACACTGAATGACATGAATGAAAGGAGATTCTATTGAAGTGAAGTCATTAACAGCCTTGAGGAAATGAACTTCAGGAGGCAGCATGGTCTAGTAGAAAGAACACTGAACTCAGAGTCAGGAAGCCTGGGTTTGAATATGGGCTCCTAGACCTATTCATCATGTAACCCGGAGTAAATGACATTGCCCCTCTGAGCCTCACTTTCTTGTAGTGCTTGCCTCCCAGAATTGTTGTGGAACAAGGGCTTTGGAAGGCTGATCGCAGTGATTATTAGGAGGTTGGGTAGAATGGGTTATAGGGGGAGGAAGAAATAAGTTGGCGCTAGCTGACAGGTGGTTTTTGATCCAGGGATTTTTTTTTAATCACGATCAATATTTCTAGTACCATGCCCCTGGAAGTGCCTGTTGGCATATCTGGTTTCAACCACTGCTGCAATGTCAACACCTCATCCATATTGCTAACATCCTACTTTTGCTGACTTTGGGGGTTTTTTGATGTTTTTGTTTGTTTTCTGGATTATCAAAGTGCAGTTGACTTACTGGAAAAAGGCTTGGAAATTGCAGCAGCCGCAGTAGCTGCTCTTCAGGAGTGAATATGGCTTGCTGTTGAGCATCCATGAATTTGAGCAAAAGCCATAGGTCAACTTTGAGCCAGAGGGAGTCACAGATGCCAGTGGACATCAATAAGTCAATAACTCAGAGACTCACAGCACCATAGAGTCTTAGAGATCGAAAGGATCTTAGAAACAATCTAGGCCAACCTCTTCATTTTGCAGAAAAGGAAACTGAGACCCACAGCTGGCAATGAAAGGACAATTTGTTTTTTTCATGTTTATTTACTTTATTTTTACCATTCTACTTTATTTTATTTTCAGTTCCAGATTCTCTTCCTTCTCCTTCCCCAACCCATTTAAAAGGTATGAAAAACAAAACTCATTACAAATATGAAGGTATAAAAAACACATTTCCACATTAGCCATGTTCTAGAAAAAAAAGGAAGAGAAAAATAAAGAGAATATGGTTCAGTCTGCACTTTGAGTCCATCGGCTCTCTATCTAGAGATGGATAGCATGTTTTATCATAAGCCCCTGGAACTGTGGTAGGTCATTGTGTTGATCACAATTACTAGGTTCAAAGGACAATTTGCAAGAGAGTGATATTGCATAAGTCTTCTTGTTCACAGTTTCACATAAAGATAGAAATTACTGACTCCCAAACTACACAAGTGTATTATATGTACATAAAGAAAAAGAGACTGGGAGTCAGGATACCTGATTCTGCTCCCTGCTTTTTCACTTGTTAGCACAGTGACATTAGACAGGTCATGTCCTCTCTCTGGGTCTCATTTTTTTCCTCTAAAAATATGGAGGCTGGACTAGATTTTAAAGGTTCCTTTCAATGTTAAACTTCTATGAGTCTATCTACATGTATTTTATATAAACATATGTTTTAATACTTCAAGAGGCTGTGAGACTTCCACTGTTGATCTGCTCTCTACCAATCCATATTTCAACCCTTATACAACTTAGTAAATAGAGTTGTTGCTCCAGCCAAAAGAATGCATGCATACACACACACACACACACACACACACACACACACACACACACACACACTATGGCTAAGATAGTAAAGAGCCTCTATGAACTTAACTAGGCTGGCCTTCAGACAACAGGAGCACAAGCCCCATACTAGATGCCTTCCTACCTTGATAAGACCTGCTAGAGGTTGGGCTCTGTCAACACTGGGTCTTCTGGAACCTAAGGTCACCTCTATGCCAGGATGCAGCACAAGAGTAGGATAATGGTAGAGAATTTTTGTTGTTGTTATTGAATCATTCAGTTGCATTGGACTTTTTGTGACCCTGTGGACCCACAGCATGCCAGTTCTGTCCATATTTCTTGGCAAAGATACTAGAATGGTTTATCATTTCCTTCTCCAATGGATTAAAGCAAACATAGGTTAAATGACTTGTCCAAGGTCACACAACTAGGAAGCATCTGAGGCCAGATTTAAACTCAGGTCTTCCTGACTCCAGGCTCAGTGTGCTATCTACTGCAGCGCCACCTAGCTGCCTTGTGGAGAATACATACACACAAACATAGATAAGGAAATCTCCCTGTCATTCCCTTCAGTACTTCCCTGTTACTGTCTGGGGCACCACCTTCCTCAGTCACCCAGGCTCACAACCATGGCGTCATCCTTGACTCCTCCCTCTCACTCACCCCACATATCCATTCTAATGCCAAATCTCATCCTCTCTACCTCCACAACATCTCTTGGGTCTGTACTCTTCTCTCTATTGACACAGACACTTTCTTAGCTCAGGTTCTCATCACCTGTAACCTGGACTATTGTAATAGACTTCTATTGATCTCCATGCCTCAAGTCTCCTCCCACTCCAAACCATCCTCCACTCAGCTGCTAGCATGATTTTGAAAAAAAGCATAAATCTGACTATGTCAACCCCTGCCCCCATCTCCCAGGGAGATCTAGTGATTCACTGTCACCGCCAGAATCAAATATAAAGCTCTCTTCCTGGCTCTTCATAATCACAAGGCCCCTTCCTACCTGTCAAGTCTTCTTTCACCTTTCTTCCTCTGCGTATTCCCTGGTCCAGCTGAAATAGCCTCGTAGTTCTTGTAGCTTATACCCCATCTCCCAGCTCCCACTATAGACAGACAGATAGATAGATAGACAGACAGATAGTACGCACACACAATATATACATATATATGCACTATATATATGTATGTGTATATATGTATATGTATATATATGTGTGTGTGTGTATATATAGATGAATTTTATATACATATATATATACCACACACAACACAATACATAGTATGAGCTGGTGTGTGTGTGTGTGTGTGTGTGTATACATATATATATATGATTCATCCAAGTCTTCCTGTGTTTCCCTTAATTCCACATATTTATTGTTTCTTAGGCATGAGACTGAACCTTGTCATTCCCAGATGAGGAAACTCCCTTTACTAATGCAGCTTGCTACCTTCTCTACAACTCATAGTGTTCCAAAGTTGCCTAGAGCAGTGGTGTCAAACTCAAAAAGAAATGGAGGCCACTAATCCACACACAAAGATCCCTGTAGGCCATCTATTAACTTACTTTTAAAATGTAATATTATCTACTTCATATTGTATTTTTATTTATTTTGTTAAATATTTCCTGTTTTGCATGACTCTGCATACATGATGGATGTCAGATTGCTTGTCTTCTAAGTGGGTGGGGAGGGGCTGGAAGAGGGGAGAATTTGGAATTGAAAATAATTTTAAAAAAATAATAAAGTATTTTATTAAATATTTCCCAATTACATTTTAATTGGGTTTGGTGTATTTGACACCTTAGGTCTAGAAGACTAAAAGGTTAAGGGACTTGCCCAGGGTCATACAGCCGGTATAGATCAGAGGCAATACTTGAACCCAGGTCTTCCTGGTTTTGAGAACAGCTCTCTAACCATTACACTAAGCTGCCTCTTATCATTTTTTCTTCTAGTATGAATTTTCTTCCCTCATATTCATAAACAACAATTTATTTAGCCATTCTCCATTGGGAGGTAGGTATTTTGACAGCTGCATGACCAGGAGGGTTAACAAAGGGGGCTTTTAGCTCTGGAGGAAGGACTTGAAAGCACAAAGAGTAACCATTATGAAAGAAAGCTAATGTTCTAGCAGGGGATGTTGTCATCCTTCAAGGGAAAGGTAAATGGAAAGCACACTGTTTGTTAGTATACAGTTATTCCAGAACTTGAAAATGTTTCTGAAAGGCAAGTGAAAATGTATCATCATAAAGCCAAAAGGACTATTACTCTGCATTATGGTGGATAATTGCTGACATGATATCGTTCAAGGTGAATTCTGTTTCTTTTCATCAAAGTGTAATTATCCTTGAAACAGGCCTTCCCCACATCTAGATTCCCTTTGATACCAGGGAACTCTTTCTAAAGTCAGAATGCTGGTTTCTAGGGTGCTCTATCCACTCAATTGTTAACTGAATTTTCATTTTCCTAGGGTCACTGGGGGATTATGCACAATAATTGAACAATGCCTTAATGAATTTAATTTGGTAGCTCCATGTGCCCGTGTGACTAGTTCCTAGTGCTTATTTCATTTTAAATTTGGATATGATTAGATATGGACAAAATTATTATACTATGCAGAAATAAGCCCTAAGATTTCACCTAATGTCAGAGCTGAAAAGCCTTGTGGAAGCCACTTGGCCTAAACCGTATCTGGACAAGAATTCCCTACAACCTCAGAGACGAGTAGTATTGCAGCCTTCTCTTGAGAACTAGCAGTAAGGGGGATCCCCATGACCTCTGGAAGCAGCACATTCAACTCTGGTCCAGGAAGTTGTTTTGTTTTGTTTTCCCTAACTGGTTTAAATAAAACCCCAGACTGATTTCTACAGCTTTCCCCCTCTAGCCTAGAGTACTGAGAGGTTAAGGGACTTACCCAATACATCAGAGGCAGTACTTGAACTCAGGTCTTCCTGGATTTGAGGACAGACAGTTCTCTACCCACTACACTAGGCTGCCTCTCATCACTGTTTCTTATGGCACAAATTTATTCCATCATATTCATCAGCCACAATTTATTTAGCCATTCTCCATTGGAATACTGCTCTTCATTCTACGCTCTGGGGCCAACCAAACAAGTCTCACCCCCTTTTCCACACCACAACATTTGGAATTACTTGAAGACAGTTATCATCTTCCTGCTCTCATTCTAAGCATTCCAAATTCCTTCCAACAGAAACTGTAAGAAATGGTGTCTAGCCCCTCATCATACTGGTCTCTCATTCTTCTGGATGCTCTTTGGCTTCACTGTGTCCCTTCTAAGCTGCACCCCAGGGCCGTAGATGAGGGGTGGAGTCCTTCTCTATCTAACGTAATGAGGCCAAGGGGTAAGGAGTTACCAAGGCTTCCCACATGGAGTGTGGACTCAACTAGCTGCCCTGGTATTGGGAAAACTGGCCTTTAGCATCACCTGCCCTTGTCTCCCACTCTCCTGTCACACACACAGACACATAGACATGTATGGATATTCTCTGTCGGCTTCTCAGGGGACAGCTTCACTCATCACTAAGTCCCCTAATATGGCTGCCAAGATAGATGACACAGGATGCTGTGAAATGGTCCACCAGAAGCAGACAGGGTCAAATGTGCAGCGGCTGGGCTCACTTATTAAAGGGATTCCCCCCAATACACTGGATATCACCTTCATTTCTGGATATATCCTTGCCCTCCTCCAGCAAGCCATTCTTTGTAACAATGATTAAAGAGAGAAAGGGGAAGACAAAGTGCTGAAAAACCAACCCTCATCAGCCATGTCTGATAGTACATACCATATGCTACACCCACAATCCCCTAGCTCCACAAAGCTGCAAAGGGAATGCTCATTGTTCAGATCTTCTTCAGACCAAGCTTGGGCACTACAAATACAACACACAGACAATAAATATAGCCTCATCATTGTATTCTGGCCATTTACCTTGATGCAGTCTCAATGAGGTTCACTTTTCAAATGAAAGTGTTCAGTGCTATGGGCATGCTACTTCTTGGCTGGACTATACATCAGCCCATCATCACTGACTGCATAGCTTTCACCTGTACTTTCCTTCCAAATTAACTCAGTTTACAAAAAGCTAATAATGTAAGCTTTTGTGGCAGGGACTTTTAACTGACTGCAAAACTGTCACTTTTAAATGTCTCATGGATTTGTGTTATTAAATCAACAGAATTAGACTCCAAATTAATTCAGGGAAGCAAACAATAGAAAATGAGGTCAGGATTGTTAGTAGAAAAACAGACAAGGAGATTAATTGATCCATAGTCAGATTGTACAGGTGATACCCAGGAAAAAAATAGGTCAACATTTTCCCTCTCTCTTAATTGCATGTCCCTCTGCCTCTTCTCTTTGTTAGACATATCTGCTACATGATTAGTCAGGAGTAACCTGGGTCATCAGCCTCCCTTAGAAGGCTCTCCGATTCTCCTCTCCTGACTCTATTCCTAATTCCCTATAAAGCACTCAGTATTCCCTCTGTCTGCATCAGACTGGCCCATATCCCCCTTACACCCTGCTCCCTGTTCACCCTATTCTACCCCCTTTCGGATTGGATGGGATAGTCAACTGGAGGGCAATGATACAAGAATAGAGATGATACAGTGATCATTTAAAGGACCAATGATGAAGAATGCTATCTGCTTCTTGACAGAGAGATGATGGATTCAAGATACAGAATGAGACACACATTTTTAGACAGGGACAACGCGGAGAACTCTTTTGCTTGACTATGTATATTTGTTACTGATTTTTATTTCCTTTTTTTTCCCAGTGAATGGAGGCAGGAAGGAGAGATTATAAATGGTTATTAATTGCAAAATTTTATTTAATTTTAAAAAAAGAAGTGGCCCTGTACTATTTGGTTCGAATGTAAGAAAGCCCAAGGCAAACAGTGTATTATTAGTTCACTGACCTTGTACAAACAGGTTATGTATACAGAAGGGAGGCCAAAGGTAGCACCCACCCACAAGAGAGTAAAAGTTAACAAATCTTTATACCATGGAGACTGGGCCTTTGTCATTCTGATGATTATTTCTTAAGAAAAGAGAAAGAACACCACATTTCATTAGGATTTTTTTTATTTGCTAAGATTAATTACAAGAGCAAAAAATGGTTTCAAATTTCACTAATCCAGCAAATGCTCAGGGTCTGAAACTTCACTGACAGACAAAACCACAGGGATCCAGGAAGTTGTTTCACACTTAGTCATTTTATCTGATTATTTTAACGAAGGGGAATGCGTTGTAGAGATACAGTAAGTACAAGGTGACAAAGGTGGCCTTAATTTCATGGATTAGGTCATGACTGAAGGGCTGTGGCGCACTCTTCTTCCCCTTAACCCTGCTGTAATATGTTTTGCCCAAAAACGCTCCTGAGGCCCCCAAATGGCAGTGTCTGATTCTCTCCTTCAAGTTTACGTGCACCATTAGGAAGCTGAAACTGCGAGAAATTCCGAACATGGTGGGTGAGACTGGCCCTGGGAAACGCTGGCACAGAGGGAGGCCACCAGAGGGCAGAACTGAGACACAGCAGGCTTCCACTGAGGAGACGGGACTCCAGCATGACTTGACATAGAGAAGCAACTGGAAGACCTTTACAATCTCCTTGTGAATCAGGGCCTCAAACCAATCAAGGAAAGCCATAACCAAGGTGAAAAGCAGTTGGTACTGAATGGCCCTCAGAATAATGCTGTAGGCATCTTCCTGGTATAATACAACCAGAATATAGTAACCCCATTGACACAGTCTGAGTAGGGTCTCGACAGGATGTTTCTGCACATATCTTAGCAGCCACCAAGTGCCTATGCTTGCCCCATAGAACAGAATTTGAATAGAATTCCAAAGCCAGGAACGTACAACAAGTAGGATCTGCCCCAGGATCAAGACAGTGGGGACCAGCACTGACACATAGCACTTATTGGCTGAGGTGTAAAAAAGCTCTGTGAAGGTCAAGATGTAGGATGAAGCCAGGTTTATCATGTACTGTGAGGTCACATAGTTTTTAACCCATAAGGCCTGGAAGAAGCAGTAAAACCTGATCACAAAGGGAGGTAGCTGATCTAGGGCCCATCTTCTGTGGGACATCATCCCCTTGGAGGGGGAACTGAGCCCCTTCCTCCCAGGCTTCTCAGTGCCCAACCTGTGGTCTTTGGTAGGCACAAGCTAGACGGAGGCCCTCAGCCTGTGCTGCTCAAGATATCTGTTCCATCAGCTGACCTAAAAATTGTGATATCATAAAACCCCAGGAGTGGCATCATTCTGTAGGATAAGTATCATTACTATAAATGGTAAAATGGACTTTTAAAGTAGCATGTACTCAATGTCCATCATGTGTGTGACCTTGGGAAAGTCTCTGGTCTTGTTTCCTTAGCTATAAGGTAATTTAATATAATATTATGTATAATATAGTATTATATGATATTATAAGGTAGAATATGAGATATATAATATGCCCCTATAATATCATCTGGAGCCATTGCTCCAGATTTGGGGTTCTTCATCTTTTTGTGGCATGGACCCTTTGGTAAGGGTCAAAAGATGGACAAAATACATAGAACTACAAAGGAAATAAATTATATTGAAATACAACTAATGAAACAAACAAGCAAATTAACTGCAGGTTAAGAATTATTCCTGCCTAGGGTCTGTGCCCTGCAAATGCAATCTACTAAAGGGGAAGGGAAGGAAATAAGCATTTATGTAGCACCAACTATGTATCAAGCACTGTGCTAAGCACTGTTTTGTTTTGTTTTTTACACATATGATCTCCTTTGATCCACACAGCAACCCTGTTATGATTATCCCCATTTCACAGTTAAGGAAACTGAGGCAGACAAAGGTGAAGTGACTTTGCCCAGGGTCAGACAGCTAGTGTCTGAGGCTGAATTTGAATTGAGGTCCTCCAGACTATAGGCCCAACACTCTATCCACTGTGCCACCAGCTAAAATGAAGATAAATGTTCACAGTGTCATATGATAAAAGCTCCCACCAATCCTTGTACTGACTTCTGAATATAACTCTCGCTTCTATGATGTCTTAAGATCAACAAAGTGCTTTTCTCATGACAGTGGTATGGGATAGGCAATTATCTTGATTTAACTAATAAAGAAACTGAGGCTCTGAGAGCTCAGGAGTTTTGTCCTGGGACACAGTCATGAAAGTAACTGCTCAGTGGGGCAGCCAAGCTAGAAATTCATGGTTTCCTGACCCCACCTCCATTGCTCCATGACTGAATCGCTGATTGCATAAAACTAACCCTAACGAGTACCAGTAACATTTGTTTCTTCCAAGCCAAAGGAAGAAAGCAGCACCCAAATTCTGGATCCTCTACTTATCTATACCACTTTAGGTAGGCCACATAACTCCTTTGGGCTTCCTCATCTGTAAAATGAAGGGATTGTAATGAATGACTTTTGACATCCTTTTCAGCTCCAAATCCAGGCTCCTATGATTCAAGAATATTTCTCTGCATGAATGAGACCTGGAAACTCTACTTGGTAGCAATAAATGGTGTGAGGTTGGAGGAGTTGGCATCTTACTTGTCATTTTTCTGTCCCTCATATCCCTTCCCTGTTGACAAATGGGGAGTCCTGCCTTCCCGCTGTTTGTTTCTTTTTTTGTTTTAAGAGGGATAATAATTCTGTTGCACAACAATTAGAAGATAGTTGATAAGGCACTTGGAAGGATATGAGAATCAAAGAACAAGTAGGTTCCTTGGAGAACAGCTGCTTTTAAAAATGCTCAGATTTTGTCCCAAAATAGGAATCCTCTTCTGTTGGGTTATAGCCACTGCATAGTGTATCATGAAAACATGTTTTGAAAACAAGCAGCTGAATTCAGTCAATGAAAGGGTTGATAACGGGTTCCTAATGAGGGGTTCTCAAAGTGGCCACTTATTTGCTTTTTCTCCCAAAAAGTTTGTTGTGTTTGTGTGTGTGTGTGTGTGTGTGTGTGTGTGTATGTGAGAGACAGAGACAGAGACAGAGAGAGAGAGAGAGAGAGAGAGAGAGAGAGAGAGAGAGAGAGTTGTAACTAGCCATAAATTTGTCTTAAGGATGGATGTGGCGACTCTATTCAGCAAAGGGAGATGTGCAATAACCCGGATATTTCCCTCCAACACTGAGTTAAGTACTCAAGGAGCATCTGTACCTCTCTAAATGGAAATTCTCTTGAGACAAATGCCTCCTCTTTTCAAGCTGGTCCTAGATTCCTCTGTTTGTCTGTCACAATTCTCCATAGAACGTACACGGTTCAGTAACTTTTAAAGAGCAATATTTCTCCCCCTACCTCATTCCATGACTACCCGAACAATAGAGCTACACAACCAAAATATCTTGTCTTTAAACTTGAGATTTTTTTCAGTCGGGTGGAAAAGAAAACCTGTGGTCCTGCCCCCTCCCAAACATTCAGATGAGCCCATTGTGAGAGCAGTCTTCTAGGGACCCACAAATTCCGAGGCTTTAATTCACTATTGACTCCAAAGTAATTTGTCCAGATCGGTTTTGTGCAGCAAACACTACTTGCAGACATGTTTTCTTATTTCCCAAGTGTCCAGACCCCAATCACTGCACAACTGCTGTCTGGCTCAAACTAATTCAGTCTGCTTTCTTGTAGCTTCTGACTTACCATAAACGACAGGATTCTGGCAGCATGGAGTTTGGGTTGGGAGGACCTCAATTTCAGCAGGAATGTCACGGATCATTTTGCAGCATACAAGCCACAGACAGATTTTGGAATCTGGATGCCTCAATATTAGATGACTCCCCTGGGTACTTGGCTGAGTATCTATCTTGTGGATAGAAAGTCTTGGTGTTAAAAAAAAAGTACTGGATATTCCACAAATACTGCTCTGAAGGCCAAGGAAAATACTCCACAAAGTTTAGTTACTTCCTTAAAGCTTAGCACACACAGCTAAGCTTCACACAGAGTAGCTTCTCATTAGATATTTGTCTATGACACTGAATGTATAAAAAATATAAAAACCTTAAGATTTATGGGTTTAAAAAAAGTTTTCTAAGTCATACCCAGGTATACCCCCTCACACACACCCAGAGACCCTTCCCTTGTAACAAAGGAAAACAGTTAAGCAAATTCATTGTTCACAGCAATCATATTGTCATCTGCTATTCCATACAACACTCTGCACCCATTGTACTGACCACACCTCTCCAAGGAAAGGAGAGGAGAGAGCACATTTCGTCATCTCTTCTCCAGGATCATAAGATTTAAAGCTGGCAGGGACCTCAGAGGTAATCTAGTAAAACTCTTATTACAACAGAGGAAACTGAGGCCCAGAGAGGAGAAGGGAGTTGAGTTGTATAATAAATTGGCAACTTTTTCTATGTGTGGCTTGTCTGAAGGCATGTTTTTATCAAATTATCAGATGCCACAACGCTGACAGGAATAGGTGACATGATGGATAATAGAATCCAGATTTTAAAATGATCTCAATAAGCTAGAATAATTCATCAAATCAGTTGGAATTTATTTGGGATAAATGCAAAATCTTTTTTTTTGGCAAGGGGTTAAGTGACTTGCTCAGGGTCACACAGCTAGTAAGTGTCAAGTTTCTGAGGCCTCAGGTCCTCCTGATTCCAGGGCCAGTGCTCTAACCATTGTGCTATCTAGCTGCCCCACAAAAACTTACATTTGTATTAAAAAACTCAAACTAGAAAGTTAGATTGGGGGGGGCAGATTAGGGTAGTTGGTTACAGCTTCAGTATAAGTCAGTAGTATGACACAGTGACCAGAAAAGCTGATGGAATCAATATGATCTTTAGATGAAGATGCCTCATGACCCAAGGAAGGAAGTTGGTGGGGCCACAGCTTGTGTCTAGGAGAGGCCAGCCAGGACAGTGAAAGAACCTGGAAATCAAGCCATATGAACATGATTTGAAGGAAATGGGGGTGTTTATCCTGAGAAGAAAGGACTTCTTGGGTGGACAGGAGGGATACAGGGATATTATACGCTTTCAAGTATGTGAAGGACATCATGTGGTTAAGAAGTGTGATCAGACTCATTTTGTTTAGCATTCCCTTCTGTGGGGAGAACTAAGTGTTTTAATTACAGATATAATGATATTGGCTTAGTGATGAGGAATAACTTCAGTATTAGAACTGTTAACTTGCCTTTGAAAGCAGTAAGCATTCACCATCACTGGAGAATTACCAGGGGTCAAAAAACTGCATGTGATATTCTACTTTGGTAGCTAGATACTGCAGTAATGGTAGAGTGAGGATAGAGTGCTGGACTTGGAATCAGGAAGACCTGAGTTCAAATCCAGCCTCAGACACTTAGTAGCTAGGTGATCTTGGGCAAATCATTTAATATGTTTGCCTTAGTTTCCTCAACTGTAAAATGGAGATAATAGGGGCAGCTAGGTGGTGCAGTGGATAGAGCACTGGCCCTGAAGTCAGGAGTACCTGAGTTCAAATCCAGCCTCAGACCAAACACTTGACACTAACTAGCTGTGTCACCTTGGGCAAGTCACTTAAACCCAATTGCCTTAAAAAAAAACTTAAAAAAATAAATAAAATGGAGATAATAGCACCTACATTGCAGGTTGTTGTGAGAATTAAAGGAAATATTTGCAAAATGCTTAACATAGTGTCTGCCTATTGGTTATGATTATACAGGTCATATGGGGACATCTGGTTCCCTTGATTCCTAGGGAAACTGAGTTCCAGGACTCTTTAGTAGAAAAGTTGTAGTCTCTATTGGATTGTAGTCTCTACTAGCTATGACTTTGGCACTTTAAAACATGCCTGCAAATATATTTGAAATTGTGAACCTAGGAAGTGTGCTACAAATATTATTATCCTCATACAAATAAGGAATACAGAACAGGAAAGGCTGCATGAACCAGAGGAGGAATTAACCTCATAGTCTTCCACAATCCCAAGTACCATCGCTAGCTCTTTAATCATTATATAAAGTCATTACATACAAAATAGAGCATAAAGAAGCTTTCTTTTCACTGCAGATGGGAATTCAACAAGCAGAAGTTATGAAATGGATTTCACAAACTTCAGGGCAGAGTTGGGCCTGGTTATTTATTCTAAGTGCCCTTAGTTGGGTGAAAGAGGGAGGAGGGTGTGAGTGGGGAGAGTTCACCCCAACCTCTGAAAGATAATAACATTTCATACAACACATTTTCATTGTTTCCCAGGGGAGTTGCTTTATTTATCAGATATCAGATATCAGATATCCAAATTTCTCCTATATTCATAGCACGTTGGTAATTTTCTCCCCTGATAAGATGGTCTGGGGTGTTTTAGTCAAATTTCAGTTCGGATCCTGTCATCTTTCTATAGATCTCCTTTATATCGTCGCAGGTGCTCTCAAAGTGAACCGTAGCATCGTAGCTGGTCATTACAAAGATCTGACTTTTGATCCCCGAGTCACTAGGCATGTGGAGGTCACTTTATGAAAAAGAATTTTTGCTCAATGGGCTCCAGGAGCTCCAGAGCCAGCTGGATTTCTTTTTCGGGGTCTTTACTCTCCACAGTTGTGCTCACCAGGGAGATGTACTTGCCCTGTGCAGCCACGTTGTGTACGAATGAAGTGAGGAAGATATAAATGTCCGATCTGCGGTTTGTCTGGGTGGAAGGGATGATGATGAGTCCCGAGTTGGCCCCGTTGGTATTTCTGATAGGGTGCCCAAGAATGTAGATGGCCCTGATGACCTGGCCGACCTTGCACACCCGCTCCGGCGCATAGCTGGGATCGCAAATCAGCTGCTTGCACCTGGCGATCTGATCCTTTGACCTGATGCCCACCACCCGGCCGTCCCGGATGAGTATCTCGTCCACCGGTTGGTTCATTAAGAAAACGCCCCCCTGGCTGGAGGTCAAAAGGCCGAAAGCCTGCGCCAGCTCTCCGATTCCGCAGCGCGGATAGAGGTACGGACTCTTCCCATCCTTCGCCAGGGATAACGTGTACAGTTGGATCTTCTCCAGGGTGTCGAGGCAGGAGTGGTCCAGATAGCTGTTGGTACGACTTAGGGCCAGGGCGTGTCCGGCAAAGTCCGTGACATCTTGGCCCAAGTCGAATCTACGGAAGAGATCTTTAAGGGTCATCTTCCGAAGATCCATCCCTTCGTAGGTGCGGGGGTCCTGCTTGTCGAAGTTAAGGGCGTACATGAAGAACTTGCGGAATCGGCGTTCCTCGAAGAGCCCCAACAGCCCGGAGGTCAGGGCCTCGCTCTCGGTCGAGGGCACTTTGTGAATCCGGTTGCTCTTGTACAGGAAGCCGGCGTCCACCACGCGGAAGTCCAGGAAGCGCAGCGCATCCAAGTGGGTCAGGATTTTCATCAGCTGCCCGCAGGCCATCAGGAACTTGGGCAGCAGGTCCACCTTCCAGGAGCGCCCGCGGCCCATGGTGGCAGGGGGCGAGCCGGACACGTTGAAGTGGCGGTAGGTGATGTTCAGCGGGCTCAGCGAGGCGCTGTCTCCGCCATGCTGGGCGCTGCGGTCCAGGTGAAGCACCTTCTTTCCGAGCGAGGCCAGGAGGCTCCCGAGGGCGCACTCCTTCAGCCCGGTGCCGAGGATGATGTCGTCATAGTCATAGAGGGGAAGTTTAATAAAAGTTTCTAATTAATTATTAGAAACAAGCTCCCTGCACCACACTGCCCTCCTTAACTGGAGGCAGCATCTGTCCCTTCTAAGTTTCCATCTCCTTTCTCAGGCTTTCCCTGAGGAGACTCCCTCTGCTTAGGTGCTTAGCCTTCACTTAAGACAGGGGAACTGCTAGCAGGTCAATCACCTTTAGCCAAAGGCTAAAAACAGACATGCCAGACAAATATTTGGAAACCTTAAGTTTTGGACACTTGGTTATCCCTCTAGCCCCTTCCCCCTTAAATAAATAAAATTAGAATTCTTTATTAAAATAGTTGAGAAGCAGCCTCACGTAGTGGAGGGAGGGCTGGCAAGAGGCCAGCCTGGTTTTATAACCTACCTCTGATGCATATTTGAGCTCTCAGTGCTCCAGACACCTAACTTGACAAGACTATAAAGTATAGGCAGGTGTTCATCTGCCTCACTGAAGGGAGACGCTTGGAGTTCCCTGAACTGTTGAAATTACAGGCTCTAAGTGCCCCCCCTCAACCCCCCCAAATTAAGCAGCATTAATAAGTGAACTAATACTAAAGGAGCAGGGTTTTTAAAACCCTTTTTTTTTCTTTTAAAGAAAAAAGTGGAGAGACAGTAAGTTCTATTCTCCAGTCCTTCAATGTTACCAGTAACCACTCAGTTCCAGCCAGATTAAACCTGCTTTGGTCCCTAGGTCTGAAGTAAAGAAGACTTCTTTCAAGTCAACAATCATTTTATTAGGTGCCTGTGCCAGGCAGAGGCAGCTAGATGGCTCAGTGGAGAGAGTACTGGACCTGGAGTCAGGAAGACCTAAGTTCAAATCTGACCTCAGACATTTATAGCTATGTGACCCTGGGCAAGTCACTTAACCTCTGTTGCCTTAATCCACCGGAGAAGGAAATGGCAAACCACCCCAGTATCTTTGCCATGAAAATCCCATGGACCCCATTGGCATGTTATGGCCCATGAGGTCATGAAGAGTCAGATACAATTGAAGCACAAAAGTGCCAGGCTCTGTGCTGTATGCCCTGAGGATACAAAGAAAGGCAAAAAGAGTACCTGCCCTCAGGGAGCTTACAGTCTAACAGGGGAGAGAGACTACACACACTTCGTACAAACAGGGTAAATTGGAGATAATCCACATGAGGAAGGCACTAGCATTAAGAAGGATCAAGAAAGGGAAGGATAAGGCACAGGTGAGGAGGGACAGAATTCCTGGTATGGAGGACGGCCAGTGAAATACTCAGGTAGGAGATGCAGTGCCCTGTGCTAGAAACGGCAAGGAGCCCTTTGTCACTGGATCTCAGAATGCTAAGTCAGTTTAAATTTTGGTCTTCAAGTCAGGCCTCCTGCTGGGCAAAGTTAGCCCACACCCCCTTCAGGCTGCCTGCTGGGCAAAGTCATCCCCCACTTTAGTCCTCTTCAGGCCCCCTGCTGGGCAAAGTTAGCCCCACCCCCCCAAACCCTCCACAGGCCCCATGCTGGGCTTGACGGAGAAGAGGCTTCTGAGGTTAGTGCCAAGTCTCTAGAACCCACAGTCAGTGAGAAAGGGAAGGCCTGGACTTACAAAAACCTGACTTAAAACCCACCTTCCCATACAAGGGGCTGTCCTGCCCTTCACTTGCCCTGACTCTGGGCACACCTGCCCTCCCACCAGCTGTCCTCCCCCAGGCCTGTGCACTCACTAGAGCAATCAGCCTCCCTTCCCGGGTTAAAATACTCAGAAGCCCTGGGTTCAGGTGTCAGCTCTGCTGCTAGCTGTCACTGGTCCCTTCTGTGGGCCTCAGCCTCCTCCCCTGTAAGATGGGGAGGACCTTTTTGTGTCAGGGACCCCTTCAATATTGGTGGAGCCCATGGACCCCTTCCTTGAACATTTTCAGTAATGCAAGGAAATGCTCAAGTTTAGTTAGCAGTTAGTGAATACAAAAATGTAATTTCTTTTCCATCCAAGGTCCCTGATTAAGAACTCTGGACTAGGTAGTCTTTTAAAAGCCCCTCCAGTTCTGACAAGCTCTGATTCTAGTCAGTGGGATGAGAAGGCAGAGATGAGCAAATGAAGGACCAGAGGTCACAGGAAGCTTTGCTTCATTCTGTGGTCACCTTCCTAACCCCACCCACCCCCTTAAACACACACACACACACACACACACACACACACACACCACTTCCAAAATGCACATAAATGATTCTGAAGGGGACCAGGTATAAGAGTGGACTGGATCAGGAAAATATCTTTTGGGAAAATGACTCCAAAGCCATGCTCTAGTGAAAATGTATTAGTGAAATGGTCTTTGTCTCTGCCCTTAAATGTGGAAGGTAGCTGCTCGAGGTTTTGAAAAGCACATGGGATTTGGAATCATACATGGTTCAGAAGATGAAGTTATGGTTTTGAGATTGTGTGACTTTGGGCCACTAGCTTCCCCTCTCCAGGCTCAAGTTGTTCCAATTGCCAAATTAGAGATTGAGAGGCATGGTGGGAAAAGGGCTAGTCTTGGGGTCAGGCCCAGAAGACCTTGGTTCAAATACTGCCTCTGACACCCACTGCCTTGGGGACCCTGGGCAAGTCAGGGAACCATTCATTCCCCAGGGCACATCTGTAAAGGTCGAGGGATGAAACAATACCTGTGGACCCTTCCTTCTCTACTCCCTAAAAGAATGAGAGAGTGAGACTAGAAGAGACCATGAAAGTGACTTCTGGCCCTAATCCAACCCAAGCTAATCCTAAAGGTTCATGATTGGGGAGGGGGGTGCTGTGCCCAACTCAGGCTCACAGGGTCAAGGATCTTCTACTAGAAGGTCCCTTCTAAGGCTGCCTGGCCCAACCCCCTCATTGAACAGGTGAACCTGAGAACCAGAAGAGGGAAAATCTCCATTTTGCCTGGGTCACCCAGGTATTAAGTGGCAAGGCCACAATTTGAACACAGGTTCACTGACTCCCAAGTCAGCAAGCTGTTGTCAAGGATGACATCACCCATTCCGAAGAGAAAAAGGGGAAAGAGGAGGGAAAGGGAAAGGAGGGAGGAAAGGGAAAGAGGAGGAGAGGAAAGATGGGGTGGGGAGGGAAAGAAAGAGGAGGGGAGGGAAAGGGGGAGAGAAGGAAAGGAGAACAGGGGGAGAAGAAAGAAGAGGTGGTAAAGGAAAAGTGGAGGGAAAGAAAGAACAGAGGGAGAGGAAAGAAGAAGAGGGGAGGGAAAAGGGGAGGAAAGGAGAACAGAGGGAGAGGAAAGAAGAGGTGGGGAGGAGAAAGAAGAGGAGAGGAGGGCAAGGAAAGCATGAAGGAGGGGCAAGGGCGAGGAAAGGAGCATAGGATCATAAATTTAGAGATGGAAAGAATTTAAGAGACCTTCTAGTCCAAATCCCTTCTTTTATAAAAGATGGAAAAGAAGCCCAAGAAAGTTAAATGACTTGCTCAGGTTCACACAGGTAGTAAAAACCAAAGATGGAATTTGAACTCATGTCCTCTGACTTCAGAGCCTCTGCTTTTTCCACTGTGGGGTTCTCTGCCTCTCGTGATCCCCAGGCAAGGAACGGGCTAGGGAGAGGGTGAGGGAGGCAGGAAAGAGGAAAGGGTGGAGAAGAAGAAGGCTGTAGGGAGAAGGGGAGGAGAAGGCTGGAGGGGGGAGGGGAGAAGGCTGGAGAGGGGAGGGGGAGGAGATCATAAGATAAACTTGGAGGTGGAGAGGACCACGGAGACCATAGTCCAGCCTCCCCTTCCTCCTTTTATAGGAGATGCAACTGAAGCCCAGGAAAGTTAAAGTGATTTCCCAAGGATGATACAGGTTGTAAACTCAAAGACGAGATTTAAACCCAAACCCTATGACTCCCAAGGCTCTGCTCTTTCCTCCAGGGAACCTCACATCCACTTAAGAAGAGGAGGGAAAGGACTGGGGGAAAGAGGAGAAATTTGGGAGGAGGGGCTAAGAGGGAAGTGTAGGGAGGGAAGGCGGAGGAAAAGGTGAGGAATTGGAGGCAGAGGAGAGGGAAAGGTGGGAGAAAAGAGTTTAGGGGCTGGCCAGGGAGAGGACAGGAGGCGAGTGACAAGGTGGTGAGAAGAAAGGATGGGTTTGGAGGGGAAAAGAAGAGTATGAGGAATGGAGGAATATAGGAAAGGGGAGAAAAGAAGGACTAGAAAGGAGGTGGAGAAATGAGAGTGTAAGAAAAGGTGGGAGAAGGAGAGAGAAGGAAAGGGAAGCAGGGAGGGAAAGGTACAGGATGAGCAGAGAAGTCTAGGCCAGAGGCTGCATAGTTCTGAGGCTCTGACCACCCAACCACATGCCCCTGTGCAGAGGGAGTATTGTGAGGCTGTCTTTCCTTTCTAAGTTTCAGTGTGGGAGAGGAAAGAAGAGGGGAGCATGGCTTGGAGGTGAATGAAAAGGGGCGTGGTGGCCTGGAGCATCTGGCCAGGTAAGGAGAAGGAAGGCTCACCAATCAGAGCCCAGGATGACAGGGGTGGGAACAGGGGCAGGCCTGGATGCATAAACACCTGACTTAAAACCCACCTCCCCATACAAGGGGCTGCTCTGCCCCTTCACCTGCTCTAACTCTGCCACCCTCCCACCAGCTGTCCTCCCCCGGGTCTGTGCTCTAGAGCAAGTAGCCTCCCTCCCCAGCTTAGAATATTCCAGAGCCCTGAGTTCTGGTGTCAGCTCTGCTGCTGTCACTGGTCCCTTCTCTGGGCCTCAGCCTACTCCCCTGGAAAAGGAGGGCATTGGGCTAGTTGGGATCTAAAGGGCCCTTCAGCTCTGACAGCCTGGGATTCCAGCCGTGGCTGAGGCTCAGGGGAGAGAGAATGCAGAGATGATGAAGCCAAGGGCAGGAAGGCACAGGGACCATCTGGCTTTGCTTCCTTCCATGGCCACTTTCCTAACTCTCATCCCACCCATTTTTTTCTCTAGATCCTGGAGGAAGCCAGGTGTGAGAGCGGGATGGATCAGAAAAAAAAAATCCATTGGGAAAACAACTCCAAAGCCAAACTCTACTGAAAGTGTGTTAGTAAAGTCATCTCTGCCTATGTAAAGGGCACAATGGCTTGTATATGTGGAAGGCAGCATGCTGAGTTAGAAAAGAGCATGGGTGAGATACAGGCCCTGGGTTCGATTCCCAATTTTTGCCACTAAATTCCCTGTGTGACCTCTCACCTCCCCCAAGCTACTCTCTCAGAGTTTACAGAACTGACAAATTGTATGTCTGCATAGGCTGAGGGATGAACTCCTACATCTGGCCCCTCCCCTGCCCTCAAAATATGGGAGCAGAACTAGGTGAGACTGCCAAGGATTATCCTGGAGGAAAGGGGGTGTAAGGTAAGGTGATAGGAGAGGTTGGGAAAGGGGGAAGAAAGGGGAGCAGAGAAAGAAGAGAGGACGGCATGGGGAGGAGGAAGGGCAAGAGTGCATCACAGGGTCATAAAATTAATCTTCCAGGGCCCACAGAGTCCACCAGTCCAACAGCCATGAAACCGAAGGCCAGGAAAGTTCAGTGACTTGTCTGATATTACAAATGTGAGAAATCAAAGATGGTATTTGGTCCCAGGTCCTC